>NC_092156.1:69357256-69464756 GCF_045791955.1 Oncorhynchus clarkii lewisi | reverse complement strand
GGTCGGACTTCAATTTGGGGAATGCAAATCCTGCAGGGTCCTTTGGGGGTTTCACGCTGGGATTACATTTCCACTTGTTCCGCCGTTGGCATGGCAATGTTGTCGCCAATCAATTGTCTTCATTTCCTAGTCGGGGGAAGGATGTGAGGTTACTTTCTAATGCGTGGAATTACCCATTGGTTCTCCTGACATCCTGACCGGACTAGATTGGCTCTGAGTTGTTCCTGGTCATATCTCATTCCTGTTCATGGACTGTACTTTACAGCCACAACAGATGTTAACATCTAACCCCCAAGGCACACAAAATATATGGTATTTATTCCTTGTGTCACTATTTCTATGTTTTATTTTTGATCTTTAACTGCATTGTGGGAAAAGAACCCGTAAGTAAGCATTACACTGGTAGTCTACACCTGTTTTTTACGAAGAACGCGCCAAATAACATTTGATTTGATTAGTCTCTTGAGACTGCGATGCCGCAGACCACTATCTCTGAGCATGGTCATCATTCCGTTGCACATCCTGTCTCAGCTAACCATCCTGTCTCAGCTAACCATCCGGTCTCAGCTAACCATCCGGTCTCAGCTAACCATCCGGTCTCAGCTAACCATCCGGTCTCAGCTAACCATCCAGTCTCAGCTAACCATCCTGTCTCAGCTAACCATCCTGTCTCAGCTAACCATCCTGTCTCAGCTAACCATCCGGTCTCAGCTAACCATCCGGTCTCAGCTACCATTCCGGTCTCAGCTAACCATCCTACGCTTACATTCCCTCTTGTCTGTCAGACAGTACGCGGGGACAAACACTATCATTCTCCATTGTATATCTGCTCAGATCCAGATGGGGGGGGGGGGGGGTAGCGGAGGTTAGGGGTTTAGTATTATTGAGAGAGAGAGAGAGAGAGAGAGAGAGAGAGAGAGAGAGAGAGAGAGAGAGAGAGAGAGAGAGAGAGAGAGAGAGAGAGAGAGAGAGAGAGAGAGAGAGAGAGAGAGAGAGAGAGAGAGAGAGAGAGAGAGAGAGAGAGAGAGAGATTTGTCTGCAGTGTGTGTGGGAAGGCATTTCTTATATAACAGTTTGGTATGAGTGAAATAATGTTGTGCGTTTGTACGCATGCCAATGTGTGTGTGTCCTGCACTATCCTATATCTCCCAGCTGTGCCCTGGGGCCAGAATATGCTGTACGGTGCTCTTCTACAAACCTGTGTGCTCAGCTCTAGTCATTACGAGAGGCTAGCACCTGAGCCCACTGCTACACACACACACACACACACACTGCTTATCCGCTGAACTCCATCACTGATCCCCCCCTAGCCACGCCTGGGTCTTTGTTCTGACCTGAGGTAATGGAGGAGGCTCGGCTTGAAACACACATACACACACACACATGTTCTCATGCTCACACCAATACCCCCTCAGGTAATTGAGGGCACACCATTAAATGCACACACACACACACACACACACACACACACACACACACACACACACACACAGAGCAGAGCAGAGGGAGGGTGGGTTAATGTTGGGGATCCATCAGGTCCAGAGTGCTGACGTGTCTGATCTTAATCAGAGCAGAGGGAGGTCTGCATAGAGAGAGATAATCTAACAGCCTCCCTCCCTCCTTCCTTCCATCCTACCACGCTCTGTCTGTCTGGACACTACTGGCCATTCTTCACTTCCTGTCCCCATCTCTCTCTCTCACTATCTCTCACTATCTCTCACTATCTCTCTCTCTCTCACTATCTCTCACTCTCTCTCTCTCTCTCTCTCCCTCTCTCTCTCTCTCTTCTCTCACCATTCTCTCTCTTCTCTCCCCTCCTCTCTCTCTCTCAATGAAATTCAAAGGGCTTTATTGGCATGGGAAACACTTGCCAAAGCAAGTGAAACTACCTCTCTCTCTCTATTTCTATTTATATATACAGTGGGGAGAACAAGTATTTGATACACTGCCGATTTTGCGGGTTTTCCTACTTACAATCCAGAAAATCACATTGTATGATTTTTAAGTAATTAATTTGAATTTTATTACATGACATAAGTATTTGATACATCAGAAAATCAGAACTTAATATTTGGTACAGAAACCTTTGTTTGCAATTACAGAGATCATACGTTTCCTGTTAAATTACAGACCTCTACATGCTTTGAAAGTAGGAAAACCTGCAAAGCCGGCAGTGTATCAAATACTTGTTCTCCCCACTATATATATATATATATTTAGACATTGTATATAATTTACCAGTTCCATTTCACGTCATGCTGTTCGTAGAAATAATTGATTATAATATACCAGTTCCTCGCCATTATTTATCCCCGGAAACTATAATGGGTTTGGCCGGGAAATAGCGGTTCGCGCTCTTAAACCCTAGTGCGTGCGTGCTTGTGCGTGCGTGTGAGTGTGTGTCTGAGAGAAAGTGTGTGATTTATCTATACATTTCTTTCTCTGCAGGAATGACGATGCTAGTGAGAGAGGGAGAAAGTAGCAGGAGATGATGAAGAAGAGAAAAAAGTCACATCCATTCAGCATTAAATCTTTCTCAGAAACAGATACGCTGTCGGCAAGCCTTTCGCGGAACGTACAGAGAAAGCAAGATGGCCCTTGACCTTTATTTGACCTTATATGTGAACCCCGCTGACCCCCACAGTGTGTAACAAAGCCTGTGGCCTGGACTTCACAGCAGAATGCTTTCTCATTTCCTTTCCGCTAAATGAGCTAAGATCTCTCAGCCCTCCTCCACTGAAGATCCCAACCCCGTCTTTCTCTGTCTTTCTCTGTCTTTCTCTGTCTCTGTCTGCTATGGAGGGAGATAAAGGTTGTGGCCCTGCTGCTCTCGCTACTCCAGTCCGTCTGTCTCTCTGTCTGCTATGGAGGGAGATAAAGGTTGTGGCCCCTCTGATCTCGCTACTCCAGTCCGTCTGTCTCTCTGTCTGCTATGGAGGGAGATAAAGGTTGTGGCCCTAGTGCTCTCGCTACTCCAGTCCGTCTGTCTCTCTTTCTGCTATGGAGGGAGATAAAGGTTGTGGCCCCTCTGCTCTCGCTACTCCAGTCCGTGTGTCTCTCTGTCTGCTATGGAGGGAGATAAAGGTTGTGGCCCCGTTGCTCTCGCTACTCCAGTCCGTCTTTTCGCTGTCTCCTTTCTGTTGGTCAAAGAGAGAAGGGATTCTTCTCCAGCACATGAGGGTTACAGCTGTGTGCATGTGTGTGTGTGTGGTGTGTGTGTGTGTGTGTGTGTGTGTGTGTCAAATCAAATTTTATTTGTCACGTGTGGAATACAAAAGGTGTATACTTTACCGTGAAATGCTTTACTCACGAGTCCTTTCCCAACAACACAGAGTTTTAAAGTAAAAAAAATAGTAGCACAATAAATAACAACAACGAGGCTATATAAAGGGTACCAGTACTGAGTCACTATGCAGGGGTACCAGTACTGAGTCACTATGCAAGGGTACCGGTACTGAGTCACTATGCAGGGGTACCAGTACTGAGTCACTATGCAGGGGTACCAGTACTGAGTCACTATGCAGGGGTACCAGTACTGAGTCACTATGCAGGGGTACCAGTACTGAGTCACTATGCAGGGGTACCGGTACTGAGTCACTATGCAGGGGTACCAGTACTGAGTCACTATGCAGGGGTACCAGTACTGAGTCACTATGCAGGGGTACCAGTACTGAGTCACTATGCAGGGGTACCAGTACTGAGTCACTATGCAGGGGTACCAGTACTGAGTCACTATGCAGGGGTACCGGTACTGAGTCACTATGCAGGGGTACCAGTACCGAGTCACTATGCAGGGGTACCAGTACTGAGTCACTATGCAGGGGTACCAGTACTGAGTCACAATGCAGGGGTACCAGTACTGAGTCACTATGCAGGGGTACCAGTACTGAGTCACTATGCAGGGGTACCAGTACTGAGTCACTATGCAGGGGTACCGGTACTGAGTCACTATGCAGGGGTACCAGTACTGAGTCACTATGCAGGGGTACCAGTACTGAGTCACTATGCAGGGGTACCAGTACTGAGTCACTATGCAGGGGTACCGGTACTGAGTCACTATGCAGGGGTACCGGTACTGAGTCACTATGCAGGGGTACCAGTACTGAGTCACTATGCAGGGGTACCGGTACTGAGTCAATGTGCAGGGGTACCGGTACCGAGTCAATGTGCAGGGGTACCGGTACCGAGTCAATGTGCGGGGGTACCGGTACCGAGCCAATGTGCAGGGGTACCAGTACTGAGTCACTATGCAGGGGTACCGGTACTGAGTCAATGTGCAGGGGTACCAGTACTGAGTCACTATGCAGGGGTACCAGTACTGAGTCAATGTGCAGGGGTACCGGTACTGAGTCACTATGCAGGGGTACCAGTACTGAGTCACTATGCAGGGGTACCAGTACTGAGTCACTATGCAGGGGTACCGGTACTGAGTCAATGTGCAGGGGTACCGGTAGCGAGTCAATGTGCAGGGGTACCGGTAGCGAGTCAATGTGCGGGGGTACCGGTACCGAGTCAATGTGCGGGGGTACCGGTACCGAGTCAATGTGCAGGGGTACCGGTAGCGAGTCAATGTGCGGGGGTACCGGTACCGAGTCAATGTGCAGGGGTACTGGTACCGAGTCAATGTGCGGGGGTACCGGTACCGAGTCAATGTGCGGGGGTACCGGTACCGAGTCAATGTGCGGGGGTACCGGTACCGAGTCAATGTGCAGGGGTACTGGTACCGAGTCACTATGCAGGGGTACCGGTACTGAGTCAATGTGCAGGGGTACCGGTAGCGAGTCAATGTGCAGGGGTACCGGTAGCGAGTCAATGTGCGGGGGTACCGGTAGCGAGTCAATGTGCGGGGGTACCGGTACCCAGTCAATGTGCAGGGGTACTGGTACCGAGTCAATGTGCGGGGGTACCGGTACCGAGTCAATGTGCAGGGGTACCGGTACCGAGTCAATGTGCGGGGGTACCGGTACCGAGTCAATGTGCAGGGGTACTGGTACCGAGTCAATGTGCAGGGGTACCGGTAGCGAGTCAATGTGCGGGGGTACCGGTACTGAGTCAATGTGCGGGGGTACCGGTACCGAGCCAATGTGCGGGGGTACCGGTACCGAGTCAATGTGCGGGGGTACCGGTACCGAGTCAATGTGCAGGGGTACCGGTACTGAGTCAATGTGCAGGGGTACCGGTACTGAGTCAATGTGCAGGGGTACCGGTACTGAGTCAATGTGCAGGGGTACCGGTACCGAGCCAATGTGCAGTGGTATGAGGTAGTTGAGGTAATATGTACATGTAGGTAGGGGTAAAACTAACTCGGCAATAGGGGGGAGTGTGTGTGTGCATGGACATCTGTCCATCCATCTGTCTGTCTATACATGTATTTCCACAAGCCCTGACGTGTGTGTCTTCTTAAAACTACAGCCTTGGTCTTTGACTAAAATATAAATGGTTGGTAGCAGTCATTAAGACCCAGGGGGAGTTATCCCAGCCAATAACCATGCTGATGTGGTGCCACAGAGAGCCGGGTCAAACCACCTGGAAACTAATGGCTATTAGGACTTCAACACCGCATCTCATTGTCCTTGTGCCACAGGGGACGAGGAGGAACAAGAGCGAGGGAAAGTGTAGGGATGGAACAGGTGGGCGTGTGTGTAAGAGATAATTAAAGAATCTTAACACAGTCTATAGACAAGGTTTCTATAGCTCAGGTGGTAAACCATGGTGCTTGCAACGCCAGGGTAGGGTGTTCGATTCCCAGGACCACCTGTATGTAAAATGCGTGCATGCGTGACTGTAATTAAATTTGGATTAAAGAGTCTGCTTAATGGTATATATTACAATACAATTTATCAACCCAGTCTGCCAAATAACATATTCACTGACTACTATTCCATCTCTAGCAGTATAGAGACCAATATTAATCACGTTTGAGCTAATGAACAGTGAACTGTCACCAGTTTAAATCATCATGGAATCATACAGAAATTAGCTCACACCCTGCATCTGTGCACCCAGGGGTCCTCGCAGCCTGGCTGGATCCCTCAGTCAGGGTACAAAGCCGTCCTGCACGATGCCGGTCTGTATTCCCCTGTCCGTGTTGACGACCTTGAGGATGACATCACGGGGGAGGACATGTTAGGTTTAATTAACGCTGAAAGAACGTCGGGAGTTTACCTTTACACCACCGCGGATTAGCAGTTGATTAAAGAAGGGTGTTTCAAACGGCCGGGGCGATATCCCTGCGTGGGATAGGGACATCCGATCACACCTGAGGCCTTCTTCTTTCCTTCTCATCCCCCTCTCCTCTCTTCGACCACCTCCACCCTCTCCCAGGGCCCTGACAGATCTCCTTTCCTTTCATGTTTCTTTTGTTCCCTCCCTTTTTCCTCTCATCCACCGGCCCGACTTTCCCTCCCCCTGCGGTAGATCGATATCGATCACATCGGGCTGATTGTCTCACACTGAAGATGTCACAGCTCCTGTGAAGTGGAGCCCAGGAGGAGGAGTCTCTGGGCAGAGGATACCGTGACTTCCTGCTCAGAAAAATCAACAGAAGGAGGATAGAGGAGGACAGAGCAGGTAATCACAGTACAGAGGGACAAGCAGAGGACACAGGCTGCAGGTTAGACCAAAGGACACAGGCTGCAGGTTAGACCAGAGGACACAGGCTGCAGGTTAGACCAGAGGACACAGTCTGCAGGTTAGACCAGAGGACACAGTCTGCAGGTTAGACCAGAGGACACAGTCTGCAGGTTAGACCAGAGGACACAGGCTGCAGGTTAGACCAGAGGACACAGGCTGCAGGTTAGACCAGTTAACAGGAAAGCCTATGTGTTAACAGGAAAGCCATGTGATAGTTCATATTATGGAAGCCTGGGTAAGACAGGAGAATTGAGGAAGGGATCTGACCCTTTTTTTCAATTTTCGCCTGAAGTGACATACCCAAATTGAACTGCCTGTAGCTCAAGACCTGAAGCAAGGATATATTTCTTCCATTATTTTTTGAAATGCAAGAGAAAGGCCATAATCTGAGTTAGGACTCTAGGCGCAATTTACATTTTGGCCGCTAGATGGCAGCAGTGTATGTGCAGTTTTAGACTGATCCAATGAACCATTGCATTTCTGTTCAAAATGTTGTCTCAAGTCTGCCCAAATATGCCTAATTGGTCAATATATACATTTTCAAAAGTGTGCACTCTCCTCAAACAATATAATGATATGTTTTCATTCTAATAGCTACTGTAAATTAGACAGTGCAGTTAGATTAACAAGAATTTAAGCTTTCTGTCCATATAACATATGTCTATGTCCTGGGAAATGTTCTTGTTACTTACAATGTCATGCTAATCACATTAGCGCACATTAGCTCAACTGTCCCGAGGGTGGGACACCGATCTCTAGAGATCTTTAAGAGGTTTTAACAGGATAGGCATATTTGGAACATTAACAGGACAAGACAAGAGCATTGAGGAAGTTAACAGGACAAGACTGGAGCATTGAGGAAGTTAACAGGACCGGAGGTTTGAGGAAATTGACAGGACAAAAGCATTGAGGAATGTTAACAGGACAGGAGCATTGAGGAATGTTAACAGGACAGGAGCATTGAGGAATGGTAACAGGACAGAAGCATTGAGGAATGTTGATAAGACAGGAGCATTGAGGAATGTTGACAGGACAGGAGAATTGAGGAATGTTGACAGGACAGGAGAATTGAGGAAAGTTAACAGGACAGGAGCATTGAGGAAGTTAACAGGACAGGAGAATTGAGGAAAGTTAACAGGACAGGAGCATTGAGGAAGTTAACAGGACAGGAGCATTGAGGAATGTTGACAAGACAGGAGCATTGAGGAATGTTGACAGGACAGGAGCACTGAGGAATGTTGACAGGACAGGAGAATTGAGGAATGTTAACAGGACAGGAGCATTGAGGAATGTTAATAGGACAGGAGCATTGAGGAAGTTAACAGGACAGGAGCATTGAGAAATGTTGACAGGACAGGAGCATTGAGGAATGTTAACAGGACAGGAGAATTTAGGAATGTTGACAGGACAAGACAGATCAAAAAGTAACTAGAACAGCTCAGTGAAATGAAGAGGGAGAACACAGAAAAACAACCTCCCCAGAAACATAGCTTGTCCCTGCAAACCCTGAAGTTTGAAACCACAGTGAAGTCGTCCAGTTCAGAAGCTTTTTTCCCTGTTTCCCCAGCTGAATCGTGGCCCGAGCACCATTCATCTGAAGTCGTGTGTGGGATATAAATCAATAGTAACACTATGGGCCGTGTCGTTCCTCCAGCCCCCTAAGGTGTGTAATAACCGAGCTCGGCAGCGTAGTTGTTGTATCATGATTATTATTTCTCTAGTTCTGCAGGGTTAATTTTTAAACGCGGGTCGTCCATTGAAGGTTGTAGGAAATCCAATTAGGCATTGATCTGTCGGAAGCGGACCCTGACAAAGCCACATTGTTAAAAGTGGATGGGAAAAAAGCTTTTAAAAAGACAAATAAGGGCGTCGACCTCGTACTGTGTTATGATTATTAAACATAGACCGCTGAACGCGGGTCCTCTGATACCTGTTGGTGGAATGAAAATCCCATGGCGAGCCGCGTCGTGGACTCGGGCAATTCGGGTTTTGGGTCGATTCGTGCAGAGTGCCTACAGTATGCATACACATGAGAGAACACAAGAGTATACACACACAGACACACACACACACACACACACACACACACACACACACACACACACACACACACACACACACAGCATCGTCCTCTTTCCATATCTTCTTCCTTTCCCAACAACAACAGCCAAAGCTAGGCCCCCTCAGATTTGTCAGCCCCAGGATTCATTCCCGTCAATTTAACTCGTTAGGGGCCAATGGAGTATCATAATATGTTCAGGTAATGTTGCGTACGTTGGGCCGGCTTCGGAGAGAGCGGGCCAAGAGCAGGCCGGCGTTGACAATCAATCAGAGGGCTCTAATGGGTGGTGTCCTCCTCGGAACTGCCTCGTTTGTTGTTTAAAGGGCCCTGTTTTATTGCTGAGGCTATGGCAAACAGATGGCCATTTGACAAAGATGATTGTTTTCTCTCTCATTCAGTTTATCCATCTCTCTCTCTGTTTGTTGCCTCTTTCTCTTTCTCTCTCTGCCTCATATTCTCCCTATCCGCTTCTTCAAAATAAATTAATTTCATTCCACTGTCTATCTCTCTCTCCATCTATACCTCTCTTCCCCTCTATCTCCCTCTTTCTCGCCGAATGCCCCTCTCTCTCTCTCTCTCTCTCTCTCTCTCGGATTGTGTCGGGTTGAAATAAGTCAACCTTTTCTGACACACAGAGAAGTACTGCAGATGTCTGATTAGATGAGGGGCCTCAGGCCTGTGACTTCTGTTGTGTCTTGTAAAGTAAGGAAGGAAAGTAGCTAAGTTATAGGGTAAGTCTGCAATTGCTACATCGATTTTGGGACTTATAAATGAATATTATATGCCCACTGATTCCTACCATATCAGAACACAAAATATGAACTTGTTATATTTCAATGTTTGTAAACAAAATAAATGAAAAAGAAACACTGTGTAGCGTCAAAACATGGTTAAAACTATATTTCTTTACATCGTGGATGGTCAGTCCTTGCATCCATACCTCTGTCTATGAATTTGAGTGGTTACATTTCTCTAGGTCTATCCCTCAGCTATTTACTGAAACAGTGGTGGGGAAAAGGCTTTGTTATTGTTTCAACTGCTGATTGACACTTTAAAGGGTTTCATATTACGGAAGCCATGTGATAGTTCATATTATGGAAGCCATGTGATAGTTCATATTATGGAAGCCATGTGATAGTTCATATTATGGAAGCCATGTGATAGTTCATATTATGGAAGCCATGTGATAGTTCATATTATGGAAGCCATGTGATAGTTCATATTATGGAAGCCATGTGATAGTTCATATTATGGAAGCCATGTGATAGTTCATATTATGGAAGCCATGTGATAGTTCATATTATGGAAGCCATGTGATAGTTCATATTACGGAAGCCATGTGATAGTTCATATTATGGAAGCCATGTGATAGTTCATATTATGGAAGCCATGTGATAGTTCATATTATGGAAGCCATGTGATAGTTCATATTATGGAAGCCATGGGATAGTTCATATTATGGAAGCCATGTGATAGTTCATATTACGGAAGCCATGTGATAGTTCATATTATGGAAGCCATGTGATAGTTCATATTATGGAAGCCATGTGATAGTTCATATTATGGAAGCCATGTGATAGTTCATATTATGGAAGCCATGTGATAGTTCATATTATGGAAGCCATGTGATAGTTCATATTATGGAAGCCATGTGATAGTTCATATTATGGAAGCCATGTGATAGTTCATATTATGGAAGCCATGTGATAGTTCATATTATGGAAGCCATGTGATAGTTCATATTATGGAAGCCATGGGATAGTTCATATTATGGAAGCCATGTGATAGTTCATATTATGGAAGCCATGGATAGTTCATATTATGGAAGCCATGTGATAGTTCATATTATGGAAGCCATGTAGATATTATGGAAGCCATGTGATAGTTCATATTATGGAAGCCATGGGATAGTTCATATTATGGAAGCCATGTGATAGTTCATATTATGGAAGCCATGTGATAGTTCATATTATGGAAGCCATGTGATAGTTCATATTATGGAAGCCATGTGATAGTTCATATTATGGAAGCCATGTGATAGTTCATATTATGGAAGCCATGTGATAGTTCATATTATGGAAGCCATGTGATAGTTCATATTATGGAAGCCATGTGATAGTTCATATTATGGAAGCCATGTGATAGTTCATATTATGGAAGCCATGTGATAGTTCATATTATGGAAGCCATGTGATAGTTCATATTATGGAAGCCATGTGATAGTTCATATTATGGAAGCCATGTGATAGTTCATATTATGGAAGCCATGTGATAGTTCATATTATGGAAGCCATGTGATAGTTCATATTACGGAAGCCATGTGATAGTTCATATTATGGAAGCCATGTGATAGTTCATATTACGGAAGCCATGTGATAGTTCATATTATGGAAGCCATGTGATAGTTCATATTATGGAAGCCATGGGATAGTTCATATTATGGAAGCCATGTGATAGTTCATATTATGGAAGCCATGTGATAGTTCATATTATGGAAGCCATGTGATAGTTCATATTATGGAAGCCATGGGATAGTTCATATTATGGAAGCCATGTGATAGTTCATATTATGGAAGCCATGTGATAGTTCACATTATGGAAGCCATGTGATAGTTCATATTATGGAAGCCATGTGATAGTTCATATTATGGAAGCCATGTGATAGTTCATATTATGGAAGCCATGTGATAGTTCATATTATGGAAGCCATGTGATAGTTCATATTATGGAAGCCATGTGATAGTTCATATTATGGAAGCCATGGGATAGTTCATATTATGGAAGCCATGGGATAGTTCATATTATGGAAGCCATGTGATAGTTCATATTATGGAAGCCATGTGATAGTTCATATTATGGAAGCCATGTGATAGTTCATATTATGGAAGCCATGTGATAGTTCATATTATGGAAGCCATGTGATAGTTCATATTATGGAAGCCATGTGATAGTTCATATTATGGAAGCCATGTGATAGTTCATATTATGGAAGCCATGTGATAGTTCATATTATGGAAGCCATGGGATAGTTCATATTATGGAAGCCATGGGATAGTTCATATTATGGAAGCCATGTGATAGTTCATATTATGGAAGCCATGTGATAGTTCATATTATGGAAGCCATGTGATAGTTCATATTATGGAAGCCATGTGATAGTTCATATTATGGAAGCCATGTGATAGTTCATATTATGGAAGCCATGGGATAGTTCATATTATGGAAGCCATGGGATAGTTCATATTATGGAAGCCATGTGATAGTTCATATTATGGAAGCCATGGGATAGTTCATATTATGGAAGCCATGTGATAGTTCATATTATGGAAGCCATGTGATAGTTCATATTATGGAAGCCATGTGATAGTTCATATTATGGAAGCCATGTGATAGTTCATATTATGGAAGCCATGGGATAGTTCATATTATGGAAGCCATGGGATAGTTCATATTATGGAAGCCATGTGATAGTTCATATTATGGAAGCCATGTGATAGTTCATATTATGGAAGCCATGGGATAGTTCATATTATGGAAGCCATGTGATAGTTCATATTATGGAAGCCATGTGATAGTTCATATTATGGAAGCCATGTGATAGCTCAATGCTATGTTGTGGAAAACAACATTATGACTGACAAGCACTGCCACATGTATTTACAGTATTGGACCAAAAACTATTAGAATGTGATCTTGCTCTTTTTAAACAGCTCTTCTCGTCCCAGTCCACACACATGTGGGATCTTCATTTGATTTGTCTGTTTATTTGGGATTTCAGATTTAATTGTGTGAGTGGCCGTGTGTCGTTGCTACGGTGCTATGTGTGGCCAATTTGCATGACTTGTTTTATGCATTTTCATTACCGTACCAAGTTCTTCCCATTTCTTTTCTGATGAGAATCTTGAGAGAAATATGGTCTGTTTTCTGCTCTCCAGCCAACTCCTTATGGAATTGTCATGCTTGACAATCACAATGGAGAACACTCTTAGATAAAAAGGGCTATATGCTTGCTTCATATATGACACCTCTTAAGGTTCTATATAGAAATGAAATTGGTTCCATATAGAACCCAATATGGAATAAGAAGGGTTCTATATGGAACCAATTTTGGTTCAGTGAAGAAGAACCCCTGGAGTTCTGATCAAAGGACCCTACAAAAGGGTTCTACATAGAACCTAAAGGTGTGCCATATATGAAGCAAGCCTTTTAGGTTCTATCCAGAACCTTTTTATCTAAGAGTGTAGGCAAAAGCACAACCAGATCTGGGATCAGGCTAGCTGTATGGTATTAAACAAGGTGACTCTGGTCATGACTCATTCTCCTGAGCCCAGCTAGCGATGACGGACAGGCCTGGTGTGAGCATGCTCAGTGTGTCCCGGTGCCGCTCTGCTGTGCTTCTCTCTGTTCTGTTTGGCAAGCGGCTGTCCACAGTGACTGACAGTCTACCAACAAGGCCATGGACACAGTGCAGTGTACACACATACACACGCAACTAGACAAGCAGACACACACATACACACGCAACTAGATAAGCAGACACACACACACACAGTTGCACGTAAACACGCACACTCACACAGGCACACACACAGGTGCACGTAGACACACACACACAGGCACACACACACACACAGGCACACACACACACACACAGGCACACACACACACAGGCACACACACGCCTCACACACAGAGACGGACAGCGCTCAGATAGCAGCCCCTCCACGTCAACGTGAGCGGTTTGCCCACCAGACAAACGTTCCAGTCGGTTTGGTATTCAGGTCAGATGAAAGACGGGCTGATCTGGACAGCCCTGGACACACAGGCCGGTAGACTTGGACAGTAAGTCACTACTCAGACACACGGTCATCTGTCACTCTGCTCAGGGCACAGCAGAATGGATGGAGGGTCACATCCAGGACCTCTATAGCAGGCGCTGTCATAGGAAGGCCCGAAAAATTCTCAGACAGCACCATTGTTTTTGACTCATCACAACACTGCTGCTACTGTTTATTATCTATCCGGTTGCCTAGTCACTTCATTCCCAATTACAGTTTTTTTTAATTGCTAACAAGCATCGGTCAATACTGAAGCCACTTTTTCAAAACTCTTCACACAGTCTGTATTACCAACATGCATCCTGGCCAAACAGTTTATCTCACCTCCAAAACTCACTCAAACCACCAAAACACTTCATACATGTCTCAAAATAAGCTTGTTCGACCAGAACACGGGCCACAAATCTCACTCAGAAAGCAGACATCGTCACTCACAACACACTGACCTAAAAAACACTAACAACAGGGAACATTACATGAATTATTGATTTTTCACATAAATCAGAATTTCATTATAGAGTAAGAATAACACACCTTATTGACTGTACTAAAGTATATGTAACAATAATTAATCAGAAATACAGCAATTTGCTTCAATAGCTTTTATTTATTTATTTATTTGTTATTTTATTTTTTCTATATCTTTGCATATAGTAATTTACTTGTGAAAAATACATTCCTAAAATTCCAGGTCTGCAATAATAATGACATAAAAACATCAACAACATGTATAATATAACACTCATACTGTACAGTACTGTGAGGGTTCTAGTTCTCATCAACATGTAAAGTATAATCACTCCTACTGTACAGTACTGTGAGGGTTCTAGTTCTCATCAACATGTATAATATAACACTCCTACTGTACAGTACTGTGAGGGTTCTAGTTCTCATCAACATGTATAATATAACACTCATACTGTACAGTACTGTGAGGGTTCTAGTTCTCCCTCTCTCCTGCATTTGACCGCAAGTTCTCATCAACATCACATCTTATTTCTTCTCTGGTGATGCATCTTGGAAAGTATCTTCTGGAATGTCTAAAACCAACCTTAGCAGACTTCAGGAGAAGTGTCTCCACACCCTGGCAGTCTTCAGGAGAAGTGTCTCCACACCCTGGCAGTCTTCAGGAGAAGTGTCTCCACACCCTGGCAGTCTTCAGGAGAAGTGTCTCCACACCCTGGCAGTCTTCAGGAGAAGTGTCTCTACACCCTGGCAGTCTTCAGGAGAAGTGTCTCCACACCCTGGCAGTCTTCAGGAGAAGTGTCTCCACACCCTAGCAGTATTCAGGAGAAGTGTCTCCACACCCTGTCAGTCTTCAGGAGAAGTGTCTCTACTCCCTGGCAGTCTTCAGGAGAAGTGTCTCCACACCCTGTCAGTCTTCAGGAGAAGTGCCTCCACACCCTGGCAGCCTTCAGGAGAAGTGTCTCCACACCCTGGCAGTCTTCAGGAGAAGTGTCTCCACACCCTAGCAGTATTCAGGAGAAGTGTCTCCACACCCTGGCAGTCTTCAGGAGAAGTGTCTCCACACCCTAGCAGTATTCAGGAGAAGTGTCTCCACACCCTGGCAGTCTTCAGGAGAAGTGCCTCCACACCCTGGCAGTCTTCAGGAGAAGTGTCTCCACACCCTGGCAGTCTTCAGGAGAAGTGTCTCCACACCCTAGCAGTATTCAGGAGAAGTGTCTCCACACCCTGGCAGTCTTCAGGAGAAGTGTCTCTACTCCCTGGCAGTCTTCAGGAGAAGTGTCTCCACACCCTGTCAGTCTTCAGGAGAAGTGTCTCCACACCCTGTTGAATGTATATGCAGTTTGCCTGGCTTCCACCTCCATTAATCTCTAAAATACAGTAAATCCATAGTTTTACAGTACTTTACATTATGCATAGCTGTGTATGTATCCTGTTGGGTTATTGAACAGACATCTTACCTGGACATGTTGATACCGGACTTCTTTCACACATTCACCGTTTCTCTCAAAGGGTACAGTGTACAACTCCTCCCTCCTTATTTGATGTTTCTCTAGGACTCTGGCAACTGTTGTTGTGCTGACCATATTCACATTCCCAACAGTGATATTGTCTGCCAGCCCTCTGTCCCGAATTTCCTGCAGTTTTATTGCATTGTTGCCAATTACCATGTCAACAATGGCAATTTCCTGCACATCTGATAATATTCTGCATCTCCCTCCTGTGGGAGGCAACATTGGGATCATACTGAAAAACACAAACCAATCAATATATTTCAAAATGTCAGTACATGTAAAAATGTGAACATACTGTATTGTACTGTAATATGTAGTTCAATTATCATTGAAGGATGCACATCTCACTGGGACATTCATACTATTGATGAAACTGTTGAACGCTGCAGATTTGGTTGCACCCTTAAGCCGGCCACTCTCAAAGAGAGGCCATGGTTTACAATATGGTCAATAATTGTGGCCCTCATCAGAGACCACCGCTCTTGGTCTTCCTCTCCTTTGTCCTCCACACATTCTCCCTCTCCCTGCCACTCTTCTATCCCCACCAACCTGTCTTCCTTGATTCATGTTTCCAAAAGAAACCCTGAGAAAAATCAAACCAGGAAATGGCTTCTATTTTGAAAACTCCATGTTCCACAGCCTCCCATTACTCCATTTAAAGGGATATCAACCAGATTCCTTTCCCTATCGCTTCCTCAAGGTGTCAACAGCCTTCAGACATCGTTTCAGGCTTTTATTTTGAAGAATGAGCGTGAACGACCATATTGCGTAAGTGGATAGGTGGGGGCTCCCAGAGTGAATTTTGCGCAAAAGAGAAAGGCGGCCATTGTTACTCCCGGTCCTAGTGAAAAGCCAACTGTCCCGGTTTATATATTATCAAATAGATATTTGAAAAACACCCTGAGGGTTGATTCTAAAAAACGTCTGACATGTTTCTGTGGACATTATGGATATAATTTGGAATTGTTTTCTGCGTTGTCGTGACCGCTCTTTCCGGTGGATTCCTGGGCATAACGCACCAAACTAACGGAAAAAATATCTTTATGGAACAAAAGGAACATTTGTTGTCTAACTGGGAGTCTCGTGAGTGAAAACATTCGAAGATAATCAAAGGTAAACGATTCATTTGATTGCTTTTCTGATTTTCATGACCAAGTTACCTGATGCTATGGGTACTTATTGTTTTGTCGAGCGATCGATAAACTTACACAAATGCTTGTATTGCTTTCGCTGTAAAGCATAATTTCAAAATCTGAGACGACAGGTGGATTAACAAAAGGCTAATCTGTGTTTTCCTATATTGCACTTGTGATTTCATGAATATAAATATTTTCTAGTAATATTATTTGACTGTGGCGCTATGCTATTCAGCGTTGCTAATGACAATTATCCCGGATCCGGTATGGGTGGTTCAGCGAGGTTAACAGTTTTGGAAACAGTCTGTTAGCATTTGAAAACATGTTCTGCAAATATATAGTTTAACAGGTGGTGGAGTATGAATGAGAAAATATACAGTGGGGCAAAAAAGTATTTAGTCAGCCACCAATTGTGGACAGGTGTCTTTTATACTGATAACAAGTTCAAACAGGTGCCATTAATACAGGTAACGAGTGGAGGACAGAGGAGCCTCTTAAAGAAGAAGTTACAGGTCTGTGAGAGTCAGAAATCTTGCTTGTTTGTAGGTGACCAAATACTTATTTTCCACCATAATTTGCAAATAAATTCATTAAAAATCCTACAGTGGGATTTTCTGGATTTCTTTCTCATTCTGTCTGTCATAGTTGAAGTGTACCTATGATGAAAATTACAGGCCTCTCTCATCTTTTTAAGTGGGAGAACTTGCACAATTGGTGGCTGACTAAATACTTTTTTTGCCCCACTGTATATATATTTTTTGGGGGGGGTTTCGGAGAATGTGGTCATTGATGCATTTTGTGTGAAAGCAATGAAAAAGGAATCACAGTTTGGTCCACATACACTTCTGTTTCGCTGACTGTGTGAAGAGTTTTGACAATATCAATTGAATGAAAAAAACTGTAACATGGACTCGGTACTGGTACCCCGTGTATATAGCCCATGTATATATGGTGTATATATCGTTACTCATTGTGGATCTATTATGACTTTTATTATTAGGAGTCTTACTTTTCTACCTTTTCTATTTCTGCATTGTTGGGAGCACGTCCCATTAGTAAGCATTTCACTCTTAGTGAAAGCATTCACACTTCTACCAAGCAAGTGACGAAACATTTGGTTTGGGACTAATAGATTCAACTTAATTAAGTTGATTTAATTTATAATGTAATAGATTCAACTGAATTAAGTTTATAATGTAATATATTCAACTTAATGATGTTGATTTAATTTATAATGGAATAGATTCAACTTAATTAAGTTTAGAATGGAATATTTATTTACCTTTATTTAACTAGGCAAGTCAGTTAAGAACAAATTCTTATTTTCAATGACGGCCTTGGAACAGTGTGTTAACTGCCTGTTCAGGGGCAGAACGACAGATTTGTACCTTGTCAGCTCAGGGGTTTGAACTTGCAACCTTCTGGTTACTAGTCCAATGCTCTAACCACTAGGCTACCCAATTAAGTTGATTTAATTTATAATGTAATAGATTCAACTTAATTAAGTTGATTTAATTTATAATGTAATAGATTCAACTTAATGATGTTGATTTAATTTATAATGGAATAGATTCAACTTAATTAAGTTTATTTAATTTATAATGGAATAGATTCAACTTAATGACGTTGATTTAATTTATAATGGAATAGATTCAACTTAATGAAGTTTATTTCATTTACAATGGAATAGATTCAACTTAATGAAGTTTATTTCATTTATAATGGAATAGATTCAACTTAATGAAGTTTATTTCATTTTTAATGGAATAGGTTAAACAAGTTGTTTGAGAAACAGAGGGTTACGTGCCTCTACACCTGCATGGCTTGCTGTTTGGGGTTTTAGGCTGGGTTTCTGTACAGTACTTTGAGATATCAGCTGATGTAAGAAGGGCTTTATAAATACATTTGATTTGAAATTTGATTTGGTTAGAGCTCATTTATTCACCTACATACAGTTTATTACTATATACAGTTTATTAGGTACACCACCCCATTCACCAAAATGGTTCGCTCCTACTGAGTGTATGACTGATGGCCTGTAAAGGTCCAGTGGAAACCGTACTGAAGCCGAGGCATAGTTGAGTTTATTCACCTTCGTACAATATAGCAGGGGGTACACTCTTACCCTACGAGGTCTGGAGCCTTCTGCTTTTCTGTTCTAACTGATAATTAATTGCCCCCACCTGGTGTCCCAGGTCTAAATCAGTCCCTGATTAGAGAGGAACATTGAAAAATTGCAGTGGAACTGACTTCAAGATCCAGAGTTGAGGGCAGAATAGGATCGATCAATACACAATATAGGTGAATTAATGAGAAGTTTTCAGCCTTTGTACTTTCATTACGTGTATGACATGAGAGTGTAATAAAACTTGGTCCACATATTGAAGAGACTGGGGACTCGAGAGGGAAAATGTAAGAGAACTAATAACACTTCCTGTCTTCTCTCATAGACTATCTGGCTTTATTTGAAATAGTCCTGTAACGAAATGTGCTGCGTTAGATAAGCATTCTGGGAGGGCCATCCAAAGCTTCCCGAGGCCCAGCCACAAGGGGACCATGCAGGCTTTCAGGAGCTTTAAGTTAGCTACTGAAATTATGCCTTGGCTTCAGTACGGTTTCCCCTGGACCTCTAGAGGTTACCCGTCATTTTGAGAGAGAGAGCGAGAGAGAGCGAGAGAGAGAGAGCGAGAGAGCGAGAGAGCGAGAGAGCGAGAGAGCGAGAGAGAGAGAGAGAGAGAGAGAGAGAGAGAGAGAGAGAGAGAGAGAGAGAGAGAGAGAGAGACTCTGCATGTGTGCGCTGGCGAGTGCAAGGGGATTTGATTCGTTCCAATAAACTCCAGTGTGTGTCTCTCTTGTTGTGTGTTTGTGGGAAGGTTTTGTATTGCAGTCCTAGAGCAGAACAGCTTTTCTCTCATCCCAATCATTGCACTGTAAAACATATTGTGCCCCTTTCACTTTAAAAAAATGTAGGTAACTATTTGCATCAGCTTTTTAAGTAAATCCAACAAGGAGGATCTTTTAAGTATAATATACTTCGCTTTTAGTGTATTACACACTCAAATATATGAAGTGCAAACAACTAACTGGATTTTAAACTTAATTTTATCAGGTTCAGAATATAATTATTTTTATTGACCTGCTTAAGTCCTTCAGGTCCCAGAACTAATGTCATACGTCTGATATACTTAATGTAATCAGTTACATAACTAATGTTGTACGTCTGATATACTTAATGTAATCAGTTACAGAATGTTATGCGTCTGATATACTTAATGTAATCAGTTACAGAGCTAATGTTGTACGTCTGATATACTTAATGTAATCAGTTACAGAACTAATGTCATACGTCTGATATACTTAATGTAATCAGTTACAGAACTAATATCATACGTCTGATATACTTAATGTAATCAGTTACAGAACTAATGTCATACGTCTGATATACTTAATGTAATCAGTTACAGAACTAATGTTATACGTCTGATATACTTAATGTAATCAGTTACAGAACTAATGTTATACGTCTGATATACTTAATGTAATCAGTTACAGAACTAATGTCATACGTCTGATATACTTAATGTAATCAGTTACAGAATGTTATGCGTCTGATATACTTAATGTAATCAGTTACAGAGCTAATGTCATACGTCTGATATACTTAATGTAATCAGTTACAGAGCTAATGTCATACGTCTGATATACTTAATGTAATCAGTTACAGAACTAATGTTGTACGTCTGATATACTTAATGTAATCAGTTACATAACTAATGTCATACGTCTGATATACTTAATGTAATCAGTTACAGAACTAATGTTATACGTCTGATATACTTAATGTAATCAGTTACAGAACTAATGTTATACGTCTGATATACTTAATGTAATCAGTTACATAACTAATGTCATACGTCTGATATACTTAATGTAATCAGTTACAGAACTAATGTTGTACGTCTGATATACTTAATGTAATCAGTTACATAACTAATGTTATACGTCTGATATACTTAATGTAATCAGTTACATAACTAATGTCATACGTCTGATATACTTAATGTAATCAGTTACAGAACTAATGTTGTACGTCTGATATACTTAATGTAATCAGTTACAGAATGTTATGCGTCTGATAAACTTAATGTAATCAGTTACTGAACTAATGTCATACGTCTGATATACTTAATGTAATCAGTTACAGAACTAATGTTATAGGTCTGATATACTTAATGTAATCAGTTACATAACTAATGTTATACATCTGATATACTTAATGTAATCAGTTACAGAACTAATGTTGTACGTCTGATATACTTAATGTAATCAGTTACAGAACTAATGTTATACGTCTGATATACTTAATGTAATCAGTTACAGAACTAATGTTGTACGTCTGATATATTTAATGTAATCAGTTACATAACTAATGTTATACGTCTAATATACTTAATGTAATCAGTTACAGAACTAATGTTATACGTCTGATATACTTAATGTAATCAGTTACAGAACTAATGTCATACGTCTGATATACTTAATGTAATCAGTTACAGAACTAATGTTGTACGTCTGATATACTTAATGTAATCAGTTACAGAATGTTATGCGTCTGATATACTTAATGTAATCAGTTACTGAACTAATGTCATACGTCTGATATACTTAATGTAATCAGTTACAGAACTAATGTCATACGTCTGATATACTTAATGTAATCAGTTACAGAACTAATGTCATACGTCTGATATACTTAATGTAATCAGTTACAGAACTAATGTCATACGTCTGATATACTTAATGTAATCAGTTACAGAACTAATGTTATACGTCTGATATACTTAATGTAATCAGTTACAGAACTAATGTTATACGTCTGATATACTTAATGTAATCAGTTACAGAACTAATGTCATACGTCTGTTATACTTAATGTAATCAGTTACAGAACTAATGTTATAGGTCTGATATACTTAATGTAATCAGTTACAGAACTAATGTTATAGGTCTGATATACTTAATGTAATCAGTTACAGAACTAATGTTATACGTTTGATATACTTAATGTAATCAGTTACAGAGCTAATGTTGTACGTCTGATATACTTAATGTAATCAGTTACAGAACTAATGTTATAGGTCTGATATACTTAATGTAATCAGTTACAGAACTAATATTGTACGATTCATTTGCTGAATTTACTCAGTATCATAATTGATATTCTATGTTTAAATGTTTTTTTCTCAGTTACTTGTGGTACTCAGGTTAGTAAAATGTATTTAAATTGGGTTCCTACTACTCAAATATATACTCACAACTATACTTAAAAAGCTGATGCAAATAGTGACCTCAATATACTTGGGATAATTTACTACAAATTATTATTTTTTTATACAAGGGAATATGCAAAAAGAAGCAACAGTGTTCAACTTTAAACTTCCACACCTTTATTTTGAATAAAATAAATGTTATCATTTCTTCCAACTTCAATCTCAAATTGCCCCTTAAACCCTACTCCTTAGACATTCATATTTTGTAGTCTGTAAGCATTCTGGGTATAACTCCACCTTGCCTCCTAAAGTTACATCCAGATAGCTACACCTGACTACAAATCATTTTAGATCTTCACAACTGCATAACGTTTAGGTGATAGTTGGGATTAGCACTTTGACCTCACATCTTGTACAGTTTGACAATAATTTTCTGGTGGTCTGTGCTCCCTTTAACATCAAAGCAATATTTTAACGTAAATTAACAATATTTTAAACTTAAATTAACAATTTGTCTTAATAATAGACTTTACACAAAGCACAGTATGAACATTAGCTCAAATACAACCTCATTCTAACTGTTTTAGATTAATCAAAACATGGGTTTTCAAAACATACATTGCACATTTGTTACAAAATAAATGCCAAATTCTCCCTTAAACCTGACTCCATATCCACCTTGCCTCCTTAGGTAAAGTTACAGCCAGATAGCTGCACCTGACAAATCATCTCAGATATCCACTAGTGCATATGGAGTAATTTTTAAAACAAAGCTGTTTTTGAAACAGGAATGGACAATGTCTCTTATGACTTCACCTGACAAAGAGCATTATGTAAACTGTAGCACCTATACCACCTAGCAACTAGCTTTTCAGTTTACTGAGTAGGGTTTAGACCACAGTTTGTGAGTGACCCTTTGAGAGTTCTCATAGATATCTTTAGATATCTCTGAAAACAAGTAACTTCATCTTTAGAGCGTGGACCCTTGGGGAGGTCCTGAGATCATCAAGTTCCAAGAATACTTTTTGGAACACCTCAAAGGGGTACCTTAGATTTAAGCCATAGATGAGGCCCATAAGCAACGTACATGACCGTGTAACGCTGGGAATACCAGCCAGGACCTCTGCTCCTTCGATGCAGATCCCCATGCCCTATATTCTGGGGCAGATCCTTCACAGTGAACACCTTCATCACGTGCTGAACGAGGTCCTCTCGGATCATGGTGGCGTCAGCATCCTGAGTGAAAAAATGAAGAAATAACACACTAGGCTACTACATTTAGTCGAAAATATGTGTAGACAGATCCAAGCTACATTCCAAGTTATAATTTGGTCCTTACCTGCTGCCTGGCCTTTCCAGAGGAGAAAGATCAAGACGAGGTCCGTTGAGCTGTTCCAAGCACAATTTAAATTCAGAACTAGATCTAGCATGTCAGTCCAACACAAACATGATCATTTGAACGTCATATTTTTAAGTTGTTGATTGTTACTTAGAAATATGAATTCAAATTTCGCAGCATATTACCTTGGATTTGTATTTGCAAATGCCAGTCTTTTACAACACATATAAATTAAGTATTATATTCAAAAATGTAAGTAAAATCAGAAACCTATTATTTTAAGTAAAAATCATTGATTTTCTTTTGCAATATTTACTAAGCCAGTGGGTCATCTTTTTAAAGTGTGGAGAGCGGCAGCCCCTTAGAAGTGGAATAGCTCTTATTTTAGGTCAGAGGCAACGTGAGCTGACATTCTAATACAAGACGATGTTTAGGATGCGTCCCAGAAGGGGAAGTGATGCGGAAGGAAGCTCTCCAAGAACTCTGATGAAAGTCAATGCGTTGATTTCAGACCCTTCACAAGGCATTGCTTCTACGTTGGCGCTGAAAGGTCAAAAGATTTTCCCGGCAGAGAGGACACACAGACAAACTAGTGTCTATGTCTCCTCATTTGTTCATTTCTATACGTCCCCCCAGCTCTTTCTCTTTTCTCTCTAAACATTGTTGGCACGGAAGGTTGAGTGAAAAATTCAGCCAAGAGTGAACATTAAAACCTTCCCTGAGAATGTTTTCAGTGGCCATCCATCAAGTGGAGGAGGGAGTATTATACTGTTCACTATAACCTTGTGCCAGGGATGGGATGTGAGCCCTAATGGCCGACTCCGCCAGTTAACCTCGCTGCGCTGGGCGATACAACATTATCAGCTTGACTTCTACTGAAGGACTCGGCAGAACACAGTCACACACACACACACAGACAGACATGTAGATAATCACTCTTACACACACATGCTTACACACACATACACACACTCTCACACACGACGTGGATGGGGAAATATGTCATTATAACACAACATGGGAATCCAATATAACAGAGAAGGACATCATTATCCGAGGCCTCTGTTACTACAGAATTCCCCATCATTCACATCCCGGAGGAGTGTCTTCATTATCCTAAAGTCTCCTGCTTCCCCCCAGGATTCCTGAAGACCTTCGCTGTTCCCACCACTGTCGACACTATGCTCCGCCTCTGTCGACACTAAGCTCCGCCTCTGCCACGCTAATCAGACTGAGAAAGGTAATTTACATTTCACATGGCGTGTCTGGTAGGCTAATAGAAGTGGCTTTGGCTTCTAGGTATGTGGTTAGCGTAGCTCTCTCTCTCTCTTTCTCTCTTTCTCTCTCCGCACCTGCAAGGCTCTCAGGCAGACGGCATTAGTGTGTTAGCGGCGCCGCGGCGCCTAGCCAAGGGGCCTGTTCTTTTTCTGACTTTTGTGTTCCCTCAGATTGAACACCAACCTGCCCGAGAGAGACGTTAACGTCTACAACCTGCCACGTCAAATCAAGGCCCCATGCCGTCGCACGCCGCCACCATCGCTAAACACTGTCAGGGGTGACGGGGCTAGACGAGAGAACGAGGGTCTTTAGCTAAGCGTTGGCTCGTCACATTAATGATTCATTCTGAATTATTCAGGAATCATCTTTTTATGTTTTGACGATTGACGGTAGGGGGGGCGTACTCCTGCCTGAGCATGTTCCACCCTTGGATAGTTCTGCATAATGTGTTGGTTCCTTTTAATTCATATTTAAAAAATAAATACACTATTTCACCATTATTTAACCAGGTTGGCCAGTTGAGAGCAAATTCTCATTTACAACTGCTACCTGACTAATATGAGTAGTCGCCTGCAGTTGTGTGTGTGTGTGTGTGCCTTTTCAAAGATGTGATTTTTCACCTGCATGCAGCTAACAGATGTACAGTATGTGAGGAGATGTGGGTGTACAGCAAGAGTGTATGTGTGTGTGTGTGTATTCATGTATGTGTGTGTGTTGGGTTTGGGTGTGTGTATTCATGCATGTGTGTGTGTTGGGTTTGGGTGTGTGTATTCATGCATGTGTGTTGGGTTTGGGCGTGTAAAGCAATAATGTTTGTATTGTAGGTACTGCAGGCGGGTGTGTGTTAGTTTATTGAGGAGCTGTTTCCCTGTTTGACTGGCTTAATCACCATGGGTTTGAGCTACAGAACAGTCCTCAGGCTGATTTAACCCATTGAGCCCTGTTTGTTTCTATCTTTGGGGTGGGCAAGTGTTGTCGGGGGCTGTGTGAGTGTGTGTGTGTGTGTGTGTGTGTGCATCTGTGCCTATGTGTCATGTGACATTTCTAACTTGGAAAACGTACAGTACTTTGTTGTTGAAAATGATCCAAATATTTAATTAAAATACAACTTTTGTTCCTTTGGATGTTTTTCTCTCCACTCCCTCCTCTCCTGAACAGTTTCTTCACGGTGACTGAACTAACACTGGTTTTCTCTGTTTCACTGTTTGGACTTATTCTCTCCATTTTGTCTTTCTCTCTCTCTCTCTCTTTCCTCTCTCTCTCTCTCTTTCCCCTCTCTCTTCTCTCTCTCCTTTCTCTCTCTCTCTCTCTCCTTTCTCTCTCTCTCTCTTTCCTCTCTCTCTCTCTCTCTCTCTCTCTCTCTCTCTTTCTCTCTCTCTCTCTTTCCTCTCTATTTCCCCATAGGATGGAATGGGTAATCTTCGTGTAACCAAAGAGGGGATCAGGCTAGAGGGTGTTTCGGAGTTTCTGCTCCCTCTCTACGTGAAAGAAATAGAATCCAGAAGGGTAAGAAACACAACTCTCCTTATGTCCCTCATATGTAGCATCGTAGCACCCTATGACTCGCTATGCATGTCATATCCCTCACTAAGACACACCCTTCCCTTGTCATATCAACTGTCATTACTCAGTAGTGGAAGGTTGAGAAACAACCTTCCTTATGTCGCTCATATGAAGTATCGTAACACCCTATGACACACCATATATTACCTCACTTGCACACATTGTATATGGACTTTTTCTATTGTATTATTGACTGTATGTTTGTTTATTCCATGTGTAACTCTGTGTTGTTTTTGTCTCACTGCTTTGCTTTATCTTGGCCAGGTCGCAGTTGTAAATGAGAACTTGTTCTCAACTAGCCTACCTGGTTAAATGAAGGTGAAATAAATAAATGAATAAAAAATATCCCTCACTAAGCCAGCCCATTCCTCATATCATACCAAGCGTCAGTGCTTACCCATTGTCATAAAGGAGTAGTACTGCACTATGCAATCCCACATCCCAGAGAATCTATCTGGATGCCAGGTAAGGTCCCGTGTAAGGTCCCGTGAAAGGTCCCGTGTAAGGTTCCGTGTAAGGTTCCGTGTAAGGTCCAGTGTAAGGTTCCGTGTAAGGTCCAGTGTAAGGTTCCGTGTAAGGTCCCGTGTAATGTTCCGTGTAAGGTCCCGTGTAAGGTCCCGTGTAAGGTTCCGTGTAAGGTTCCGTGTAAGGTCCCATGTAAGGTCCCGTGTAAGGCCCCGTGTAAGGTCCCGTGTAAGGTTCCATGTAAGGTCCCGTGTAAGGTTCCATGTAAGGTACCGTGTAAGGTTCTGTGTAAGGTCCCATGTAAGGTTCTGTGTAAGGTCCCGTGTAAGGTCCCGTGTAAGGCCCCATGTAAGGTCCCATGTAAGGTCCCGTGTAAGGTCCCGTGTAAGGTTCCATGTAAGGTTCTGTGTAAGGTTCCATGTAAGGTCCCGTGTAAGGTCCCGTGTAAGGTCCCGTGTAAGGCCCCATGTAAGGTCCCGTGTAAGGTCCCGTGTAAGGTCCCATGTAAGGTCCCGTGTAAGGCCCCATGTAAGGTCCTGTGTAAGGCCCCATGTAAGGTCCTGTGTAAGGCCCCATGTAAGGTCCTGTGTAAGGCCCCGTGTAAGGTCCCGTGTAAGGTCCCATGTAAGGTCCCGTGTAAGGCCCCATGTAAGGTCCTGTGTAAGTCCCCATGTAAGGGGCACAGAATGATCATGGGAATGGACTTGGATGTGTGACAAACGACCAAATGGGCATCCATGGAAATTACAATGATACAAAAATGTGGCGAGAGACAGGGCTGTGATGAGGCACGCTGTTGATAAATATACCCCATGATGCCGCTCCCCTTATCACACACACACACACACACACTGGCTGCTGTCATGTATAGGTTACTGTGTGTCCTGGGCTGTTGGGAAGGCATTCTCCACCTTTGCTGCTCAATGCGTGTGTGTGATGGAGGGGTAGGGTTGTAAAGGCAGGTGCACATGCGCATGCTTATTGCTTTACAAGGGAGTATGTGACAGTGAGAGTGTGTGGAGTGTGTGACAGTCCTGAATACATTACACTGATCTATCCACTCAAAGATCACCTCCGTGTCACGCCATTTCTGGGTGACACAGAGGTCAACACTCCATCAGCCCTGACCTTTGAGGTGAAATGATGGATGGTGTTAGATATATTTTATGGGAATATCTTTCTTTGGCCTCCCATTGAAATCCTATGTAGTCGATATCTTACTTTAGAATATTTTTGTTTGCCTACTCATTGAAAGCCTACAAGATATCTTCTTGTATAACATCTTTGTTTGCTCTCCTATTAAAAACTTAAATGGAGGAGACATATTCTTTTTTGAATATCTTTGTTTGCCCTCCCATTAAAGCCTATGAAGGAGATATCTTATTTTAGAATATCTTTGTTTGCCCTCCCATTAAAGCCTATGAAGGAGATATCTTATTTTAGAATATCTTTGTTTGCCCTCCCATTAAAGCCTATGAAGGAGATATCTTATTTTAGAATATCTTTGTTTGCCCTCCCATTAAAGCCTATGAAGGAGATATCTTATTTTAGAATATCTTTGTTTGCCCTCCCATTAAAGCCTATGAAGGAGATATCTTCTTTTAGAATATCTTTGTTTGCCCTCCCATTAAAGCCTATGAAGGAGATATCTTCTTTTAGAATATCTTTGTTTGCCCTCCCATTAAAGCCTATGAAGGAGATATCTTCTTTTAGAATATCTTTGTTTGCCCTCCCATTAAAGCCTATGAAGGAGATATCTTATTTTAGAATATCTTTGTTTGCCCTCCCATTAAAGCCTATGAAGGAGATATCTTCTTTTAGAATATCTTTGTTTGCCCTCCCATTAAAGCCTATGAAGGAGATATCTTCTTTTAGAATATCTTTGTTTGCCCTCCCATTAAAGCCTATGAAGGAGATATCTTCTTTTAGAATATCTTTGTTTGCCCTCCCATTAAAGCCTATGAAGGAGATATCTTATTTTAGAATATCTTTGTTTGCCCTCCCATTAAAGCCTATGAAGGAGATATCTTATTTTAGAATATCTTTGTTTGCCCTCCCATTAAAGCCTATGAAGGAGATATCTTATTTTAGAATATCTTTGTTTGCCCTCCCATTAAAGCCTATGAAGGAGATATCTTATTTTAGAATATCTTTGTTTGCCCTCCCATTAAAGCCTATGAAGGAGATATCTTATTTTAGAATATCTTTGTTTGCCCTCCCATTAAAGCCTATGAAGGAGATATCTTCTTTTAGAATATTTTTGTTTGCTCTCCCGTTGAAAGCCTATAGAAGAAATCCAGTCATTCTGGTTCTTCTTAAGTGTGTGTAACAAGAGAAGGCACTAATTGCTGTTGAGGAAGTGACTCTGGCTTGTAGATAACCCCTATGAAGGAGCAGAGCTTCCTGTCAATAAATCAAAGAACTCACTGGCTTCTCTGCCGACTCTTCATCTATCATCAGACAAACAGTGTGTGTGTGTGTGTGTGCATATGTTTGTATCTATCCACCACTTGTAATGACACCGTGATCCCTTTCACATCGGGTCTGCACATCAAAGCAAACACTCTTATTTCGAAAAATACACAGGAAACATGCTGAATCTAACAACCCACTTTTCTCCCCTGAGGGCTTGTTGGTGTGTGCCATTTAGTTTATGGCAGTTTTTTGGGTAGTGGGCATGCTTCAGAACTGAGATAATCTGGGCAGTGTGGTTCCAAATATTATTGGCTAGCGGTGTTAGACGTGCGATGTTAGCATAAGGCTCCAAAGCCCCTGGTGAGACTGGGTCGCTGGCCTAGGATGTATTTGGGCCGTGGTGTATCCAGTCCGGTGTGGCCCTAACCTGATCTGGGTCCACCAACACAGCATGAGGGACTGGGACTTTGGCACTGACAGGGAGAGAGTGAGGGATGGAGGGAATGAGGAAGGAAATGTATTTTGAATATGCGCTGGAAGGGTTTGAGCGGTTTGTTTTTCCATTGCAGAGCCAAACAAACAGAATTTACAATTTGGTTTGATCACTTTCGGTTTGACAAATAAACCTCTATGATATATTGTTTAGGGTTTTCTTGCTGCCAAAGCTTTAAAATGGACGTTTTTCACACTTGGATTGGAAGCCTGATTGGAGGCGGCGCTCCTAGTGGCCGGAGACTTTAATGCAGGGAAACACAAATCCGATTGACCTCATTTCTACCAGCATGTTACATGTGCAACCAGTGGAAAAAGAATTCTAGACCGCCTTTAATCAACACACAGAGACGCGTACAAAGCTCACCCTTGCCCTTCATTTGGCAAATCTGACCATAACTATCCTCCTGATTCCTGCCTACAAGCAAAAACTAAAGCAGGAAGTACCATTGACTCGCTCAATACGGAAATAGTCAGGTGACGCGGATGCTAAGCTACAGGACTGTTTTGCTAGCACTGACTGGAATATGTTCCGAGATTCTTCCGATGGCATTGAGGAGTACACCACATCAGTCACCGGCTTCATCAATAAGTGCATTGATGACGTCGTCCCCACAGTGACCGTACATACATACCTTAACCAGAAGCCAAGGATTACAAGCAACATCCTAACTGAGCTAAAGGGTAAAGCTGCTGCTTTCAAGGAGCAGGACTCTAACCCGGACGCTAATAAGAAATCCCGCTATGCCCTCAGACAAACCATCAAACAGGCAAAGCGTCAGTACAGGACTAAGATTGAATCCTACTGCACCAGCCCCCCGACACTTGTCGGATGTGTAGGGCTTGCAAACTATTACGGACTACAAAGGGAAGCACAGCCGCGAGCTGCCCAGTGACACGAGTGGACCAGACAAACTAAAGGACTTCAATGCCCACTTTGAGACAAGCAACACTGAAGCATGCATGAGAGCACCAGCTGTTCCGGACGACAATATGATCACGCTCTCCATAGTCAATGCGAGTAAGACCTTTAAACAGGTCAACATTCACAAGGCCGCAGGGCCAGACAGATTACCAGGACGTGTACTCCAAGCATGCGCTGACCAACTGGCAAGTGTCTTCACTGACATTTTCAACCTGTCCCTGACCGAGTCTGTAATACCAACATGTTTCAAGCAGACCACCATAGTCCCTTTGCCTAAGAACACTAAGGTAACCAACCTAAATGACAACCGACCTGTAGCACTCACGTCTGCAGCCATTAAGTGCTTTGAAAGGCTGGTCATGGTTCACAGCAACACCATTATCCCAGAAACCATAGACCCACTCCAATTTGCAAACCGCCCCAACAGATCCACAGATGATGCAATCTATATTGCCCTCCACACTGCCCTTTTTCACCTGGACAAAAGGAACACCTACGTGAGAAGGCTGTTAATTGATTACAGCTCAGCGTTCAACACCATAGTACCTTAAAACTGCATTGTTGGTTAGGGGCTTGTAAACTAAGCGTTTCACGGTAAGGTCTTGTTGTCTTCGGCGCATGTGACAAATACAATTGATTTGATTTTGATTAGATTTTATATGTGGTCGAGGTCAACCACTTATAACAGTCGATTGGATCAGTCATATAGGTCAATGTAAAAGCCTCTTCATTCTCGCTTTGTTTCTCAATAACAGATCAATGATCATGGTCATAATTCAGCAACGTTATGACAGTTAACACACACACACACACACTCCGTATACTTTACAAGGCCCCATGCAGGAAACATGACGCCGCTGTACAGATGTAGGATCTTAACTCTGTTGCTAAGAATTTTCCCTGCACAGCAGGAAATGCGAACTTGTAGTGTATTTGAGTTTTATAAAGGCTTCTGTTTGTGATTTTCACTTAGAAATTTCAGACTTGATTTGCCGTGATGAAAAACCCCTATAAAAATGTCCATTGATTATAATCCACATAATAATGAACATTTCCTGTTCCTGCAGGATTATTTTACTGCTGTAGCAAACTGGCACAAATTAAGATCCTTCATCTGTAAGGGTGATGTCTCGTGGACAGACACAGGTAACATAACTGGTATTATAGACAGACTGTGGGTTGCCACGATTTACAAGGAACTTCTTGGTGACGTCATTGATAATTTGGACAAATCACAATTTCGCAGGTGTTCGCATCTTTCAGAAGGGGATACTAGGTCCGTGTTCGCATCTTTCAGAAGGGGATACTAGGTCCGTGTTCTCATCTTTCAGAAGGGGATACTAGGTCAGTGTTCTCATCTTTCAGAAGGGGATACTAGGTCCGTGTTCTCATCTTTCAGAAGGGGATACTAGGTCCGTGTTCTCATCTTTCAGAAGGGGATACTAGGTCCGTGACTTTCAGAGAGGTTGGAGGAGCTACCGCGATGCTTCAGCTCTTGGTTCGAGTTTCCTTTCCAACATGTCTCCCTCCTGAACTTCATCAAGCCTCTGATGCAATTATGCTTGATCTTTGTTCTGTGTTTCCGAGATGACTCCGATTATTGTAAGACAGGTTTGTGCTGTAGCTATTGATGTCACAGTCCTATTGACAGACAGCCTTGTTGGACCTTGGTCCCGATCTCCTTTGAAAAAAATATTTTTTTATCTCAATGAAACAAACATGGTAAAATATACAGTATATTTTTAAATGTCTTGAAGATACCTGGTGCTGCAGCAGACTGACTGCATGTTCCTTGTGGCGTGTTCCAAGAGTGTGCTGTGCTGTCATCCTCTCTCTCCGCACCATGAGGGATGAGCCGAGGCCTGCTCGCCAACACGGACTCTTCTAATTGTCCCCTCAGGGAGCTAATGATATTCCAGCTTCCTCCGAGGAGTCCTTTTCCTCTCTTTATCAATCACTAATTTCTCTCGCTCTCTCTTTCTCTGTCTCTTTATCACCCCTGACACAATACTTTCAGCTGACAGGCACTGAAATGGAACAAAACACAAATGGTAAGTTTCCATTGTAAAATGTTGCGTGCCCTGGTGAACACGACCCTGACTAAAGCTTTGTGGAAAAACCTTCTCCTTAGCCATTTGTCAGTTTGTCTATATTCATTGCTTGGGGTCCAAACACTTTCGGGCACTTTTTCATTTTTAAGAGTAATTCGTTGTCAGTGTTTTGATTTTAGAGTGGCTTCTTTCTTTGGCCACATGGCTGACATTGATTCAGCCCTCTGCGGTATACAACATACTGTAAAGAGGGAATAGTTCAATACTATTCTACCCTATAGTTCAAGACTTCACACTTCAAAGACTTCATACAAATGATTCAGTGAAGCAATCGACGCTGGGTGGTCAAGAAACTCGAGATGGTTATGTGCGAGCACACACAACCTTTGGGCGTCGTCCGTATTACCCACTACACCCCGCGACTCCACAATATTAAAAAGATACCAGGAAAAAAGGCATCTTCCAACTTCAGAAGTGACCCATATAAGTGAAACAAATGAATCTGAGAAAAAAAAAATTCCCGGGAGAAGCGTGAGACTCTAAATGTTTTATTCAGACCAGGACAAGGGGTATGTGGCACCAGATCGCGACCCATGTAGAAATAGGCCCCTGTTTAACATTTAACAAGCTTTCCAGAGTGATGGAACGTCGAAGAAGGCGACATGGCCTTCAGGAGAAGGGAATGAAAGGGAATATTAATTCACATCATCACCAGAGATCAAATCCCGTGCCCAGATCTTCTTCTTCCCAAAATGCCGCGAGCCCTTTCAGCCCCTGCCAAATATATAGATGTAGAGAAGGTAGAAATGCCTCTTTTGTATAGATCATTGAAAAGTTAATGCAGAATCCATTTCTTTGGATTCTGATTTGGATGGCAGATTTGAGTTGAGTTGATTTGAGTTGATTTCCGTCTCGTACCTTATCTTGGTCCTAGGAGCACATTATTATACTAGGATCTGTGAGGAATTAGACTTTATTAAGAGCAAATAGATGGGCTGGTAAGCTAGTTCTTTTGACAGCTGTAGATATGACTAATCATCATGTCAACGATGGTATCCGAGAGTGGGATGTACTGTAAAAATGTGTTGGCCCATTTTAGCAATCCTTTATGAGTTTCCACTGACTCAGACTTCGTATTTTTAGTGAATTCAGAATGGCTGGCACAACTTGCAATACTGTTGTATTCACACTGTTCCACTTCCATAGAAATCTGCTGGTAGCAGACTTACTTAGTCAACCGTGGCCAAACGAAGTGCAGCCAATCAAATCACGGCATGACTAAGCCAGAAGTCATGGCAGCTGTCGGCATGGTTACGAGGGCCACGCCACAACTACACCAGGCAGTTCATTAGTCGAATAAACAAAGCCTTTTTCATGTCTTTAATCGATCTGACACTCTACAGAGGCTTTGGTGCACCTTCACTTACACACACACACACACACTACCAGACTTTAGTATTCACTGAGCATCACAGGTTACGGTTGTTCAACTCACTGAAATTAAGAGACATTTAATTAATTAATGGCAGCAAATTGACATTACACTGGTGTCTGGACTGGTTTTATCTTGGTCCCCATCAGTACCTAATGACATTTCCATGTATGTCACACGGCCTGGGGAAAATGGCATGGCACGCTTCCTGTTTTTACAGAGGCAGTGGGATGGTCTCCGGCTGCACCGCGCTACCAAGGCAAATACTAAAGGTGACCCCACTGATTGAGGAAAGAAGAGGGGGGTAGAGGGAGGATACAGGGACGTAGACGGAGGATACAGGGACGTAGACGGAGGATACAGGAAGGTAGAGGGAGGTAGAGGGAGGATAGAGGGAGGTAGAGGGAGGATACAGGGACGTAGAGGGAGGATACAGGAAGGTAGAGGGAGGTAGAGGGAGGATACAGGAAGGTAGAGGGAGGATACAGGGACATAGAGGGAGGTAGAGGGAGGATACAGGGACGTAGAGGGAGGTAGAAGAGGGGGCTAGAGGGAGGATACAGGAAGGTAGAGGGAGGATACAGGAAGGTAGATGGAGGATACAGGGAGGTAGAGGGAGGATACAGGGACGTAGAGGGAGGATACAGGGACGTAGAGGGAGGATACAGGGACGTAGAGGGAGGATACAGGGACGTAGAGAGAGATGAGTTTGGAGCGTACTATGATGTTGAATGCTGAGCTGTAGTCAATGAACAGCATTTTTATGTAGGTATTCCTCTTGTCCAGATGGGATAGGGCAGTGTGCAGTGTGATTGTGATTGCATCGTCTGTGGACCTATTGGGGTGGTAAGCAAATTGAAGTGGGTCTAGGGTAACAGGTAGGGTGGAGGTGATATGATCCTTGACTAGTCTCTCAAAGCACATGACAGAAGTGAGTGCTACGGGGCGATAGTCATTTTGTTCAGTTACCTTAGCTTTCTTGGGAACAGGAACAATGGTGGCCATCTTGAAGTATGTGGGGACAGCAGACTGTAAAAGGGATTGAGAGAATATGTCCGTAAACACACCAGCCAGCCGTTCTGTGCATGCTCTGTGGACGTGGGCAGGGATGCCGTCTGGGCCGGCAGCCTTGCATGGGTTAACACGTTTAAATGTTTTACTCATGTCGGCCACGGAGAAGGACAGCCCATTGTTTTTGGTGGCACTGTGTTGTCCTCAAAGCGGGCAAAGAAGTTGTTTAATTTGTCTGGGAGCAAGACGTTGATGACCTCAATGGGGCTGGTTTTCTGTTTGTAATCCGTTATTGTCTGTAGACCCTGCCACTTACGTCTCGTGTTTGAGCCGTTGATTTGTGACTCCACTTTGTCTCTATACTAACACTTTGCTTGTTTGATTGCCTTACGGTGGGAATAAATACACTGTTTGTATTCGGTCATATTTCTAGTCGTCTTGCCACGATTAAATGCTGTAGAACGTGCTTTCAGTTTTGCGCGAATGCTGCCATCAATCCACGGTTTCTGGTTAGGGAAGGTTTTAATAGTCACAGTGGGTACAACATCTCCTATACACTTCCTTATAAACTCGCTCACTAAGTCAGTGTATACATTAATGTTATTGTCTGAGGATACCCGGAACATATCCCAATCCACGTGATCGAAGCAATCTTGAAGCATGGAATCCGAATTGGTCAGACCAGCATTGGATAGACCTAAGCACCGGCGCTTCCTGTTTTAGATTTTGCCTATAGGAGAGGAACAACAAGATGGAGTCGCGGTCAGATTTGCCAAAAGGAGGGCGGGGTAGGGCCTTGTATGCACTGCGGAAGTTAGAGTAGCAGTGATCGAGTGTGTTACTCTGCAATCGATAATCTGATAGAATTTAGGTAGCCTTGTTCTCAGATTAGCAGATTAAAATCCACAGCTACAATATATGGTTTCCAGTTTGCATAATGTCCAGTAAAGTGATGGCCTTGATGGCCATTTTGGTGTCCGCTTGCGGGGGGGATAAACACGTCTGTGACGATAACCCGATAGCACTGAAATGGAACAAAACACAAATGGTAAGTTTCCATTGTAAAATGTTGCGTGCCCTGGTGAACACGACCCTGACTAAAGCTTTGTGGAAAAACCTTCTCCTTAGCCATTTGTCAGTTTGTCTATATTCATTGCTTGGGGTCCAAACACTTTCGGGCACTTTTTCATTTTTAAGAGTAATTCGTTGTCAGTGTTTTGATTTTAGAGTGGCTTCTTTCTTTGGCCACATGGCTGACATTGATTCAGCCCTCTGCGGTATACAACATACTGTAAAGAGGGAATAGTTCAATACTATTCTACCCTATAGTTCAAGACTTCACACTTCAAAGACTTCATACAAATGATTCAGTGAAGCAATCGACGCTGGGTGGTCAAGAAACTCGAGATGGTTATGTGCGAGCACACACAACCTTTGGGCGTCGTCCGTATTACCCACTACACCCCGCGACTCCACAATATTAAAAAGATACCAGGAAAAAAGGCATCTTCCAACTTCAGAAGTGACCCATATAAGTGAAACAAATGAATCTGAGAAAAAAAAAATTCCCGGGAGAAGCGTGAGACTCTAAATGTTTTATTCAGACCAGGACAAGGGGTATGTGGCACCAGATCGCGACCCATGTAGAAATAGGCCCCTGTTTAACATTTAACAAGCTTTCCAGAGTGATGGAACGTCGAAGAAGGCGACATGGCCTTCAGGAGAAGGGAATGAAAGGGAATATTAATTCACATCATCACCAGAGATCAAATCCCGTGCCCAGATCTTCTTCTTCCCAAAATGCCGCGAGCCCTTTCAGCCCCTGCCAAATATATAGATGTAGAGAAGGTAGAAATGCCTCTTTTGTATAGATCATTGAAAAGTTAATGCAGAATCCATTTCTTTGGATTCTGATTTGGATGGCAGATTTGAGTTGAGTTGATTTGAGTTGATTTCCGTCTCGTACCTTATCTTGGTCCTAGGAGCACATTATTATACTAGGATCTGTGAGGAATTAGACTTTATTAAGAGCAAATAGATGGGCTGGTAAGCTAGTTCTTTTGACAGCTGTAGATATGACTAATCATCATGTCAACGATGGTATCCGAGAGTGGGATGTACTGTAAAAATGTGTTGGCCCATTTTAGCAATCCTTTATGAGTTTCCACTGACTCAGACTTCGTATTTTTAGTGAATTCAGAATGGCTGGCACAACTTGCAATACTGTTGTATTCACACTGTTCCACTTCCATAGAAATCTGCTGGTAGCAGACTTACTTAGTCAACCGTGGCCAAACGAAGTGCAGCCAATCAAATCACGGCATGACTAAGCCAGAAGTCATGGCAGCTGTCGGCATGGTTACGAGGGCCACGCCACAACTACACCAGGCAGTTCATTAGTCGAATAAACAAAGCCTTTTTCATGTCTTTAATCGATCTGACACTCTACAGAGGCTTTGGTGCACCTTCACTTACACACACACACACACACTACCAGACTTTAGTATTCACTGAGCATCACAGGTTACGGTTGTTCAACTCACTGAAATTAAGAGACATTTAATTAATTAATGGCAGCAAATTGACATTACACTGGTGTCTGGACTGGTTTTATCTTGGTCCCCATCAGTACCTAATGACATTTCCATGTATGTCACACGGCCTGGGGAAAATGGCATGGCACGCTTCCTGTTTTTACAGAGGCAGTGGGATGGTCTCCGGCTGCACCGCGCTACCAAGGCAAATACTAAAGGTGACCCCACTGATTGAGGAAAGAAGAGGGGGGTAGAGGGAGGATACAGGGACGTAGACGGAGGATACAGGGACGTAGACGGAGGATACAGGAAGGTAGAGGGAGGTAGAGGGAGGATAGAGGGAGGTAGAGGGAGGATACAGGGACGTAGAGGGAGGATACAGGAAGGTAGAGGGAGGTAGAGGGAGGATACAGGAAGGTAGAGGGAGGATACAGGGACATAGAGGGAGGTAGAGGGAGGATACAGGGACGTAGAGGGAGGTAGAAGAGGGGGCTAGAGGGAGGATACAGGAAGGTAGAGGGAGGATACAGGAAGGTAGATGGAGGATACAGGGAGGTAGAGGGAGGATACAGGGACGTAGAGGGAGGATACAGGGACGTAGAGGGAGGATACAGGGACGTAGAGGGAGGATACAGGGACGTAGAGAGAGGATAGAGGGACGTAGAGGGACGTAGTGGGAGTAAGAAGGAAGTTACAGGGAGGATAGAGGGAGGATACAGGGACGTAGAGGGAGGTAGTGGGAGGATAGAGGGAGGTAGTGGGAGGATAGAGGGACGTAGAGGGAGGTAGTGGGAGGATAGAGGGACGTAGTGGGAGTAAGAAGGAAGATACAGGGAGGATAGAGGGAGGTAGTGGGAGGATAGAGGGACATAGAGGGACGTAGAGGGAGGATAGAGGGAGGTAGTGGGAGGATAGAGGGACGTAGTGAGAGGATAGAGGGAGGATAGAGGGAGGTAGAGGGAGGATAAAGGGAGGTAGTGGGAGGATAGAGGGACGTAGAGGGAGGTAGTGGGAGGATACAGGGACGTAGAGGGAGGTAGTGGGAGGATAGAGGGACGTAGAGGGAGGTAGTGGGAGGATAGAGGGACATAGAGGGAGGTAGAGGGAGGATAGAGGGACGTAGAGGGAGGTAGTGGGAGGATAGAGGGACGTAGTGGGAGGATAGAGGGACGTAGTGGGAGGAAGAAGGAAGATACAGGGAGGATAGAGGGATGTAGTGGGAGGATAGAGGGACGTAGAGGGAGTAAGAAGGAAGATACAGGGAGGATAGAGGGAGGTTAGAGGGAGGTAAAATCAAATTAAATCACATTTTATTGGTCACATACACATGGTTAGCAGATGTTATTGTGAGTGTAGGAAAATGCTTATGCTTCTAGATCTGACAGTGCAGCAGTATCTAACAGGTAATATCTAACAATTCCACAACTAAACCTAATACACACAATCTAGTAAAGGAATGGGATGGGAATATATAAATATAAAATATATGGATGAGCAGTGACAGAGCGGCCAAGATGCAATAGATAGTGAAGGGTACAGTATATACATATGAGATGAGTAATGTGAGATACATAAACATTCTTAAAGCGGCATTATTAAAGTGACTAGTGTTCCATTTATTAAAGTGGCCAATGATATCAAGTCTGAAGGTAGGCAGCCGCCTCTCTTGTGCTAGTGATGGCTGTTTAACAATCTGATGGCCTTGAGATAGAAGCAGTTTTTCAATCTCTCTGTCCCAGCTTTGATGCACTTGTACTGACCGTACCTTCTGGATGATAGCTGGGTGAACAGGTAGTGGCTCTGATGGTTATTATCCTTGATGATCTTTTTGGCCTTCCTGTGATATAGGGTGTTGTAGGTGTCCTGGAGGGCAGGTAGTTTGCCCCTGATGATGCGTTGTGCAGACTGCACCACCCTCTGGAGAGCCCTGTGGTTGTGGGCGGTGCAGTTGCCGTACCAGGCGGTGATACAGCCCGACAGGATACTCTCAATTGTGCACCTGTAATAGTCAGTGAGGGTTTTTGGTGACAAGACACACTTTTTCAGCCTCCTGAGGTTGAATAGGCGCTGTTGCGCCTTCTTCACCACACTGTCTGTGTGCGTGGACCATTTTGGTTTGTCGGTGATATGTACACCAAGGAACTTTCCACCTTCTCCACTGCTGTCCTGACAATGTGGATGGGGGGTGCTCCCTTTGCTGTTTCCTGTCCACAATCATCTCTTTTATTTTGTTGACGTTGAGCGAGAGGCTGTTTTCCTGACACCACACTCCGAAGGCCCTCACTTCCTCCCTGTAGGCTGTTTCGTCATTGTTGGTAATCAAGTCTACCACTGTAGTGTCGTTTGCAAACTTGTTGATTGAGTTGGAGGCATGCATGGCCATGCAGTCATGGGAGAACAGGAAGTACAGGAGAGGGCTGAGATTGCACCCTTGTGGGGCCCCAGTGTTGAGGATCAGCGGAGTGGAGATGTTGTTTCTTACCTTCACCACAAGTCCAGGACCTAGTTGCACAGGGCGGGGTCGACACCCAGGGTCTCAAGCTTAATGATGAGTTTGGAGCGTACTATGATGTTGAATGCTGAGCTGTAGTCAATGAACAGCATTTTTATGTAGGTATTCCTCTTGTCCAGATGGGATAGGGCAGTGTGCAGTGTGATTGTGATTGCATCGTCTGTGGACCTATTGGGGTGGTAAGCAAATTGAAGTGGGTCTAGGGTAACAGGTAGGGTGGAGGTGATATGATCCTTGACTAGTCTCTCAAAGCACATGACAGAAGTGAGTGCTACGGGGCGATAGTCATTTTGTTCAGTTACCTTAGCTTTCTTGGGAACAGGAACAATGGTGGCCATCTTGAAGTATGTGGGGACAGCAGACTGTAAAAGGGATTGAGAGAATATGTCCGTAAACACACCAGCCAGCCGTTCTGTGCATGCTCTGTGGACGTGGGCAGGGATGCCGTCTGGGCCGGCAGCCTTGCATGGGTTAACACGTTTAAATGTTTTACTCATGTCGGCCACGGAGAAGGACAGCCCATTGTTTTTGGTGGCACTGTGTTGTCCTCAAAGCGGGCAAAGAAGTTGTTTAATTTGTCTGGGAGCAAGACGTTGATGACCTCAATGGGGCTGGTTTTCTGTTTGTAATCCGTTATTGTCTGTAGACCCTGCCACTTACGTCTCGTGTTTGAGCCGTTGATTTGTGACTCCACTTTGTCTCTATACTAACACTTTGCTTGTTTGATTGCCTTACGGTGGGAATAAATACACTGTTTGTATTCGGTCATATTTCTAGTCGTCTTGCCACGATTAAATGCTGTAGAACGTGCTTTCAGTTTTGCGCGAATGCTGCCATCAATCCACGGTTTCTGGTTAGGGAAGGTTTTAATAGTCACAGTGGGTACAACATCTCCTATACACTTCCTTATAAACTCGCTCACTAAGTCAGTGTATACATTAATGTTATTGTCTGAGGATACCCGGAACATATCCCAATCCACGTGATCGAAGCAATCTTGAAGCATGGAATCCGAATTGGTCAGACCAGCATTGGATAGACCTAAGCACCGGCGCTTCCTGTTTTAGATTTTGCCTATAGGAGAGGAACAACAAGATGGAGTCGCGGTCAGATTTGCCAAAAGGAGGGCGGGGTAGGGCCTTGTATGCACTGCGGAAGTTAGAGTAGCAGTGATCGAGTGTGTTACTCTGCAATCGATAATCTGATAGAATTTAGGTAGCCTTGTTCTCAGATTAGCAGATTAAAATCCACAGCTACAATATATGGTTTCCAGTTTGCATAATGTCCAGTAAAGTGATGGCCTTGATGGCCATTTTGGTGTCCGCTTGCGGGGGGGATAAACACGTCTGTGACGATAACCGAGGATAGTTCTCTTGGGAGACAATACGATCGGCATTTGATTGAGGAATTCTAGGACAGGTTACCAAAAAGACTTGAGTTATTGTATGTTGTTACAATTACACCATGAGTTGTTAATCATGAAACATACACCCCCGCCCTTCTTCTTACCAGAGAAATATTTGTTCCTGTCGGCACGATGCACTGAAAATCCCGTCGGCTGTATGGACTCCGACAGCATGTCCACAGCTAGCCATGTTACCATCCAGGATATCTCTATGGAAAGCAACTCTTGCCCTAATTTCATCGACTTTGTTAACTAGGGAGTGGACATTGGCGTCCGAAGCCTCACTAGAAGACCGTTCCGGCACCCTCTCCTCCGACGGCGTTGTTTTGGGTCGGCCTCTGGAATCAGTTCAAATGCCCTGGGAGGTGCAGATAAAGGATCAGAGGGAGGATAGAGGGAGGATAAAGGGAGGATAGAGGGAGGATACAGGAAGGTTAGAGGGAGGATACAGAGAGGATACAGGGAGGATAGCGGGAGGTAGAGGGAGGATACAGGGAGGTAAAAGGGAGGGAGAGGGCGGATAGAGGGAGGATGGAGGGAGGATACAGGAAGGTTAGAGGGAGGATGGAGGGAGGATACAGGAAGGTTAGAGGGAGGATAGAGGGAAGATAGAGGGGGGATAGAGGGGGGATAGCGGGAGGATAGAGGGAGGTAGAGGGAGGATAGAGGGGGGATACAGGAAGGTTAGAGGGAGGATACAGGAAGGTTAGAGGGAGGATACAGAGAGGATACAGGGAGGGTAGAGGGAGGTAGAGGGAGGATACAGGGAGGATATAGGGGGGATAGAGGGAGGATACATGAAGGTTAGAGGGAGGATACAGAGAGGATACAGGGATGATACAGAGAGGATACATGAAGGTTAGAGGGAGGATACAGAGAGGATACAGGGATGATACAGAGAGGATACAGAGAGGATGGAGGGAGGATAAAGGGAGGATGGAGGGAGGATACAGGAAGGTTAGAGGGAGGATGGAGGGAGGATACAGGAAGGTTAGAGGGAGGATAGAGGGGGGATAGAGGGAGGATACAGTGAGGTAGAGGGAGATGTGCTACTTTTAGAGTTGGGTTCAGTGTTCAGTGATTCAAGGCTCTCTCTCTCTCTCTCTCTCTTTATCTTTCTGTCTACATGGTTAGGAGCTGTAGCAGTCTTAGTGAAGTAGAATTCACATCAGTTTAGTGTTTGCAGGCCCTGCGACTTCGGAACCGACCCCACTAAAGTAGTACACAGTGTATCCAGAAATGCCTATAACGCGTGTACCGAAATTCATTTGATTACCAACTCATGATCTTTCATGTTGAATCATATAAAAATGTGATCAACAGATTCCACTGCATCATTATTGCATCAACATTGCACTGCATCAATTATGATGTTCTCCTCACACCACACAGTACAGCTCCGCATTCACACAGGAAAGGGAAAAGGACATGGAGAGAGGGAAAGGGCAAGAGAGAGTGAGAGAGAGCACATTAGACGACTTTCCTGTTTCCCGTTATATGAAACATCTCTGCCATTAAACGTCAGCAATGGGAATTGGCGGAGATGTCTCGAGCAAGTAAATGTGCCAAAAAAATGTAGCACCCCAAAGATCAATGGACAGGCAAAAAGATGCAAATGAAAGCCTCACTCTGGAGTCTGGAGAGTGTGACAAGAAACACGACACTCCCTCATCTCCTTTACAAACTCAGCGGATGCGAGAATTCAGTTTGAACTAGCTCCAGCTTCGTTTAGGGAATTGACGATACATAATTCAATGGAACCAGAGACAAAATGAAAAGAAGTAACAAAATGGTGGGGGACGGGCCAAATAACACTTGTGTAATCAGCAGCATGCAAAGAGAAAACACCACCCGGTTGATCGCGGGCCAGTGGAATGACAAGTCGGGCTCCAGAGGGATAGAGTGGCTGTTTAATCAGTGTGAACGGTTAAGTAATCTATAGCTGTGACCGACAGACTAGTTCTGTGCATTTTAGTCAGACATGTTTGATACAGGATACGTTGACCAAGTCCCAGAGATAGGAAGAGAGAGGGATGAACTGGAAACGTCTTGGTTGCCTTGGTTGACCCTGTAGTTAAGTCCCAGAGATAGGAAGAGAGAGGGATGAACTGGAAACGTCTTGGATGCCTTGGTTGACCCTGTAGTTAAGTCCCAGAGATAGGAAGAGAGAGGGATGAACTGGAAACGTCTTGGATGCCTTGGTTGACCCTGTAGTTCAGTCCCAGAGATAGGAAGAGAGAGGGATGAACTGGAAACGTCTTGGTTGCCTTGGTTGACCCTGTAGTTAAGCCATGCTTTTTTAATGAGAGCAGAGATCCTGTTAGGCCACGGAGACTATATAAATAGTCAATGATCATTGATTATATTTGTATGATGGAGACAGAGCTACATCTCTGATGTGACTTGTTAAGAAGGATCCCAAGACTAAACCCTTATTTTGTTTGCCTTGCCTTTTAAGCGGCCAATAATGGAATGAATCCAAACTAGTCGAACATACGGTGCATTTGGAAAGTATTCAGACCCCTTGACTTGTTCCACATTTAAATGTCTAAAAACCCTGTTTTTGCTTTGTCATTATGGGGTGTTGAGTGTAGATTGATGAGGGAAAAAAGGTATTTCATCCATTTTAGAATAAGGCTGTAACGTAACAAAATGTGGAAAAAGTCAAGAGGGGTCTGAATACTTTCTGAATGCACTGTATAATTGCCCAGCTCAGATTGGGTGTTTATTACATAAATCACTATCCACAAGCTTCATTTTGAACCTTGAACCTAAAATTATATTTATGGCATTTTGGTGTCATTACCATACTCTTGTGTTCAGTGACCAATGTTGGTGTGATGAGTGACATTACCTGAGACCTGCCTAGTCTGAAGCTTAGCAGTCCAACGCAGTCTTGTAGGCACGTAGGAGACCCGAGTTCAAACCCAGTCGGTGACAGTTGTAAAGCACAGACGTCACTGGTACCCTGTGTCGTTAACCCTCAGCGCAGTCCACTCTGCCGTGACACACACACACACACACACAACTCTGCCGTGACCTCATTTAAGTTCTATTCTCCCCTGGACAGATTGGACCGGCTGACCCCGGCCCCTCTAAGTCCTTTTAAATCCAAGGGGGTCAGGGTGAGTGACAGAAGCGGGTAGGATGTGTTATTAATGTCTTATTACTATGTTATAAGCGTGTTAATATGGTGTAATAGGGAACACAGACAGACAGACAGACAGAGCAAAGACAGGGCTGAGGAAACTGAAATCACACCAAAGCCCTTCGCTTAGAAGGACCGATGGGGGGTGGGCTGGGGGTTTATTTACACAGTACAGGCTGTCTGGCCCTGCCTGGAGGTCTGAGAGATGGACTGGCCCTCTGATCAATAATCTATTAGTGGAGAGACATGCCTCTGAAGGCCCCAGACAGACTCACACACACCTATATACACACTGTATGTCTGTGTGAGTACAATTGTATGTGTGTGTGTGTGTGTGTGTGTGTGCGCATACCTGTGTTTGTTCATGTCCATGTTTTATGTTTGCATGTCTTTGTGCATATGTTGACAGCAACTGTGTACGCATGCAGCGTGTGCTGCGTTTGTGTTCTTGCATGTCTCTATTTTCTCTCTGTGTGTGTGTGTGTGTGTGTGTGTGCGTGCGTGTGTGTGCGTGTGTGCGTGTGTCTAGGTACTGCTCTGTTTCAGTTGTCGTGAGCAGCCTAGCTGTTTGGAGAAGGAGGTGCTTTCTGTACCCTTGAGTGCCATGGATACAGGAACCTTTGAAATTGTTTTTTTTCTTGGTAAATTTGATTGGTGGATTCAAGTAAAGTATTTAAAATGTGTGTGTGTGACAGCATGGTGATTGAGTAGCAGCAGGAGTGAAGGGGATAATGGAGGTGATAGAAGGAGTATCAGAGGTGGGCGCTCTGTGTCACATGGTCTCGTCTCAAAGGATGTTGGGATACGCAGGGTGCAAACAAGGTGGACTACAGAAGAGAGCAGAGGTCTCACTGTGTGTGCACTGCATGAGAGTGTGTGTGTGTCTTGTGTGTGTGGGGGGGGGGTCTGTGTGTGTGTGTCTATGTCTCTGAGTGTCTTTCTGTGTGTGTGTGATACATTGCATGAGGATGTTCTGTCTCCCGTTTGTCTCCACATTCATACAAACAGGTTTGGATTGGCTGTCTGTCTTTCCTCCAGTGATGATAAGGGTTTAGCATTGTTGAAGGACGTCTCTAAAATGTGATGTGGTAAAAGGTTGGGGACAGCTTGTGGAGTGCTGTAGCCTAGCAGGTAGAGCATTGGGCCAGTAACCAAAAGGTTGGGGACAGCTCATGGAGTACTGTAGCCTAGCAGGTAGAGCATTGGGCCAGTAACCAAAAGGTTGGGGACAGCTTGTGGAGTGCTGTAGCCTAGCAGGTAGAGCATTGGGCCAGTAACCAAAAGGTTGGGGACAGCTTGTGGAGCGCTGTAGCCTAGCAGGTAGAGCATTGGGCCAGTAACCAAAAGGTTGGGGACAGCTTGTGGAGCGCTGTAGCCTAGCAGGTAGAGCATTGGGCCAGTAACCAAAAGGTTGGGGACAGCTCGTGGAGTGCTGTAGCCTAGCAGGTAGAGCATTGGGCCAGTAACCAAAAGGTTGGGGACAGCTCATGGAGTGCTGTAGCCTAGCAGGTAGAGCATTGGGCCAGTAACCAAAAGGTTGCTGGTTTGAATACCCGAGCTGACAAGGTGAAAAATGTATCAATGTTCCCTTGAGCAAGGCACTTAACCCTAATCTCCGTACTACTATGGCCGACCCTGTAAAACAACACATTTCACTGGACTTATCCAGAGTTTATGTGACAACAGAACATTATTTAGTTGAAGTAGTTTGTGTGATCCATTAATAGACATGGATCAGGTGTAAATATACTGCTGCTATATGTCAGGGTGTTGGATGTCCATCGTGTACCGGTAGGATTGATGTTAGAGGCTCTTAGTTACAGTAAAAGTTGAAATATTTAGTTGGCTTTTGTCAAGTACAAAGCAGTCTCATAACTCATATCGTCTTATACTGTAAGTTGTCTCATACCGTATGTAGCTATTAGAAGCTCTTGAAGTGTTGTGGCTGAAGACCGGCTGATGAGGAGCTTGGCTACAGGTCTGAGTTCTGGAGTTCTCTGTGTGTTCTGTTTGCTTGGTGAAAGGCACACGTTGTCGGACACCCGCAGGCACGAACACATGGACGCGCACATACAGAGTGAGAATCCCAGAAGCACAGCTAGTCAGTGGTAGGAACAAGAGTCGCTGTATTTTCCCTCCTGCAACCCGGGTCCTGGTCAGGCAGAGTAAAACAGTCAAGCTGTGAAGTAGTCAGGTAGAGCTGCAGAGAATGGTGATGACTATACTCACTACTTCTGCTCCCTAAACAAATGTTCTCCAGGTTGAACCTCAGCGTTGCATCTTCTTCTCCAGGGCCAGATTTATTTGCTGCTTGGCAGGCCCGGAGGGGGGGTAAGGCAGATCCATCCCCCCGATAAGATACTCTGCTGGGGAAAAGACAAATGGTGCCCGGAGGCACACTGTTATGCCTCATGTCCACCAGATGCATCAAACTCTTTGCGTTCCGGGGGAAGTCATTAATTGTCAGTGGAGCAGTCGGCAACGCTACGTTCTGTGAACCGCATGCGTTCAAAACTATCAACTTGCGCGTTGCTTTACGGTGAGGAGGTACAAACAGAGGTACACACACAGAGCGAACGTCAAGTACGGAAAATACCGGCGTTACATCCTGCAAAACAAAACTCATATCATCTGGTGGACATAAGGCAGGACACCGATGCCAATCCGGCTCATCCATCCTCTATATCTATCAATCAAATCAAATGTATTTATAAAGCCCTTTTTACGTCAGCCGATGTCACAAAGTGCTGTACAGAAACCCAGCCTAAAACCCCAAACAGCAAGCGATGCAGATGTAGAAGCACGTACATTACTGTTGTTGTGGTACGCCCCTGAGGGATCCATTCTTTCACACGCTGAATCATTTTGGTTTTGTCAATTTTGTCCTGAGACTCACTAAAACCCACCTGGCGCTCGTTTCGGAAAGCGGACGTAATCGAAGCGGGAAACACTATTGCTGCACCTGCCAATGGAATAATGTCACGCGTGTTTTGAAAGGGGAGCGGAGAATTGAAAATGATGTCCAGAATGCCTAAGCAACACCACATTGGTGAACACCATTGCTTGTTAACCCCTCTAGAAAGCGTTATGAGGGCCACCGAAAGCGTTGCCCGTTTTCTTTCTTTTCATTAATTCGCCTACTAAATGTACACACTTCAGAGGGTTAAATTCAGACACTGGGGTCTTCAGAGAGTCCTGTGGAGGGATGTCGTATTTATCCTCCACCAGCTGCATTGCTATTCACAGCAGCAAAGCTGAAAGACCGATAAGACCCTACCGATCCAACCCTGCACTCTTCCGCTTATTACCCAACTAATTAAATTCAGCTTTCTGACGTGCGTCCGCCTATACAAACGACCAAAGTGAAGGGAATCTATTGACTGTCTAATTATTCTTAGTACAGTGAAACTTGAATGTGGCCATGAATGGACTTGAAGGGCCAACCCAGGCTTAGACTAGAGAGGCTTCTGGGTAATTGCCCGAAATACAAAACACTTTGAATTTAATAAGATGCAACCGAAATCAGAAAGCCTTTAAAGGACAGGATTGAAGGCGGAAGAGATTGAATAATTGGAAGGGCTATTTCTTTGAAAGAGGGATTATAAGGTTACATGGATGTCTGTTTACCAGCTAAAAATTAATATATGTTTGTTAATCAGCATTTGGGCTCTGAGGCTTCCCTCAAATCCACAGAGAATTAAATTGTAATTATATAGGATATGCTCTTTTCCACAGTGACTTCAAATCACACACAATTGAACGTAGGCTACAGTGGCTGAGCCTTGGGGCGATGAGTCCATGGAAGAATTCAGGGCCCAGTGTTTTCACGCTGAGCAAAGTCCTATCAATTGAAACTGCGTGGAGAACAATACTAAATCCCATCATACGCACCATTGCAAATAATTCATTCCAAAAGCGGGGTATTCACCAATTAGGTGAGGCGAAATGATTTGGTGAATGCTACCGCCGAGCCGGTCCACGGCATTCTAAAATTAGAGCCAAGCAGGTGTGATTTATTAAAGTTTGGGCCTGCCGTCATAAACAGGAGAAAACAATGAAAGTGGGGATAATGAATCGCAGGTGGCAGAATGGGGAAAAAAATCTATCTCTCTCTCCCTCTCTCTCTCGCTCTCTCTCTCAATCGGATCAGCAACTCTCTCCCAATTTAACAGGATATTCTCATTTGAATTCACGCCCGAACAGCTGCATATTAATTTGGGGAAATCAACAGAAAAATTGGGTCACCTGCAGTTTATTCATTCCCCTACGTTTTTCATTATAGAGAGAGAGACCTGCTTCTCAGAATGCATTTAATGAATTCATCTTAGTCTGGGCATCGTGGGTAGTCTTTTATTTGTATTTTTTTCCTGAGGAATATTTCTGTCTGTAATAAAGCCCTTTTGTGGTGAAAAATTCATTCTGATTGGCTGAGCCTGGCTCCCCAGGGGGTGGGCCTATGCCCTCGCTGCACCCCTGCCCAGTCATGTGAAATCCATAGATTAAGGCCTAATGCATTTATTTCAATTGACTGATTTGCTTATATGAACTGTAACTCAGTAAAATCTTTGTTATTTTTGCTCAGTATAGAAACGGAATTGGTTCCTTAAAGAACCCTATATGGAATCCAAGGGTTCTATATGGAACCAATTTTGGCTCAGTGAAGAAGAAGTATGTAAAGATGACTACTGGTCACCTTGGTGTTCCAGGCCTACTACATTGCAGATGTTGCACTGCATCAGCCAATGGTTGCGTGCCACCTCCTCGACAGTCGAGCATCAGGTTGCTTTATCATATGATGTTCATCTGATATGTTAAACACCCATCCAGACGTTGTTAGATCTGGCGTGCATCTGCAATGTAGTCAGCCTTGAACAGGTCAAGTCTTGGATTAGGGGTCTTTGGCCAATCAATGACCTTTCCTCGTCTCTGGGTAGAAATCGACCTGACAGTGTGTTGTGGCCCACACCTCTACACACATGCTGGTATAAAAAACACTGTCCGGACACTTTGCATTTGGACCTTGACTTGGAATCAGTTAAGTAGTGACGAGGTGAGAGTTGTTCCTCTGACCGTGACGACGGAGGCTCAAAGCACAGACAGTTATTTGAATGAATTCTCCTAAGTTATGGTGAAGCGGCAGGACGGCGCAGGACACCGGCAGGACGGCGCAGGACACCGGCAGGACGGCGCAGGACACCGGCAGGACGGCGCTAGTGAACTCCACCCTGCGGTGTGTGTTTGAGACTATGACTACGGGTGCCAAGCTGCTCTAAATAAACCCTGTTTGACTCTTACCACAACCCCCCTCTTTTGTTTTCAAGATTCAAATGATGACGTCATGTTTTGCAACGTGCCAGTTTCAAAGTCTCTTGTTTCAGTGTTTTTCATAGCTAGGACCAGGAGTTTTACCTGATTACATTTATAGCTTGTAACGAGGGGTCAGTAGTTTTACCTGGTCAGGTCACATGGTCCAGGGAAAAGTCCAATAGATAGCACTTCTACAAAAGCTCTTCCTACGTTTCCTCTTGACCTTGGGAGGCGACTTCATCACAAAGGGCCAGATTTCATGTACGTACTGTATGTGGGGTGTATAGGGAGGGTGGAGGAGGGAGGAACTAACAGGAACAAAAGAGAGCGCTCTGGGAGAGAGGTATCGGCACCTGGCACACTTCTAAAGAGCCAGCACTTCAGACATCTAAATCCCTTCAACTGAGCCCGTGTGTGTGTGTGTGTGTGTGTGTGTGTGTGTGTGTGTGTGTGTGTGTGTGTGTGTGTGTGTGTGCGTGTGAGTGTGCGCGCGTGTGTGTGTGTGTGTGTGTGTGTTTCTAACGGTGTGTGTGCTCTTCACCAATCAAACTGATTGCACAGAGACTCAAATGAACTCTGACCTGCAGTCAAGCTCACTAAGCCAGTCTCAGGCCACAACCCCGGGTCCTCAACCGCTGCACCTCTCAACTTTTAGGGCAATATTTAGCTGGCTTAATATAAGCCTGTGACTTTTCAGAGGATCCTCACCACTGACTTTGAAACTTTTAGAATGGTCTATGCTATCAGGGATTCTTGGGACGTCCCAACTCTGACGTTACCCCATTGACGTTGACATTTGAAATGGTTAAGATAAGGGTTAAAGTAAAGGTTAAGATTAGGTAAGGGTTAAGGTCAGGGTTAAAGTAAAGGTTAAGATTAGGTAAGGGTTATGGTTAAGGTTTGGGGTAAGGGTAGGGGTTAAGGTCAGGGTTAAAGTAAAGGTAAAGATTAGGTAAGGGTTATGGTTAAGGTTTGGGGTAAGGGTAAGGGTAAGGGTTAAGGTCAGGATTAAAGTAAAGGTTAAGATTAGGTAAGGGTTATGGTTAAGGGTTGGGGTAAGGGTAAGGGTAGGGGTTAAGGCTAGGGTTTAGGGCATGGATGTCTCAAGGATCCCGGGTAGCACTACCCAATTTAGTTGGCTTAATATAAACCTGTCACTTCACGGAGTGGCTGAGACATTTGCATTTGAACGAAAGGGTGGAGTGTATTGACAGACTGTGTGCTGTAGCAATTGAATTAGTGATCATATCAGGACCATTCAATAGAGTTTAGATGACTCCCTGGTGTAAACACGTGGGTTTATTTAGTGACTGCTGGGGTTTTCCTTTGTGTTGTACCTTTGTATAGGGATTCTTTAAAATGGCTTCCGGCAATGGCCATGGGACTGATTCATGTTAATGAATCACTCAATGGAGTCATCCTGAGGAAATTATATCAACATTTACGGCAATCCAATCTTAGTCACTAATTCTCCATTTTAAGTCTGAAGATGTATTCGTACTCATCGTTGAAGGTCATGAAAAACATATTCCATTTCAATCCTCATTTCAACAGAGCTTTCGACTAAGTGTTCTCAGCGTTCCGCTGTGCATTATTCGCTCTCTGCTCAAAGCCTAAATGTTCTAGGAATGAGTGAGTCACAATCACCGCATGTTGTACTCAGATGGAATGGAAAGGGATGGACTTATTTATAGAGGACCGTTGCAGGGCAACATCAGTTCAGAGCACTGTTAGATATGTGTCTCTTCAAACACAATGGACTTCAATGGAACTCAGTGAGGTTGTACACTCTGCCATCAGGTATGGTGGTTGTTTTAGAAACATCACACAGACAGACGGACGGACGGACGGACAGACAGACAGACAGACGCTGTTATTGTCAGATACACCAGACAGATAACAGTGATATATGTTGTTTTACAGGGTCAGACATAGTAAGTAGTACATGCCCCTGGAGCATTTTAGGGTTAAGTGCCTTGCTCAAGGGCACATCAATATATTTTCATCACCTTTCTGGCTTGGATATTTGAACCTTGCGGTTACTGGCCCAACACACTAGACTCCCTGCTACCCTACAGAGAGAGAAGGGGGTGGAAGGGGAAGAGAGGTATTCTGTATGGTTTGGCATGTAAAGTGCCTGTTAGGGGTTTATTAAGCAGTAGCATGAGTGACTGACTCGTCCTTGACCCTGAACAGTGCCGGTACATTTATTGTGAAGATTATCCATTGTTGCTGTAGCCATTTGCTCTAGCGATTTGCTCTCTCTCTCTCTCTCTCTCTCTCTCTCTCTCTCTCTCTCTCTCTCTCTCTCTCTCTCTCTCTCTCTCTCTCTCTCTCTCTCTCTCTCTCTCTCTCTCTCTCTCTCTCTCTCTCTCTCTCTCTCTCTCTCTCTCTCTCTCTCTCTCTCTCTCTCTCTCTAGGACAATCCTCTGATCCTGCAGTCAGACAGGAATGTGACGGTGAACGCAAGAAACAACCTTGGTCAGCTAACAGGACAGCTCACTGTGGGTGAGTCAGCCTCCGCCGCCACCAGCTGGCCACACACACACCCGCCCCACACACACCCTCGTTCACACACACACATGCAAACACACCCGCCCCCACACACACACACACGAACAAGCACACACACACACTAACACACACACAGATTACCTGGACTCTTGAACAAAAGTAGCCCATCTTGGGTAGTTGTGTTCCAAGAAGTGGAACCCCAAGACAGCAGGGTCTCAGAAACCCCCGGGCTGGGGAGAACCCGACCAAGCACATGATGGGGCTTCCGTTAACTATCCCCGCCCCCTGGGCCACAACGCATGGTGCCTCACTGACTGACTGACTTGCTGGCTCCAACACATCATTCTGGGGGAGTTCTGCATTGTTCCGGAAGTCCGGAACAGAATTCCCTCCTCTCCTCCTGTCATAGATTCCAGAAGGATTCCAAGGGTTTCTGAAGGAGCTCTGAGTCAGCATGTTGACAACACTCACACACTTTCTAGTCAGGGGGAAAGGGGCTTTCGGAGGGAGACTGTGCACACGTTTTACTGGACTGCTGCCCCCTTGGATATGGCCATGATTGATTGGGAAACTGGTATCTGGACGGGACTCATACATAGCAGTAACACTGGCAGACTAGTGGACCCACAGGAGAGAGAGAGAGACTCAACCTTCTTAGATGGCTATCATTGTACTTATCAGCTTAGTGGTCTCTGGTCCAAGGAGATAAGGGTACCTGGTGAGACCAGTGTGACCCTGTCTCTTAGTGTGGTACTCAGGCAACCTTAGTGTGTTAGTCTCTCTCTCTCTCTAATATTTGTCTCTTCCTCCATTCCCTCTGACTCCTCCCCCTCCCTCTTTCCCTCTCTCTATCGCTCTCTCTTCTCCTCTCTATCTCTTACTGTTCTCCGTCTGTGAACTGGCTAGTGATAACATTCATCTTCCAATAGGAGAACAGTGTGGTACTTTGGAGTTTTACTCCACATCCTGATCGTCCCATCCACAGTTTCCTCTCTCTCTCTCTCTCTCCCTCTCTCTCTCTCTCTCTCTCTCTCTAATTTACTCTATCTCTGTATGTCTCTCTCTCTCTCTCTCTCTCTCTCTCTCTAATTTTCTTTCTGTCTGTCTGTCTGTCTGTCTCTCTCTAATTTTCTGTCTGTCTGTCTGTCTGTCTGTCTGTCTCTCTCTCTCTCTCTCTCTGTGTAATTTACTCTCTCTGTATCTCTCTGTCTCTGTCGGTCGGTCTGTCTCTCTCTCTCTCCCTCTCTCTTTAATTTTCTCTCTCTCTCTCTCTCTCTCTCTCTCTCTCTCTCTCTCTCTCTCTCTCTCTCTCTGTCTGTCTGTCTGTCTCTCTCTCTCTGTATTTCAAAGTTCCTCTGTCCATAAGCTCAGATAAATTATATTACAGTCAATTATGAGACACACTTTGAAATCACGGCTGACGTGCTCTGATCATAAGGTCCTTGGAGGAGACACACACACACAGTTCACTTGGTGCTATTAGGGCATTGGAACTCCACACACACACACACACACACACACACACACACACACACACACCTTATTCCCCTCCCTCAGCCAGTTGCTAAAGGCCATGAATTTACCCCGTGGCACAGAGGAACAGACAGGGCCATCACTGAGCCTTGAGCACTGCACTCTGTTTTATCCTCCTTCTTTTCCTCCCTCCCTCCCTCCTTCCTCTCTATTCCTGTCACCTCGTTAATTTGAGTGAGGACCTGTCACGGCCCATATCCGGATCAGGGCTCGTAAAAATGAAAAGTGAACTTGGCCCACTGAAAGTAGGCTTTTGGCCCCCCTTTCTGACACCAAAATGCTATTTGTCCTCCTCTCCATGTAGAAATTGCCTTTAACCACAGATCTAGGATCAGCTAAGCCTCTCTAAATCCTTAACAATCAGAAGTGAAGAAAAACTGAAAACTGTCCTTGGATCAGTCTACAGCAGCAATCTCCTAGTCCTGTGTCCTCCTTCCCCCCTCGGAGAGAGAATAACATCATGAGAGTATTTTCTGGACGTGGTGCCCAGCTGCTCGGAGGACAGCGAGGGCAAACGGGAACGTCTGTTGTCTTTTTTTGTTGTTGGGGTGTGTCATTGACTTTTCATTTGTATAAGTGCATTCTGGGTAATAAATGGCTTTCTCACTTTGCGGGAAGATTTCATTACGACCGTGGCAGGAGACAGGCGACCAAAACTGGCGACGGGGGCCAAAATGCATTTTTGGGAAAGACAGCGCATAAGGGCGTATGTGACTGTGAGTGTGTGACAACAACGTCACAGGGATCACTCTCACCCGCCACGCTGCCAATTCTAGAAGTGACTTTCACCGTCCAGCTGAACACTCTATCCAAAACACTGCTTTTATACCCATTCCTCTCCTTGTCCCTTTCCTAGAAGAAATGGACTTCAAACCATAAGCTGGCAAACTCCCCTATGACTTTGTAATGAGCTTCTAAACTTCGGGCTTCATTTATGTCCCGTTATCTTCTCCTGCTCAGTAATTATTTTCTCTTTTATCTCGGAGGAATCGTTCCACTCATTTTTTTTGTCCAGCTGCTGTATCATGTGGAATGGATTAAGGCAAGGGTGGGAGTGGGAGATGTTCTGTGATTACCACACAGGACTTTGGGGTAAAGAGATGAGGCACTCTGATTGGATCCCCGCTCTGTCACCCATTCTTAGCGTCCAATAGGAACAGGTGTTGAAAGCTCTACTTCCTTGTTCTTTTGGTATTTGCTCTTACTTGCTATTAAGCAATTTGGTATGTCCTCAAAGTCTAACTTGCCCTTGAGTCATTCTGGGTAAGAGACAGCTTCAGTGACAAGAATATGAATTATACATTTGATCATGTCTGCTGTGCCTGTACGGGGCACAGGGCCGTCTTTCCCTGTGGCTACTACCGACCGTTTGCAACTGTTCTTCACAGGTGGCATATAAAAGAGGATGAACTAGCAGTGCATGTGCTTTGTGACGCGAGATCATTCTCAATGAGAACATATTTGCTAAAGGTATGTTGGGACGTGTTAGAATAGAATCTGTCCATTTTTATGAAGGAAGTACTCATTTAGCTTTGCTCCCATCAATGTCATGCCGGTTATTGATGTGTGTGTACAGACGACACCGCAGGCCTCCGTGTTTACAGACAGCCATGAAGAGTGTGTGATTAAATCCACCTTTTAGCATCGTCTCTTCTTTGCCTCCTTCGTCTCCCTGACCGAAAAGATTCTCTTGATTAATGTGTCGGATGAAAACACACTTTTTCCCTTTTTTCTCCCGCGCTCTTTATTAATGAGTGTAATCTTATTTAGATACATAATTTGTGTATGTTTGTCCATAAATCATGTGTAGTTCTAACCTGGGGTAAAAGTTGCTGCGCGCTGCAGTTTTCTGACTGCTTCACTCCACGGCTCTTTAGTTTTTCAAAAAGCACCTTCAAAGAGTCGAAAGGTCTTCTTCCAGGAGACTCCGCTCTCTGACTGATTTCAGCACTTCAAAAAGAGACCAGCGATGACCTCGTTGTTTCGCAGAGTTGCATCACCTTCTTCAGTGTTTACTTTTGAAAGTCCAAATTAATTCAGCATTTCTCAGCCCTCGTTCAAAGGGGCCGTGACGAACTAGCTCGACGAGTTCCCGTGACCAACTAACTCGACGAGTTCAAAACTTCAACTTTTTTCTTCAGACTTTATATTTTGACAGGAAAAAATGACTCCAGACTTTGTTGTCTCTTCCCCCATTCCCTCTACTTTGTATTTGACAGGTCAAAATGGCACCAAACAGGGATTGCCCCTTCCCTCTTTGTGGTTCTCCCCAAACCCCCAAACTGCCCTCGTTCCAGACTGACTGTCTGCTTTCTCACGACGCCTGGATGTTGAACATATTCACGAACCACATTATATCCTACAGCAATGTGATGCCTGACAGTCGTTGACGTGGGACTCTGCCTTTGGTTGGTGCAATGTCACGTCTGCAATGTCACATCTGCAATGTCACGTCTGTAATGTCACGTCTGCAATGTCACGTCTGTAATGTCACGTCTGTAATGTCACGTCTGCAATGTCGCGTCTGCAATGTCACGTCTGTAATGTCACGTCTGTAATGTCACGTCTGCAATGTCACGTCTGCAATGTCGCGTCTGCAATGTCACGTCTGTAATGTCACGTCTGCAATATCACGTCTGCAATGTCACGTCTGTAATGTCACGTCTGTAATGTCACGTCTGTAATGTCGCGTCTGTAATGTCGCGTCTGCAATGTCACGTCTGCAATATCGCGTCTGCAATGTCGCGTCTGCAATGTCGCGTCTGCAATGTCGCGTCTGCAATGTCGCGTCTGCAATGTCACGTCTGCAATGTCACGTCTGCAATGTCGCGTCTGCAATGTCGCGTCTGCAATGTCACGTCTGCAATGTCACGTCTGTAATGTCACGTCTGCAATGTCACGTCTGTAATGTCGCGTCTGTAATGTCGCGTCTGCAATATCACGTCTGTAATGTCACGTCTGCAATGTCACGTCTGTAATGTCGCGTCTGCAATGTCACGTCTGCAATATCACGTCTGTAATGTCACGTCTGCAATGTCATGTCTGCAATGTCATGTCTGTAATGTCACGTCTGTAATGTCACGTCTGCAATGTCATGTCTGCAATGTCACGTCTGTAATGTCACGTCTGCAATGTCACGTCTGCAATGTCACGTCTGCAATGTCATGTCTGCAATGTCACGTCTGTAATGTCATGTCTGCAATGTCGCGTCTGCAATGTCGTCGGCCAGGAACCCGATCTCTGATTTAACAAGTGACATTTCCTGCGTGTTCAATATCACCACAGAGGATCATCCTTCATCCTTCTCTAATCACAGGAAAATCTGCATCAATTAATGATCTCGAGCAGCTCGTTTATAACGCCCTGTTGTCATTAATCTTCTGAGGAGCAAAAGTTTCAGACGACAGTCCAGACCCAATATCTCCTCGGTGTGGGCTGCTGCTGTCAACGTGGATATAACTACTTCTTATCACCGGTTGTGGCTAAGTGGCAATGTCCTTGTCTTCTCCAAAGTGTTCCAAAGTGCCCTAACAAGCCACCCCGTGAAGTGTTGTGAGTGTAAACTCTGCTCTAGAGTGTTTCCGTTGACGTCCAGCAGCCATTTCCATCTCTTATATTACATTTGCAGTTATTTTGGTCATTTAGCAGACACTTATCCAGAGTGACGTTCATCTTAAGGTAGCTTGGTGAGACAACCACTTATCACTGTCTTACACCACATACAGCTGCTGTTTAAATTAATCCGTTTTGACGTTTTTTAACGGTGAGGACATACGGAGCTGTCAGGGAGTCAGTCAGAGTCAGTTAGCGCTGCTTTTGGCTTTCCGACGACGTTAAAAATGTAAGAGAGCATTCTAAATGTACCTCACTTAAGTCAACGTTTTTCTTAAACTGAAGTCATGTACCTCAGAGCCAGAGAACAAAACGCACCTAGACCACGGGCATGAAAACATGGAATGTTCATCAAGTATTAACAGTGGCTTAACGCCTGGTTGTTGAATCCTGTTATCTTTCCTGCGTGGTGTTGTTGCTCTGCTTGTGTGTATAGGAGTAATTCCCCTGTGTATCTGGGGGACTGGAGGAGATGTTGATGATCTTTGGAGCGTATCTACTGTAAGTGGAAGTCTATGGGATCTGAAGGACGGTTGAGAGTTGAGGTTGTTGACGCCGGGCGCTGTTGATGCTGAGCACTGCTGTAGCCATGTCACAAATGTAATCAGAGTCAAACTATTTGACTTTTCTTTCTCAAAGTCAAACAGTAATGTGGAAATTCAATGAGAGGCGGAGTAGAATGGAAGAGAACAGCGCCCTGGCTGGGGGTGGGGGGGTGAATGCTTCCTGCTGTGACTCGATGCCTTGGTCACTGCCGCATTTACATGTTTTTTGAAGCATCTAGTGATTTATTCACAACCGTGGCGTCTAAGTGTGTCGCCGGACCCCCGAGTGCAACGCCCGCCACCCCACATCCGTCACACCAGCATCCTCTTCCTTAACACACCCCCCTACGCCTGCAATTCCCCTTCTCTCCCGGAGCAAGAGAGAGGGAGACAGAGCAACGGAGTGACATCAGCAGGAGAGAGTTTAATTTGAATACCGCACTGTTGTTTTGATGTAGTCTGCAGCGATGCCACGGCTATTTATTTCTGCTTCTCAGTTTGTCACCCCAATCTCTCTCTCTCTCTCTCTCTCTCTCTCTCTCTCTCTCTGTCTCTCTCTCTCTCTCTGTCTCTTGCTCTGTCTCTCTCTCTCTCGCTCTCTCTCTGTTTCTCGCTCTGTCTCTCGCTCTCTCTCTCTGTCTCTCTCTCTCTCTCTCTCTCTCTGTCTCTGTCTCTGTCTCTTTCTCTCTCTCTCTCTCTCTCTCTGTCTCTTGCTCTGTCTCTCTCTCGCTCGCTCTCTCTCTGTTTCTCGCTCTGTCTCTGTCTCTCTATCTGTCTCTCTCTCGCTCGCTCTCTCTCTGTTTCTCGCTCTGTCTCTGTCTCTCTATCTGTCTCTCTCTCTCTATCTCGCTCTGTCTCTTGCTCTGTCTCTCTCTCTCTCGCTCTCTCTTGCTCTGTCTCTCTCTCTCTCGCTCTCTCTTGCTCTGTCTCTCTCTCTCTCACTCTCTCTTTGTCTCTCTCTCTGTCTCTCGCTCTCTCTCTCTCTCTCTGTCTCTCTCTCTCTCTCTCTGTCTCTCTCTGTCTCTCTCTCTCTCTCTCTCTCTCTGTCTCTCTCTCTCTATCTCTCTCTCTCTCTCTCTGCATCCTTTTTTTTCCTCCCATCCCTTTTGCTTTTCTGTGTCTGCTTGTATCATATCCGTACCATCGCCAGCAGGCAGAGCAGGAGAGAAGCCAGGCACAGCATATGAATAAGGGCCCCTGAGAAACCCATCATAGTAAGATTCGGTCAAGTGGGGATTAATCAAATGAGCACATAAATTAACACTTTTCTTAATGAGGACTCCTGTCGTTATCGGCATCCATTGGAATTAGGTTGGCTTTATCTGCAGGAGTGGGGTACTATTAATCTCCAACCGTCATCATTATTCCACGTTTTTTCTTTTAATCAGATGGGGCTCGTAGAAAAACAAGTTGTCCAACTCTGCAAACCACTTCTAGGAGTCTACATGAGGAGGATCTGAATTGCCTACATGATGGGTTTTTTAAACGACACCAGCAGAAAGAAAGAAACAGAAACCACGTTTCATTTCTGAACAGATTGATGCCCAACTTTGTTTGATTTTTCAAGATCAATTTCAAGAGACGACAGTATAATTGCCTCCAATACTAATTGTTATCAGAAATGTATCTCCGCTGGATAACAGCCCACAGTGTCTTTATTGCAAAACTATTTCAAATCCTTTCATCCTCATTGGAACAATTATTTTCGTTAGTACGAATCAATGAAGACGGAACAGAAAAAAGTGCCATTTAAACAACAGAAAAACGAGCCTCGGAATCCAGAAACACACATTAAAAAGACAACCTGAGAAGTAAACAAACAACAACAACAAAAAGCAGTGAAAAACCAGCCAGCACAGCAGGATAGCTTTAACTGTCCGATGTGTTTAAGGGCCAGAGAGGGAGCGGCCATTTTCTTTACCTTATCAGATGGAAGGTAATCCCAGGTTGATCACCAGTAATAAAGTCTTGTTATGACTGACATGGCACTCTTGGGATGCTAGTTGACAGATGGAATGGCTGAAGAGCACAGCTCCGAGCAGCTAGCAGTAGACCTGCTGGAAACCTCCAAAAGATACAGGCTTTAACCTCAGCTCACAAAGACTTAAGGCCAAATGAAAAGAGAGGAGGAAGAGTGGATTGGATTGGGATGGAGGGAGGGATGAAGAGGCAACAAACAAATAACGCCCTCTCCTATCAGTCCCTGAAGGTTGGAAAGATTTGGAGGAGGTGATAGCTAATAGCCATGTATTTTTTTAAACCTTTGACCTGATTATGTAAGACAAGCAATGGTTTCTGGTTGTAGACCAAGGCTTTTCTGCCTCAAGTCTTCAGTGGAACAGGGGCACATGGTCAGGTTTCCTTATTGTGGGCTGTACAGTACTGCCATATGGTTAGAGTTACAGAGGCTGCAGGTCTAGCATGATAGGTTGTTTTACATGACCATCCATGTCTCCATTCACAACCAGCCATTCAAAAACAAGGCTTTTCAAATAGATATTGTTCAGTATAAAGGCAACATTTAACCACAAGCTGTTAAGTCAAGTACTTCAGTGTAAGAACCTGTTTGTACCAAGTGGTACACTATGTCTCTCACCATCTTTCACGCTCTCTATCTCTCAATTCAATTGGCTTTTCATTAGCATGGGAAACATATGTTCACATTGCTGAAGCAAGTGGAATAGATAAAAAAGCAAAAGATAAATAAACAGTCTGTAACGAGTTTCGTCTTCATACGAAGGAGAGTCGGACCAAAATGCAGCGTGTGGTTTACGATCCATGTTTATTAATAATACGAAACACGAATCTCCAATACAATACTACAAAACAAAACGTAACGAACGTAACGAAAACCTAAACAGCCTATCTGGTGAAAAACACATAGACAGGAACAATCACCCACAAACACACAGTGAAACCCAGGCTACCTATATATGGTTCCCAATCAGAGACAATGACGAACACCTGCCTCTGACTGAGAACCATATCAGGCTGAACATAGAAATAGACAAACAAGACATGAAACATAGAATACCCACTCAGATCACACCCTGACCAATCAAAACATAGAAAATACAAAGTAAACTATGGTCAGGGCGTGACAGTACCCCCCCCCCAAGGTGCGGACTCCGGCCGCAAAACCTGAACCTATAGGGGAGGGTCTGGGTGGGCATCTGTCCGCGGTGGCGGCTCTGGCGCTGGACGTGGACCCCACTCCATGACAGTTTTAATCCCCCTCCTAAACGTCCCTAAATAGGTTACCCACCACAATGATAACATGGGACAGAGGGACAGCTCGGGACAGAGGTAACTCGGGACAGATGGGTAGCTCAGCACTGAGAGGAAGCTCAGCACTGAGAAGAAGCTCAGCACTGAGAGGAAGCCCAGGCAGGTAGTAGAAACTACCAGAACCTGGCTGGCTGGCGGTTTCAGCAGATCCTGGTCGACTAGCAGATCTGGGAGAATCTGGTCGACTGGCGGATCTGGGAGAATCTGGTCGACTGGCGGATCTGGGAGAATCTGGTCGACTGGCGGATCTGGGAGAATCTGGTCGACTGGCGGATCTGGGAGAATCTGGTCGACTGGCGGATCTGGGAGAATCTGGTCGACTGGCGGATCTGGGAGAATCTGGACGACTGGCAGATCTGGGAGAGTCTGGACGACTGGCAGATCTGGAAGAGTCTGGTCGACTGGCAGATCTGGAAGAGTCTGGACGACTGGCAGATCTGGAAGAGTCTGGACGACTGGCAGATCTGGAAGAGTCTGGACGACTGGCAGATCTGGAAGAGTCTGGACGACTGGCAGATCTGGAAGAGTCTGGACGACTGGCAGATCTGGAAGAGTCTGGACGACTGGCAGATCTGGAAGAGTCTGGTCGACTGGCAGCTCTGGCTGCTCCATGCTGACTGGCTGCTCCATGATGACTGGTAGCTCTGGCTGCTCCATGCTGACTGGCTGCTCCATGCTGACTGGCAGCTCTGGCTGCTCCATGCTGACTGGCTGCTCCATGCTGACTGGCAGCTCTGGCTGCTCCATGCTGACTGGCTGCTCTGGCTGCTCCATGCTGACTGGCTGCTCCATGCTGACTGGCTGCTCCATGCTGACTGGCGGCCCTGGCTGCTCCATGCTGACTGGCGGCCCTGGCTGCTCCATGCTGACTGGCGGCCCTGGCTGCTCCATGCTGACTGGCGGCCCTGGCTGCTCCATGCTAACTGGCAGCTCTGGCGGCTCCTTGCAGACTGGCAGCTCTGGCGGCTCCTTGCAGACTGGCAGCTTTGGCGGCATCCTGCAGACAGGCAGCTCTGGCGGCTCCTTGCAGACTGGCAGCTCCATGCAGACTGGTAGCTCTATGCAGACTGGCAGCTCCATGCAGACTGGCAGCTCCTTGCAGACTGGCAGCTCCTTGCAGACTGGCAGCTCCTTGCAGACTGGCAGCTCCTTGCAGAATGGCAGCTCCTTGCAGACTGGCAGCTCCTTGCAGACTGGCAGCTCCTTGCAGACTGGCAGCTCTATGCAGACTGGCAGCTCCTTGCAAACTGGCAGCTCTATGCAGACTGGCAGTTCTGAACAGGCGGGAGACTCCGGCAGCGCTGTAGAGAAGGAAGGCTCTAACAGCGCTAAACAGGCGGGAGACTCCGACAGCGCTGGAGAGGAGGAGGGCTCCGACAGCGCTGGACAGGCGAGGCGCACTGTAGGCCTGATGCGTGGTGCTGGCACTGGTGGTACTGGGCCGAGGACACGCACAGGAAGCCTGGTGCGGGGAGCTGCTACCGGAGGGCTGGGGTGTGGAGGTGGTACTGGAAAGACCGGACCGTGCAGGCGCACTGGAGCTCTTGAGCACCGAGCCTGCCCAACCTTACCTGGTTGAATGCTCACGGTCGCCCTGCCAGTGCGGCGAGGTGGAATAGCCCGCACTGGGCTATGCAGGCGAACCGGAGACACCGAGCGCAAGGCTGGTGCCATGTAAGCCGGCCCAAGGAGACGCACTGGGGACCAGCTGCGTAGAGCCGGCTTCATGGCATTAGGCTCGACGCTCAATCTAGCCCGGCAGACACGCGGAGCTGGAATATACCGCACCGGGCTATGCACCCGCACTGGAGACACCGTGCGCACCACTGCATAACACGGTGCCTGTCCGGTCTCTCTAGCCCCCCGGTAAGCACAGGGAGTCTGCTCAGGTCTCCTACCTGGCATAGCCATACTCCCTGTTAGCCTCCCCCCAAGAAATTTTTGGGGCTGCCTCTCAGGCTTCCATCCGCTACGTCGTGCTGCCTCCTCATATCTGCGCCTCTCAGCTTTCGCCGCCTCCAGTTCTTCTTTGGGGCGGCGATATTCTCCTGGCTGAGCCCAGGGTCCTCTTCCTTCTAATTCGTCCTCCCATGTCCATACCTCCTCTTTGGGCTGCTCCTGTTGCCTCTTCTCCTGCTGCACCTTTGGGCGGCTACACTCCCCTGGTTTAGCCCAGGGTCCTCTCCCGTCGAGGATTTCCTCCCATGTCCAGAAATCCTTATTGCGCATCTTCTCGCGCTGCTCCTGCCTGTTGACACGCTGCTTGGTCCTTTTGTGGTGGGTGATTCTGTAACGAGTTTCGTCTTCATACGAAGGAGAGTCGGACCAAAATGCAGCGTGTGGTTTACGATCCATGTTTATTAATAATACGAAACACGAATCTCCAATACAATACTACAAAACAAAACGTAACGAACGTAACGAAAACCTAAACAGCCTATCTGGTGAAAAACACATAGACAGGAACAATCACCCACAAACACACAGTGAAACCCAGGCTACCTAAATATGGTTCCCAATCAGAGACAATGACGAACACCTGCCTCTGACTGAGAACCATATCAGGCTGAACATAGAAATAGACAAACAAGACATGAAACATAGAATACCCACTCAGATCACACCCTGACCAATCAAAACATAGAAAATACAAAGTAAACTATGGTCAGGGCGTGACACAGTCACAAATGAACAGTAAACATTACACTCACAAGTTTCAAAGGAAGAGACACATTTCAAATGTCATTATGGCTATGTACTGTGTTACAATGATGTGCAAATAGTTAGAACTCTCTCTCTCTCAACTGCCCTTATTCTCTCTTCAAAAACCATTGCATCTTAGCCCTCAGGTAAACACCTGCAATGGAGGTGAGGTGTGATATGTGATGGTTTGTAATGTGTTTGTGTTTTGTATGACATTGACCCAACAAAGGGGATTTTTAAGTCTAATTCTCTTTCTCTCCTGCACTCTCTCCAGGCTCGGAGATGGTGGAGGCCCAGTGTCAGAGGTTCGAGGTGAGGAGTCCTGACGGGGAGCGGGTGCTCTTCTCCGCTGACGAGAAGGAGATCAGCATCGGCACTGAGAAACTGAGGGTGACAGGTAACGCATATACGCATGCATGCAGACACAAACACACAGGCGGAGAGCAGCAGGTAGCCTCTAGGGTGACAGGTAGCCTAGCGATTAGAACGTTTGGCCAGTAGCCGAAAGGTCACTAGTTTGAATCCCCGAGCTGACAACGTGATCAATCTGTTGATGTGCCCTTGAGCGAGGCACTTTACCTTAATTGCTCGCTGTTGAGGCAGACCCTGTCTGGGACCTCACTCTGAGGGGGAGTTGGGATATCCAAAAAACACATTTCAAATTCACACATAAATACTACTACACACTTGTACATGTTTGTACTAGGACAAATATAAGCACCCCCCAAATGATTGTTATTAAAAACCCAGTGCAGTCCTGTGTTTTATATATATGTTGTACATTAGTTACCTCTCTGACAATAACAGATGGTTTTCAGATTCCCCCTCCCCACTCAGACCACTCCCAGACAATCCTAGCTAAATTCTTGCTTGAGAAATTGCTCTCTTCAAAGAGAAGATATTTTCTTTTGCCAATTTTTGGCCATTTTAATTCAATCGTTACCCACAAATAATGTATATATAGAGTAGACTGCCTATGCATAAACGGAGAACCAAGTGGTAGTTATCTTTTCAAGGAAATTAAATCAAATATGATTAGACTATATTTTACTACAATGTATGTAAATCATTATTGATAACGGAAAGAAGTGCAGGGCGCTCAACCAACCAACCATTACCCATTTATTTGTCTCTGCCAGCAAATCATCCTCCCAAAGGATAAGCTATATCACGTATGCAGAACGTAGCTCAAGAGAAAGAGAAAGTCTCCTCATCAGTCCTGCTGCTTCAGGTTCAGTAGCCATACGCGTGAGATCAGGTACGCGTGTCGTCTCTATTAAATAGAGTAGGCTATAGTCTGTACATGGGCGGAGAAACACGTGGCACGTTATCCTTCCAAGGAAATGTACTTCCTAAATAGGATTAGGCTATGGGTTACTACATTTGGTTAGAAATAAATATTGATCGCCCATATTTGTCTCGGTCTGAAAATCGTCCCACTCCTAAAAGGTAGGCTATAAAACGTAGCTCAAGAGAAAGTGCAAGTCTCTCAGAATCTGCTCTCTTCAAACTACTTCTAGACTATTTGCTGATGTGGCAGAGCAGTACCGACAGCCTAATATAACGGGCCATGTGAGAATCTCTGATGATTTAACCTATTCCTTAGGGTATGTTTGAGCGTTCTGATATTGCCTATAGGGAGCAGAATTGTTGAGTCCATGCCTGGCAAGTGAGCTGTGTCACATACGCCTAAAATAATCTTGCGGGACTGAGGTTGGGTTTGAAGCAGTTGTAGGTACAAGTTATATGTTAAATGCGGGTCAGTTGGGTGGATTTACCCAGTCTAAAAGGCTCCATTCACAGGTCAGTGCTCCCATAGCAACCAGATAGATTGTGATGGTGCTAAGGGCCTGTGTGCAGCAATGCACAGCGACTGCTAGTGAGTGGGTTGAGCAGAACTCAGACAGTTGTTGTGTGTGGCCTACATGCAGACATCAGCATTAGATAGAGAGACAGGGACTGAGAGAGAGAGGGACGGAAGAGACAATTAAGAGAGAGAGGTAGGGAAAAAAGGAGAGAGAGAGAGAGAGAAAAGATTAAGAGAGAAAAAGCACATGCCTATCTCTGTTTGCTTTCCTGGCGCGGTGGTCTCTCCCGGTAAACGAGGCGGCGGGGAGGTCAAGTGGAAGCAGTCGGGGGTCGTGGGCGAACAGACACCCCTCCTCCGTCCTCCTCCTTTTCCCTTCTGTAATTGGAAAGATCTGTCCATTACAAAGCCAGGAAAGAAAGAAAGGGGGGGGGGGTGAGAGTGAGAGATGGAGGGAGAGAAAGTGGCGGAGGTCTGCAAGGTGATTGATGTTGGCTTTCGTCGCTCACGTCCGGAGAATGGAAGCATGGATGAAGGAGGGAGGGTTGGAGGAAGGAGGGAGGGTTGGAGGAAGGAGGGAGGGTTGGAGGAAGGAGGGAGGGTTGGAGGAGGGAGGGAGGTTTGGAGGAAGGAGGGAGGGTTGGAGGAAGGAGGGAGGGTTGGAGGAAGGAGGGAGGGTTGGAGGAAGGAGGGAGGGTTGGAGGAAGGAGGGAGGGTTGGTGGGAGGGATGGAGGGAAGAAACGGATGTTTCTGTATGTGCTCCTTGCAAGAACATCACTCATACTATCTCTGTTTAGTGTGGGGAGATATGATGTCATTGCCATGTGTTCTAACATGGGCTACTTAGACTGATGTTATTTTTGGATACATGTTTCTATTCTATTTTCTATTATCATCTGCATTGTTGGGAAAGAGCTCTCAAGTTAAGAATTCCACTGTACTGTTTTACACCTGTTCTAACTTCTAACATACACTGGGTGGACAAAACATTAGGAACAGTATTGATGTCACTGAAGGGGAGGAGACAGTTAAAGAAGGATTTTTTTAGCCTTGAGACAATTGAGACGTGGATTGTCTATGTGTGAAATTCAGAGGGTGAACGGGCAAGACAACAGATTGAAGTGCCTTTGAACGGGTTATTGTAGGAGGAGAACTGCAACGCTGCTGGGTTTCTTTATGCTCAACAGTTTCCTGTGGGGATCAATAATGGTCCACCACCTAAATGACATCCAGACAACTTGACACAGCGGTGTGAAGCGTTGGAGTCCATGTGGAATGCTTTCGACACCTTGTAGAGTCCATAACCCCAACGAATTGAGGCTGTTCTGAGGTCTTTAAGGCAACTCAATATTAAGGTCTTCATAACGTTTTGTCTACTCAGCGTGTACCTTTCGAAATGGACAATTCTCACATCACACATTTGAGACGTGGTGTCAGTATCACACACATGAATATTGTAATATCACAGGACTTCTCATCATCAGTGTCATCTTACACAGGACTGGCTAATCAGGACCGTAGCTGGCTTGAATTACATTATATACAGTACCGGTCAAAAGTTTAGACACACTTACTCATTCAACAGTTTTACTTTGTTTTTTACACTGTAGAATAATAGTGAAGACATCAAAACTATGAACTAACACATATGGAATCATGTAGTAACCCAAAAAGTGTTTAAAAAAATGTATTTATATTCTTCAAAGTAGCCACCCTTTGGCTTGATGACAGCTTTGGACACCCTTGGCATTCTCTCAACCAGCTTCACCTGGAATGCTTTTCCAACAGTCTTGAAGGATTTCCCACATATGCTAAGCACTTGTTGGCTGCTTTTCCTTCAGTCTGCCGTCCGACTCATCCCAAACCATTTCAATTTGGTTGAGGTCAGGTGATTGTGGAGGCCAGGTCATCTGATGTAGCACTCCATCACTCTCCTTCTTGGTAAAATAGCCCTTACACAGCCTCGAGGTGTGTTGGGTCATTGTCCTGTTGAAAAACAAATGATAGTCCCACTAAGCTCTAACCAAATGGGATGGCGTATCACTGCAGAATGCTGTGGCAGCCATGCTGATTAAGTGTGCCTTGAATTCTAAATAAATCACTGACAGTGTCACAAGCAAAGCACCCCCACACCATCACACCTCCTCCTCCATGCTTCACGGTGGGAACAGCACATGCATGGGTCATCCATTCATCTACTCTGCGTCACAAAGACACAGCGGTGGGAACCAAAATCTCAAATTTGGACTCATCAGACCAAGGGACAGATTTCCACCGGTCTAATGTCCATTGCTCGTGCCCAAGCAAGTCTCTTCTTCTGATTGATGTCCTTTAGTAGTGGTTTCTTTGCAGCAATTCGACCATGAAGGCCTGATTCATGCAGTCTCCTATGAACAGTTGATGTTGAGATGTGTCTGTTACTTGAACTCTGTGAAGCATTTATTTGGGTAGTTAACTCTAATGAACGTATCCTCTGCAGCAGAGATAACTCTGGGTCTTCCTTTCCTGTGGCGGTCCTCATGAGAGCCAGTTTCATCATGGCGCTTGATGGTTTTTGCGACTGCATTTTTAAAGTTCTTGACATGTTACGCTTTGACGGACCTTCATGTCTTAAAGTAATGATAGATTGTCGTTTTTCTTTGCTTATTTGAGCTGTTCTTGCCATAATATGGACTTGGTATTTTACTAAATAGGGCTGTCTTCTGTATACCACCCCTACCTTGTCACTACACAACTGATTGGCTCAAACGCATTAAGCAGGAAAGAAATTCCACAAATGAACTTTTAAGAAGGCCACACCTGTTAATTGGAATGCATTCCATGTGACTACCTTATGAAGCTCATTGAGAGAATGCAAAGAGTGTGCAAAGCTGCCATCGAGGCAAAGGGTGGCTACTTTGAAGAATATTAAATATAAAATATGTATCCTTCACTCATGCTGCCAAACATTCCGTCGTAAATCTGACTATCCTACTGGTCCTTGACTTCGGCGATGTCATTTACAAAATAGCCTCCAACACTCTACTCAGCAAATTGGATGCAGTCTATCACAGTGCCATCCGTTTTGACACCAAAGCCCCATATACTACCCACCACTGCGACCTGTATGCTCTCGTTGGCTGGCCCTCGCTTCATATTTGTCACCAAACCCACTGGCTCCAGGTCATCTATAAGTCTTTGCTAGGTAAAGCCCTGACTTATCTCAGCTCACTGTTCACCATAGCAGCACCCACCCGTAGCACGCGCTCCTGCAGGTATATTTCACTGGTCACCCCCAAAGCCAATTCCTCCTTCGGCCGCCTCTCCTTCCAGTTCTCTGCTGCCAATGACTGGAACGAATTGCAAAAATCACTGAAGCTTGAGACTCATATCTCCCTCTCTAACTTTAAGCACCAGCTGTCAGAGCAGCTCACAGATCACTACACCTGTACATAGCCCATCTGTAAACAGCCCATCCAACTACCTCATCCCCATACTGTTATTTTATTTTGCTCCTTTGCACCCCAGTATCTCTACTTGCACATTCATCATTTGCACATCTATCACTCCAGTGTTTAATTGCTAAATTGTCATTATTTCGCCACTATGGCCTATTTATTGCCTTATCTTACCTCATTTGCACACATTGTGTATATATACGTTTCTATTGTGTTAGTGACTGTATGTTTGTTTATTCCATGTGTAACTCTGTGTTGTTGTTTTTGTCTCACTGCTTTGCTTTATCTTGGCCAGGTCGCAGTTGTAAATGAGAACTTGTTTTCAACTAGCCTACCTGGTTAATTGAAGGTGAAATAAATACTTTTTTTTAATGATTTGTTTGACACTTTTTTGGTTACCACATGATTCCATATGTGTTATTTCATAATTAGAGTGTCTAGTTTAAGAAACAGACGCCTCACAAGTCCTCAACTGGCAGCTTCATTAAATAGTTCCCGCAAAACACCAGTCTCAACGTCAACAGTGAAGAGGCGACTCCGGGATGCTGGCCTTCTAGGCAGAGTTCCTCTGTCCAGTGTCTGTGTTCTTTTGCCCTATTGTCCTTCTAGTGTACGAATATTGTCCTTCTATGGCTTCTATTGTACTACTATTGTCATTCTATTGTCCTCATACTGTTCTTCTATTGTCCTTATATTGTACAACTATTATCCTTCTATTGTCCCCATACAGTCCTTCTGTTGTCTTTCTATTGTCCTCATATTGTTATTCTATTGTTCTTCTATTGTCTTTCTATTGTCCTCATATTGTTATTCTATTGTTCTTCTATTGTCTTTCTATTGTCCTCATATTGTTATTCTATTGTCTTTCTATTGTCCTCATATTGTTCTTCTATTGTCTTTCTATTGTCCTCATATTGTTATTCTATTGTTCTTCTATTGTCTTTCTATTGTCCTCATATTGTTATTCTATTGTCTTTCTATTGTCTTCATATTGTTATTCTGTTGTCTTTCTATTGTCTTTCTCAGGGAACGAAGGTGTCGTCTTCGGACATTCAGTGGAGACATCCCACATCAGAGCAGAACCTTTCCAGGATCTCAAGTAAGCATTCTGGAATCACACGCACACACACACACACACACAAATGGACACACACATGGAGATGGATGGACACACACACACACACACACACACACAAACACACGCACACACACACACACACACACACACACACACACACACACACACACACACACACACACACACACACACACACACACACAGCACACAGATGGCTGGACACACACACTCACACACACACACACACACACACACACACACTGACTCACTCATTTACTGTTACTTTGAAGATACCCCAAAGTCATTAAAAGAAAGGGAGAGTGTGTGTGTGTTATGTGTGTGTGTTATGTGTGTGTGTGTGTGTTATGTGTGTGTCCATACCTGTTTATTCCAGTAGTGTTTTGAGAGCCCTTGACTTGACTTTATAAAACCCGTCGGCCTTGGCGGCGTGGTCATCCTGATGTGAGCGTACAGTAGAGACTGTAGTGCAGTGCAGTTATACAGCTCTTTAAGAGGGCGGTCCTGGCCAGGCTGCTCCTCCATACACTCTCCAGTCATCTACATGAAACCCAGGTAAGGATCAGATGAGATGCTGTATACAGTGTCAGCGAGGGCACACTGCATTGGCCCTCTCAGTCAATGGCTGATAGATAGAATGAACCAGGGTCTGTATTCATAAAGTGTCTCAGCCACAGGAGGTTGGTGGCACCTTAATTGGGGAGGACGGGCTCATGGTAATGACCGGAGCAGAACAAGTGAAATGGTATCCAACATATCAAACAGATAGTTTGATGATTCCATTCACTCTGTTCCAGCCATTATTATGATCCGTCCTCCCCTCAGCAGCCTCCTCTGGTCTCAGAGTGGAGTTTCTAGGATCAGTTTTGTCTTTCAGATCGTCATGAATAACATTACATGGAGAAGGGGGACCTGATCCTCGATCAGAACTATAATCAGCAATCCCCATTTCCATGTAATCACTCCGATCTAAAATGATCCAGGATCAGATATCTCATTTGATGTCTATTTTGTTATTGTATAGAAGGCAGAAGTGATCCTTGAGAAAGTGACAAGAGGAAAGGCATACACAGTGTTTCCCCTACTGTTGTACAGGTGGGCTTTGCCTAAAAAGAGTTTGGTTTCTATTGTTTTCAACTGACAATGTTGATGCCAGTGGGCCTGGATGTTGCCTTGGGGGTGTCTCGCCTCACGCCGCCGTCTGGGTACAGACTTCAATAGCAAGTGAACATGTCATTCTCCTCTTAATTCAATACAGCTCTGTACTCTTATTGTGAATCCATTCAACACAGTTTGATGGCAGAGGTATTTGATCGCTGGTCTCTCATCAGCCAATCAAATCTCACGGATTTATATACCTTTCGCCTCATTGGCCCGACAGCCGCATTGACTGCCGGCCATAACACTTACATCCTCTTTATTGAAGAGTCAAGCAGCTCCGTATCAGTGTCTGTATTGTGCGTCATAACAATAATCCTTTAAAACGATAGCCTAAGGGCCCTGCGGGCTAGCTAGCATAGCGGTAAGTACATGAGTGGATTGGCAGAGAGACTGACAGACAGGCTAGCATAGCGCTAGCGTTAGCATACAGCGCAGTATATAAATGTGTGGATTAGCGGAGAGAGACAGACGGGTATGATGGAGAGCTAATGGGCAGCTTCCAGTCACCTATGAACTGTTTTTTTTCAAATGTGGAAGGCTCATTTGTATATTGTCAGGGCAGATTAAGTTCTGGGGAGAGAAAGGGACTGATGAGCATGGATTGGGGTGGAGGAGTGGAGGGAAGGAGGGACTGATGTAGGGAGAGGGAGATAGAGACGGGGAAAGAGAAGGGGAGAGAGAGAGAGAGAGAGGGGGAAAGAGAAGGGGAGAGAGAGAGGGAGGGGGAAAGAGAAGGGGAGAGAGAGAGGGAGGGGGAAAGAGGGAGAGAGAGAGAGGGAGGGGGAAAGAGGGAGGGAGGGAGGGATAAAGATAGTGGGAGGGAGGGGTGTGTTTTATGTATCATATTGTTATACCTTCTCTGGCAGCAACCCAAATGGCACCCTATTCCCTACATAGTGCACTACTTGCTATAGGGAATAGGATGCCTTTTGGGCCTCTTCCTCTGTCTGTAATATAGGTATTGGTTGGGGAAGTCTCTTTTGAATTTCTCCTGATTTCTCTCCGTCTAAAACCACAATACACCGGGTAGTTGCCCTACACACACACACACACACACACACACACACACACACACACACACGAGCGTGTGCACACACAGACACGCGCGTGCGCACACACATTTGAACACAGGACACGCTGTTCTCCTCACCAAGCATGGACATAATGAAACAGACCCCCATTTCACAGGAGCTCTCTCTCTCTCGGTCTTACTCTCACTCTCTCACTCTCTCTCTGACACACACACACACATGCGCACACACACAGAATGCATGACACATATTAATAATTTCAGAGTGGCACTCTCATCTCATCCCTTACCTCTGAGTGAACTGAAATGTGAGGCATTTTTGACTGACCGGCCGTGGCCTTTCTGTCCGCTCTGCGTCGGGGGTTAATTCGGTATTACACGCTTTACATATTTCACTCCCTCGTCTCTCACTCATTAATTGTTCGGCAGAATGGAAACATAGAAATGAATCAAGTTCATATCCCCACCTTTTTATAGTTGTTTAATATAAGTGTGTTCATTAGGACTCCTACTTAACAGGCGATGGAGGTGAATCGCTGATAATTATCTGGACCAGGGCTTCTTCCTCTGTTTCTGGATTTGGTATCACTTTTTTACTTTTCTTTTTTTGATCAAATCCTCTTTTTGGCCGAGGTCGTTTGCCCCCCCCCCCCCCCCCTTCTTTCATTCTCTTCCCCCTTTCTCTATAAAAGTCCCCTGATTTTGCAGTTAAAGTAAATGAAACGTGTAATGACTTGATGGAGTCTATTTGAGGCTAATGATGTATGTTATGGTGTAACCCTCTAAAATACAAATGAACATAGAATACATCCCAAATGGCACCCTACTCCCTATTAATTGCACTACTTTTGACCAGAGTCCTATGAGCTCTAGAGTCCTGGTAATGCACTAAGGGGAATGGTGTGTCATTTGGGAAGCAGACAAGCCTACGCAGCAGGATAGACACGCCAATAGTTATAGACTCTTTTAGAAGTTTGGACACAGTTTGCTTGACGGGGACCCCAGGAAAACGGGGATAAAGTCCTTTCGATTAACCCCGGACCCTGTTCCTAGAATGCCCTGTTGAAACTTTTGCATATTGGTCCCACCTAACCCCAAATTATTTCTCCTACATCACATATTAACTACAGAAAAGTAGTGTAAGTGTGGTTTGTGTCTATTGTCCTCTGTGGTTTGTGTCTATTTGTCCTCTGTGGTTTGTGTCTATTGTCCTCTGTGGTTTGTGTCTATTGTCCTCTGTGGATTGTGTCTATTTGTCCTCTGTGGATTGTGTCTATTGTCCTCTGTGGTTTGTGTTTATTGTCCTCTGTGGTTTGTGTCTATTGTCCTCTGTGGTTTGTGTCTATTGTCCTCTGTGGTTTGTGTCTATTGTCCTCTGTGGTTTGTGTCTATTGTCCTCTGTGGTTTGTGTCTATTGTCCTCTGTGGTTTGTGTCTATTGTCCTCTGTGGTTTGTGTCTATTGTCCTCTGTGGTTTGTGTCTATTGTCCTCTGTGGTTTGTGTCTATTGTCCTCTGTGGTTTGTGTCTATTGTCCTCTGTGGTTTGTGTCTATTGTCCTCTGTGGTTTGTGTCTATTTGTCCTCTGTGGTTTGTGTCTATTGTCCTCTGTGGTTTGTGTCTATTGTCCTCTGTGGTTTGTGTCTATTTGTCCTCTGTGGTTTGTGTCTATTTGTCCTCTGTGGTTTGTGTCTATTTGTCCTCTGTGGTTTGTGTCTATTGTCCTCTGTGGTTTGTGTCTATTGTCCTCTGTGGTTTGTGTCTATTGTCCTCTGTGGTTTGTGTCTATTGTCCTCTGTGGTTTGTGTCTTTTGTCCTCTGTGGTTTGTGTCTATTTGTCCTCTGTGGTTTGTGTCTATTTGTCCTCTGTGGTTTGTGTCTATTGTCCTCTGTGGTTTGTGTCTATTTGTCCTCTGTGGTTTGTGTCTATTGTCCTCTGTGGTTTGTGTCTATTGTCCTCTGTGGTTTGTGAAAAGAAGAGAGAGAGAGAGAGAGAGAGAGAGCGAGAAAGTAGAGATCAACGGTAAAAGAAGAGAGAGAGAGACAGTAGCGACAGAAGGTAAAAGAAGGGAGAGAGAGAGACCATAGAGAGACAGACGTCAAAGATGAGAGAGAGAGAGAAAGACAGTAGCGACAGAAGGGAAAAGAAGAGAGAGAGAGACCGTAGAGAGACAGACATCAAAGAAGAGAGAGAGAAAGACAGTAGCGACAGAAGGTAAAAGAAGGGAGAGAGAGAAGGTAAAAGAAGAGAGAGAGAGAAGGTAAAAGAAGAGAGAGAGAGAGACAGAAGGTAAAAGAAGAGAGAGAGAGAGACAAAAGGTAAAAGGTAAAAGAAGAGAGAGAGAGAGACAGGCGGTAAAAGAAGAGAGAGAGACCGTAGAGACAGAAGGTGAAAGAAGAGAGAGAGAGAGAGAGAGACAGGGTAAAATAAGAGAGAGAGAGAAAGAAGATAAAAGGAGAGAGAGAGAGAGGGACCGTAGAGACAGAAGATGAAAGAAGAGAGAGAGAGAGAGACCGTAGAGACAGAAGGTGAAAGAAGAGAGAGACAGTAGAGAGACAGACGGTAAAAGAAGAGAGAGACAGTAGAGAGACAGACGGTAAAAGAAGAGAGAGACAGTAGAGAGACAGACGGTGAAAGAAGAGAGAGAGAGTAGAGAGACAGAAGGTGAAAGAAGAGAGAGAGAGTAGAGAGACAGGAGTTTGATTAAAGAGAACAAAATCTCAAACAAGAGTCAGAAGACAGAGAGTGTGTGTCATCAGCAATCAGCTAATTCCACTAGCTAACACTGGCTCCATAATCAGATGCGCATTGATCAAGCTGTTGGACGTCGACACATAGCCTACGTCCCAAATGACACCCTTTTCCCTAAATAGTGCACTACTTTTGACCGGAGCCCTATGGGCCCTATTCAAAAGTTGTGCACTATATAAGGAATAGGGTCCATTTGGGATGAAGCCATAGAGTTCACAGAGGTCCAGACTCAATTAAAGCCTCATCCAAAGAACTACAGAGGAACAGGTCCAGTCGATATCCTGCTCTTCCCTCTCTGTACCCCCTTACAACTCTACCACCCTACCCCCGGTCAAAGGGACTCCAACCCCACTCACAGTCAAGGGCTTTGGGAGAGATCTTCCCCACATATCCCCCTTCCCTCCAAAGCCACAGTGCAGTACAGTGATGCTCATGAAGCAAAGTTTTAAGTTGGCTCTTTGGGAAAGTGTCTGTGAAGTGAACTTGTTTTTTTGGGAAAGTTTCTCTGAAGTGAACTTGGCTCTTTGGGAAAGTTTCTCTGAAGTGATCGTGGCTCTTTGGGAAAGTTTCTCTGAAGTGAACTTGTCTCTTTGGGAAAGTTTCTCTGAAGTGAACTTGTCTCTTTGGGAAAGTTTCTCTGAAGTGAACGTGGCTCTTTAGGAAAGTTTCTCTGAAGTGAACTTGTCTCTTTAGGAAAGTTTTTCGCAAGTTTGACTGAAAGTAAGGAAACGTTTCATGGAGGTTTGGCTCAAAACGGAAGTTGGTTCTGTGGGAAGCTTGACGATTCGCTTCACTCTTGTGGCCCATTTTAATAATAATGTCCATCGGATCAGGTGGGTTGGAAGTTAATGAAAATCCTTGGCTAAGGTCAACGCAGCCGGTGCTGAATTTCTTTAGTATGTGGGCTATGTACAGGAACAACCATCTGGGTCTTTTATGACAAAAACCAAAGCGCCTTTTATTCATTATCAGGCAGATTTACTGGGACATTGAGCAACAAGGACGTTCTCTAACATTCTCTTCCGTTAACCATTAATTAGTTACGCTGAAATAGGCATTACAGGCATAGGAAAAGGCCTGAACAGAGTTGGGTTATGTAAATAATTTGGTGTGTATGCGTGTACCAGCCTCTGTATATAGCCGTGTCATTGTGAACCCAGAGGTTATGATGCTCTGTGGCCTGGTTGCTGACATGTTAGTTTTAGAGCAGGCTGGACACCCAGGTCTCTTATAGCAGATGGAGAGCTTTCCACCCCACCTTCGCTGCTTCCTCGGCAAATAGTGTGCCTTCTCAGCCTGGCTGCCTTCTCAGCCTGGCTGCCTTCTCAGCCTGGCTGCCTTCACTGCCGGGCATTGCCCTAGTATGTGTGATATTGTTTCCAACCTTCTGCATACGGCTTCCACTTTGTTCCGCCCGCGAGCCAATGTCTCCCTTGCAGGATATACGTTTGCCCTCAGTTTAAGTGCAGCTACATAGTGTCGCTGTTTAAATCACACCGCTGCTGGATCTGCGAGCCAGCTGTAGCTGATCTTGTCTTGGTGGAACCTGCCAGTTCCATTTCCTTGGCTTGGCAGCGCCTCCCAATCCTCCAATCCTTTCGACCTCCAGTTAGAGGGGTTGTTGCACAGCTGCTTGTGCTTTTTTGTCTCCACCTCTGCTCCCTTTGTGCTTGAGCCATCTTCCCCGACTGGCATCATAGCATCTAGGCTTTCTCCCAGGTTCGGAGTTTGCTCCGGGACTCCCACTGCCCGTATCCACAGTTTAGAAAATTCCTCCTGTGGCGTTGTGTATCCCGTTACCGTCCTCGTCAGTGGGTCTGACGACAATGACAGGTTAAGTAACCTTCGCTCCTGGATTGCTGGTATGATGTTTGCCAACTTCACAATGCCTAAGCTGCCGTGTTTGTTCCTGCATAGATCAGGCCGTCACAGGTTGATCGAGGTAGGTGCAGCCACTTTCTCACTGCTGTTTTAACTATCCCATCTAGGATAGTTAGTTCGACTGTCCCGATGTCCCCGTGGTTTACCGTATATATCACTCGGGGGACTGCATATGCGTTTAGTACGCTTACTCTTTGGCTGGGTTGTAGTGGCGCTTGATTGATTCCGCTGACCCACTCGAGGATTTGTTCTCTCAAATCCGGCTTTGAAATCCCCAGCCAGGGGTTCACTTTCATGCCCAGATATTTTTCTGATTTATCTGGGTCAATCCGGTGTAGCTTTTCCCCTTCGATTGTCCATGCCTGACAGTTATTGACTGTGAATGCTCCACCCCCGCGTCTCACCATGACCCCATGGCACTTTTTTGGCTGCACGCGCAGGCCAGAAAGTTGACAGAAATGTTCCAATATTTGGATGTTATGTTGCATGCCCGCCCCAAAGAGCTGCTCATAAGCACCAAGTCATCAGCGAATGCTAGTGTAGTCACCTTACTCCCCCAAACCTGTAGCCCTCTCCCATGCGCTCGAGCTTGTGAATCATAGGGTCCACCGCAATGTTGAAGAGGAGGGGCGACATTGGGTCTCCCTGTTTCACTCCCACTTTCATTTCGATTGGTGATTGGTTCCTTCCTTCACCTTTATTCTCGTGCACACCTCCTCGTAGGAGTCCTTGATTAGTCTGATTATATGGCTATCCAGTCCCCTCTCCTTCAGGACACAGATTAAGTGTTCATGTGCCACTGAGTCAAATGCCTTGGCAATGTCTGTGAATACCACTGCTAGAGCCCTGCTCTCTTTCTTGCTCTGATGTAATACTCCATTTAGGACCATCAGGTTCTCCGGACACCCAGGGGTGGCAATAAAACCCCTTTGCCTGGGGTTGATCGGACACGCCTTTGTCCCCTATAGTTGTATTTGTGGCCAAAGCATACATTAGAAGTAAAACTCCCACTTAAAAAAACACTTTAAAAAATCTCAGCTGGCCAATCAGCTGTTTACTTGTCATGGATATTTTTAATGACCTGTATACGTCCACACCATTCTGTTGTTGGGGTACGCCCACACAATTCAAACATAGAAAAGCTGCTTTTTAACATACTTAACTTTTGGGAAGGAAAACTATTTAACTCATATTGTAATTATAAGTCATATTTCATGGAAATCTGGAAACACTGGACAGTTAAGGTGTTGATGTGGAGAGAGGAAACTGATCCCAGATCTGTATCTGCGGCCAACGTCCACCTAGTGCTAGCTCATCAGAGGGCCTTCTTCCTGTACAGGAACCACTCTTCTGGAAAGGGGAATTTATAGACAGAGTGGGAGATTTTAGCTGAGTGAAGCAGACTGTCTGTGTTCTAAAACTGTCCGTTTGTATGTGTCCGGTCCAGCCCAGATAAATGGGTTTACAGTACAGTGTGTAGCCAGCTGGGAGTTTCCCAGTCTCCTCAAGCATGTGTTGGAACAAGCTGCAGCTAATGGAGTGCAGTGTTTACCGTTGTTCATTTGATGTTTGGTTAGACACTTCTTCTGGGGGCAATTGGAAATAAGTTAAATTTAAACACAGTACATTTGCATGTGTGTGTGTGTGTACACGTGTTTGTAGTTAATCTGTGTGTGTATCTGTGTATCAGTTTCTGTTTTCTTTCGTCTCAAACCGAAACACCCTCTGGCCATTTCTCCTAGTCTTACTCAAACTGGAAAAAAAATTTGCGGCCTCCAAAAACGTGATATTATCAAACTATCTCACCGCCGAAACACGCCTTCTGTTCTCTAAGCGGCCACAACAGCTGCCGACACCCTCCAGACGTAACCGCGGCAACGGGCGTAGACGGTTTGGAGGCCCCGGGCATATTGATGTCCGTCTGCCTTCCTGGTAAAAAAATCTAAATGATACTTATTGAGCCATCAGTAGCCTTCCAGTAGAGATGTAGTGACTGAGAGAAGCTCCGGCTTAGTCTAATCACCTGTCCCCTTTTTTACTTCCAACCAAAACATCATTATCGTCTTCAACCATTTTTCTTTTTTTAACACTCTGAAAACACTCACCAGCTGGGACTTTCAGGGGCTTTTGTTAGATTTACTGGCAACACCTGGATCTGCGAGTCGGATCTAAACCTTCCAATTCTGATCTTTTTTCACTAATTGGTATTTTGACCAATCAGATCAGCTCCTTTGCTCATAATTGTGCAAAAGGTCAGAATTGGGCTGCCTGTGTAAATGCAGCCATCGTCACCCTATAATATATTGTTGTTCTGTAACATGAGCTTTTGTATACAGAGAGTAAATCCTTACTAAAAATGATATATACAGTGCCTTGCGAAAGTATTCGGCCCCCTTGAACTTTGCGACCTTTTGCCACATTTCAGGCTTCAAACATAAAGATATAAAACTGTATTTCTTTGTGAAGAATCAACATCAAGTGGGACACAATCATGAAGTGGAACGACATTTATTGGATATTTCAACCTTTTTTAACAAATCAAAAACTGAAAAATTGGGCGTGCAAAATGATTCAGCCCCCTTAAGTTAATACTTTGTAGCGCCACCTTTTGCTGCGATTACAGCTGTAAGTCGCTTGGGGTATGTCTCTATCAGTTTTGCACATCGAGAGACTGACATTTTTCCCATTACTCCTTGCAAAACAGCTCGAGCTCAGTGAGGTTGGATGGAGAGCATTTGTGAACAGCAGTTTTCAGTTCTTTCCACAGATTCTCGATTGGATTCAGGTCTGGACTTTGACTTGGCCATTCTAACACCTGGATATGTTTATTTTTGAACCATTCCATTGTAGATTTTGCTTTATGTTTTGGATCATTGTCTTGTTGGAAGACAAATCTCCGTCCCAGTCTCAGGTCTTTTGCAGACTCCATCAGGTTTTCTTCCAGAATGGTCCTGTATTTGGCTCCATCCATCTTCCCATCAATTTTAACCATCTTCCCTGTCCCTGCTGAAGAAAAGCAGGCCCAAACCATGATGCTGCCACCACCATGTTTGACAGTGGGGATGGTGTGTTCAGCTGTGTTGCTTATACGCCAAACATAACGTTTTGCATTGTTGCCAAAAAGTTCAATTTTGGTTTCATCTGACCAGAGCACCTTCTTCCACATGTTTGGTGTGTCTCCCAGGTGGCTTGTGGCAAACTTTAAACAACACTTTTTATGGATATCTTTAAGAAATGGTTTTCTTCTTGTCACTCTTCTATAAAGGCCAGATTTGTGCAATTTACGAATGATTGTTGTCCTATGGACAGCGTCTCCCACCTCAGCTGTAGATTTCTACAGTTCATCCAGAGTGATCATGGGCCTCTTGGCTGCATCTCTGATCAGTCTTCTCCTTGTATGAGCTGAAAGTTTAGAGGGACGGCCAGGTCTTGGTAGATTTGCAGTGGTCTGATACTCCTTCCATTTCAATATTATTGCTTGCACAGTGCTCCTTGGGATGTTTAAAGCTTGGAAAATCTTTTTGTATCCAAATCCGGCTTTAAACTTCTTCACAAAAGTATCTCGGACCTGCCTGGTGTGTTCCTTGTTCTTCATGATGCTCTCTGCGCTTTTAACGGACCTCTGAGACTATCACAGTGCAGGTGCATTTATACGGAGACTTGATTACACACAGGTGGATTGTATTTATCATCATTAGTCATTTAGGTCAACATTGGATCATTCAGAGATCCTCACTGAACTTCTGGAGAGAGTTTGCTGCACTGAAAGTAAAGGGGCTGAATAATTTTGCACGCCCAATTTTTCAGTTTTTGATTTGTTAAAAAAGTTTGAAATATCCAATAAATGTCGTTCCACTTCATGATTGTGTCCCACTTGTTGTTGATTCTTCACAAAAAAATACAGTTTTATATCTTTATGTTTGAAGCCTGAAATGTGGCAAAAGGTCGCAAAGTTCAAGGGGGCCGAATACTTTCACAAGGCACTGTGTATATATATATCACAGGCCTCAAATCAAATCACATTTTATTGGTCACATACACATGGTTAGCAGATGTTCATGTGAGTGTAATGAAAGGCGTGTGCTTCTAGTTCTGACAGTGCAGTAATATCTAAAAGAAATCCAACAATTCCACAACAACTACCTAATACACACACATGTAAAGGGATGGAATAAGAATATGTACATATATGAATATATATATAAATATATGAATGAGCAGTATATACAAATACATATGAGATGAGTAATGTAAGATATGTAAACATTATTAAAGTGGCATTATTTAAAGTGACTAGTGATCCATTTATTAAAGTGGCCATTGATTTGAGTCTGTATGTAGGCAGCAGCCTCTGTGTTAGTGATGGCTGTTTAACAGTCTGATGGCCTTGAGATAGAAGCTGTTTTTCAGTCTCTCGGTCCCAGCTTCGATGCACCTGTACTGACCTCGCCTTCTGGATGGTAGCTGGGTGAAAAGGCAGTCCTTCGGGTGGTTGTTGTCCTTGATGATCTTTTTGGCCTTCCTGTGACGTCTGGTGCTGTAGGTGTCCTGGAGGGCAGGTAGTTTGCCCCCGGTGATGCGTTGCGCAGACCTCACTACCCTCAGGCGAGCCTTACGTTTGAGGGCGGTACAGTTGCTGTACCAGGCGGTGAAAAAGCCTGACAGGGTGCTCTCAATTGTGCATTTGTAAAAGTTTGTGAGGGTTTTAGGTGACAAGCCAAATTTCTTCAGCTTCCTGAGGTTGAAGAGGAGCTCCTTCACCACACTGTCTGTGTGTGTGGACCATTTATGTTTGTCGGTGATGTGTACGCAGAAGAACTTAAAACATCCACTACTGTCCCGTCGATGTGGATGGGGGGATGCTCCCTCTTAAGTTCACGGTCGTCTCCTTTGTTTTGTTGACGTTGAGTGAGAGGTTGTTTTCCTGACACCACACTCCGAGGGCCCTCACCTCCTCCCTGTAGGCTGTCTCATCGTTGTTGGTAATCAAACGGCTGCAAACGTTTGCGAACTTGATGATTTGAGTTGGAGGCGTGCATGGCCATGCAGTCATGGGCGAATCGGGAGTACAGTAGGGGTCTGAGCAGGCACCCATGTGGGGCCCCAGTGTTGAGGATCAGCGAAGTGGAGATTTTGTTTCCTACCTTCACCACCTGGGGACGGCCCTTCAGAAAGTCCAGGACCCAATTGCACAGGGCAGGGTTGAGACCAAGGGCCTCCAGCTTAATAATGATATTGGAGGGCACTATGGTGTTGAATGCTGAGCTGTAGTCAATGAACAGCATTCTTACATAGATATTCCTCTTGTCCAGATGGGATAGGGCAGTGTGCAGTAGTGTTCATGGTGTTAGTAACTTCGGGCCCTAGTTATTGACTCAAATCCTAACTGGAGTTTCACAGGCATACACTGGCAAATCTCCAATTGCTACAGATCTCAAGTTATGAGCAGACTCCTAACTGAATGTCTGAGTTCTTCCTACCCTCGTTTTAATGCCATGCTATTGATAACTTTAGAAAGTGAAACAACCACTTCAGATAGGAGGGGATACCAATCCAGCCTCACATAGAAGAATATCCACCCTAGAATATCCACCCTAGATTATCCTTACTATCCTAAACCTACTGGCCCCAGTTATAATGCTTCAGAGTGGTTTTAATACCTCCTGTTAACCCACCAACCACTTCAGCTGGAAGTGGATCTATGAATCCGGCCTCACACAGCAGAATATCCACCCTATCCATCGTCTCCTATAGTGTATAGACTCACTCCAGTGGTGGGCTGCATGGGCCAGATTGACTGAGCGCCCCAGAAGCCTGAACCATTGATTTCTTGTGAAGCCTGCACTGATTTAGCTAGCGGCCTTTCTGACGTTATGTGTCGTTTCACTTCAACCTGGGACTGAGCCTGGGACTGAGCCTGGGACTGAGCCTGGGACTGCATGTGTTACTGCCACTGGGAGGAGGAGAGAGGCCTTGTGCTGTCGTCACAAATACCTTACATCTGACCCAGCATTTTATTTTTTGTGCTGAGTGAGAGAATGTAGGACGTTTCCCCTCCACCACGTGAGACCAGGGAAAGAGGCAATGACACTGTATGTGGAACAATATGTCACATTGTTACGGCTCCCTCATCATCTCTCTCTCTGTTTCTCTGTCTCTCTCACACATCTAGCACAGATAGAATAATGTGAGGAGCTAGCTCGTATTACCCATTTTATCTCTCTCTCTTTCGCTCTCTTTCTCCCTCCCCCATGTCTCTCTCTCTGTTGAAATGTCACATCACCTCAAAAGCGCCTGACGTTTCAGTCCCTCTCCAAGAAAAGTGATCCTCTCCTTTCCTCCTATCCTCTCTTTTCCTCCTTTCCTCTCCTATCCTCTCATTTCCTCATTTCCTCTCCTTTCCTCTCCTTTCCTCTCCTTTCCTCTCCTTTCCTATTTTCCTCTCCTTTCCTCATTTCCTCTCCTTTCCTCTTTTCCTCTCTTTTCCTGCTGTCCTCATTTTCTCCCTCTCTTTTATCTTGTCTTTAAGGGAAGTGTTTTCATCAATACTTTTAGACTACCTGACAGGCATTTCAGGCAGACGAACAATGGTGTTTCTTCTCCTAGCAGGAGGCAGTATGAGTCAGCATATGGTCGCTCAGAGGGGTGGCATGCAGCAGTACAACAGATTCCATCAAGCTTGGATGAAATGGGAGATAAAATATAGATAAAATATAGATTATATAGATTATTTCTCGATTCATTTTTCTTTTACCCAATTCAAAAAGACTTGTATTTCCAGCTCATTAAATATGAAGCATATGTTTCTCCTGACCACATGACTGACTGGATGTAATGGCTGTGCAGACGTTTGTTCAGGCCCTGCCCTAAAACACTAATTATGGTTCAGGCTGTTTGTGATTTGACTATTTGGATCAGGTTTGTTAATGCTGGGCAGGAACAAAAGCCTGTACACCTAGTATCTGCAAACCCCTGGTCTAATGTGGTCCAGTTTACAGGACACTGATTAAACCTATTCCTGAACTAAAAAGGAATAGAGAATATCTAGGTTCAGAGAACCTGCCCTAAAAGCCTAGCTGGTCTATGTTGAACGAGGTGTAGGGATGAAATATTCTGCGAACTTTCCCAAAATTCTAAAGTTTTCCAGAAATCTTCCACAGAGATTTCTGGAAAACCTGGGAATTTTGGGAAAGTTACCGCAATTTTCCAACCCTAAAGATGTCTAAGTCTGGCTGCTCACATATCAGCTTGTTGTTTTGACTCTCACCCTACTAGTTCCACTTCAATACATCTGTTTGTTTTCACCCCGGGACATGTTAGCCTCTCACAGCGGTCTGTGGTAGGCCACTTTTACTGGCACTCCGCTTTGAGCCACTCACACTCTCAGCAGGGAGCCCCAGTGCACCATGGGAAGTTAAAGAGCTGCTTGTGCCTTGTCTGATTGTGTTGCTAGCCATGTAAGAGCTGCTGTTCTCAGAGCGTAGCCTGGCGTTTCAGTTGCTGTTTTGTACTGGATTTGATTGGTACGGTGTCCATATTAGGACATAGTATGAGAAGTATGGGGTCCATATTAGGACAGCCAGATGAGGATGTTTTATGTAAATGTGACGAGAGACTGACTGGACGTTTTTGTGTAATAAAATAGTATTTAACTACTGCTTTGAGGGTGTGTATACACTATTTATACACAGGTATGTAGACAACCCTTTCAAAGTAGCGGATTTGGCTATTTCAGCCAAGTCCATTGCTGAAAGGTGTATAAAGTTCAGCCCACAGCCATGCAATCTCTATAGACAAACATTGGCAGTAGAATGGCCTTACTGAAGAGCTCAGTGATTACTACTTTGAGGGTGTATATGTGTTGTCTCTCTCTCTCTCTCTCTGTTCTTCTCTCTTTCTCTTTCCTCAAACACGGCAAAAAGTTCTGACACACATCCGTCGGGTACGTCAGCGACCCGGGCAGAAACGAAGGACGGACCCCAGTCTTTTCACTATTGATTCAATTATCACCGATGGGATGCATGGAGCCATGAAATTACATTTTCATGAAATTAAAATCTCAAAATTCCCAGGGTCTCCCTGCCATTTGCAATTTCCCGGGCTGCATTTCACAGCCGCAGACGGGCAGGACGCAAATGTCTTTTTTTTCTTTGTCATATTTCGACCCAACCTAAGGATTTGTCAGGGAATCTACTGTAGTTAGTAGTAGGTTATGTTGGATGGATCATGGTTAGAAACAGGATCACGGTGCAGTAGTTTGTAAATGTGAAGACGGAGAAGCCTTGAAACACCTTCAGGTGACCTCGCTGCTGCTCTTGCCTTGCGGGCTCACACATACAGAGTCTCACACATACAGAGTCTCACACATACAGAGTCTCACACATACAGAGTCTCACACATACAGAGTCTCACACACACAGAGTCTCACACATACAGAGTCTCACACATACAGAGTCTCACACATACAGAGTCTCACACATACAGAGTCTCACGCATACAGAGTCTCACACACACAGAGTCTCACACATACAGAGTCTCACACATACAGAGTCTCACGCATACAGAGTCTCACGCATACAGAGTCTCACGCATACAGAGTCTCACGCATACAGAGTCTCACACATACAGAGTCTCACACATACAGAGTCTCACGCATACAGAGTCTCACACATACAGAGTCTCACACATACAGAGTCTCACACATACAGAGTCTCACACATACAGAGTCTCACACATACAGAGTCTCACGCATACAGAGTCTCACGCATACAGAGTCTCACGCATACAGAGTCTCACGCATACAGAGTCTCACGCATACAGAGTCTCACGCATACAGAGTCTCACGCATACAGAGTCTCACACATACAGAGTCTCACACATACAGAGTCTCACACATACAGAGTCTCACACATACAGAGTCTCACACATACAGAGTCACACACATACAGAGTCTCACACACACAGAGTCTCACACATACAGAGTCTCACACATACAGAGTCTCACACATACAGAGTCTCACACATACAGAGTCTCACGCATACAGAGTCTCACGCATACAGAGTCTCACGCATACAGAGTCTCACGCATACAGAGTCTCACGCATACAGAGTCTCACGCATACAGAGTCTCACGCATACAGAGTCTCACACATACAGAGTCTCACACATACAGAGTCTCACACATACAGAGTCTCACACTTGCAGTCTCACACATACAGAGTCTCACACATACAGAGTCTCACACATACAGAGTCTCACACATGCAGAGTCTCACACATACAGAGTCTCACACATACAGAGTCTCACACATACAGAGTCTCACACATACAGAGTCTCACACATACAGAGTCTCACACATACAGAGTCTCACACATACAGAGTCTCACACATACAGAGTCTCACACATACAGAGTCACACACATACAGAGTCTCACACATACAAGTCTCACACACACAGAGTCTCACACATACAGAGTCTCACACATACAGAGTCTCACACATACAGAGTCTCACACACACAGAGTCTCACACACACAGAGTCTCACACATACAGAGTCTCACACATGCAGAGTCTCACACATGCCTACACACTATTTTACACCTGACTGGCATTCGGTATTTAAGTGCTCTTGAGTTTTACGAAATGCAACATTTACTTTTCGGTGATCAGAACCCCCACCCTCCATGTACCCATATACTCCATTACCCATAGTTCCGAGTCATCCCCCTTACCTGTCTCTCTGTGACAAGTGTTGTGAGTTTTCTAACTTTTACAACCCAGTTGAAGGCTCTCACCTGTTCTTTTCCTCTGAGAGATTCATGGAGCGAGTTTAGCACGGGATATAACTTCTCTTGGAGATGGGGATTTCAAAAAAGTAGTCACAAAAGTCACAGAGGCTTGAAAATGTCATTTTCCAACCATTTCTCATCGTTCAAGTCGGCTCACACTTCCTGCCAGACGACACCTTTGTATCGCTCAGCTCTCTGACACTTTAAACGATTTATGTCGCCCCGACCGGCGACACAGAAGGGTGATGTGGGGTTTTTTTTTAACCGAAAAGGTCATGGGTTCAGATCCAAACGGTAACATGGCGATGCGGCATCAGGGCCATTAAAGGAGAAAGGTCAACGTGAATGTCAAGCTATATACGCCTGGAAAACATCTAACTTATATTGTGACTGAAACCTCCATGGAGAAAGTTCTGAGTTTTTCAGACTATGGTTTCTGTCTGTCACACCCTCCCTCACTACCTTACAATGTGTATGCACCAGAACTATTATTACATTACCTTCCCCTCCGTTCCCCCCTGAGCTTTTAGAAGTTGTCAAATTAAGACGATAACTGTGTTGATGCATTCTCTCGTTGCCTATCTCTGTCATGTTATAAAGCAATATATCCGCCTCAAAAAACAAGCCTTGGCGGACGGCGTTGAAGGTCAAGGCGGATATCCTCGCCGGCGAGAAGGAACGCAGGAAGGCGGCTCCTGCATGATAATGGACTGGACCGATAAGACCTACAGTCTCTGACTCGGGTGTCTTTTCATATAAAGAATCACCACCAAGGCCCTGGCTTTCTGGATGGATGGAAACTTTTTACGTTTTTTTTTTTGGGGTCTCCGAATCACCAGGCGGAACAGCAGCCGGAGCAGCAACAGAAAATCAATGACCTGATTGAATTCCTCTTTTAAAACGGCCGAAAGGACCAGAGCTATTCATAGATATTGTATGATATTCTGACTGTGTAGAAGAAAGAGGCTGTGAGGGTTTTTTACCAGAGAAGTTGGAAGGAGGGATCGTTAAGTCAATATATTAATTTCAGTCAGGTGGTTAATTATCCGAGGCCTGTTTCACCAGCTAACCTGATGGACCAGTGGACCAGATGACTGCTCAGTCCACAGGGAGACTTCCCATCCAGGCTTCCGTCTCTCTCTGTGTGTGTGTGTGTGTGTGTGTGTGTGTGTGTGTGTGTGTGTGTGTGTGTGTGTGTGTGTGTGTGTGTGTGTGTGTGTGTGTGTGTGTGTGTGTGTGTGTGTGTGTGTGCGTGCGTGCGTATATGTGTGCCTGTGTGTGACAGAGAGAGAGAGGAATAGTGAGAAAATATGTGTACTAATGTGCCTGTGTATCACTTTGTGTCCCCTCCCTTCACACCACAGTCCAATCAAATCCTCTCAGCTAGATCTGTGTAATAGTTTTTAAAGAAATGCTGCTTTAAAAGAAGTTTCAGTTCAGTTATTTATTCCGATCGGCGACTTACATTCTAATTGTACACTATGTTTTCGTTATTGATCCTTCAAGTCACCCATGCTTTGAATCTAAAGTGATTCGTTGTCTAATTGAATCCCTGGATGTCTGGTTCTCTGCAGGCTGGAGTCTCCCACCAGGACCCTGGTCTGGAGGCTCCCAGAGGGGTGGAGGTCAACGCCGGGGTGGGCGAACTCAAGGCCACCTGCCGGAAAGACCTGTTGCTCCAGTCGTCAGAAGGAGAGGTGGAGGGGGGCGGGGGTGGGTTGGAGTGTGTTGGGGTGGGCGTGTTGTTGGGGTGTGTGTGTGTGTTCAGGAGGGCTACAATACTGATGCTAGTAGCAGGAGTTCATTAAGTGTCTTATTAACCTAACGAGCTCCATCAATCAGCGCAACCTTGTCCAGCTTTGTTCTCCTCTCCATTTATTTGGGGGAGAGATGTGACCTCATTAACGCTGCAGTCATGATGAGGTGCCTGTTTATCTGTCTGTCTCTCTGTCTCTGTCTGTCTGCTCTTCGGTCTGTGGCCCAGCGCGCTGTCGAGACTTCCCTGGAGCGAACCTTGTCATTAGCTCTGTAATTAATTCGGAAAGAAAAGCAGTGTTCGCCAAGACTGTGATAGTTTGATAGCATGGAACAGTAGGAGGAAAAATAACTATGCAAGTTCTGACTTATTTGTCGCCTTCTTCTTTTTTTAAAGCTCATTTTTCAGGGGGAGGGACGGATGGTTTTGGGAAGAGCCTTTCGTCTCATAGTAAATCTTAGTGGCATTTAGAAGGTAACTTACTCCTAACTCCTAAAGCACCACTTCAATCTCTATTATACTTCCTTGTTGCTATGACCGATAGTGCATCCTGGGCAGGTGAGAGGTCACAGGTTAGAGGCCAGTGTGATAAGTAAATGTCCCCCCATAGAGTTAGATAGGGTCTCATATCCTGTCTTTTCAATGTCCAGTTCTACTTCAGGAAGTGCACCCTCTATCCAACTCCATGATGTCCCTGCGTGTTGTTTGCATGCTAAGCACAATGGCCGCTGCTGAAGTGGAACTGGTTTGTGTGATTGGTCCTAAACAACTCAAGCGGTCAGACTTTCAGAGTCCCGCTCCCTGCTGTTACAGGATCACCTTTAAATGAACACTAGCTGGTTCCTGAGATGTGTCCCGCTCTCCTTCAGCTCCAGGCCCCCAGCCTGGCTTTAGTAACTACACCCGCTATTTAATTAACTTACAACATCCCCGGTAATAGATCATTGTATATCGTCACTTAACTATAAAAAGGCTTTTTGTTTCTTATTTCTCCTCTTCCCTTCTTCTTTTTCTCATCTCTTGCCTGTATAGGAAATGTATACCTTGTCTACCTTTAGAGGTAGATCTGGAGTCAAAGGTAATGCACACCTGTTTAGTGGAGTAGAAGACTTGAAAAAGAAAAGGAGAACCTCACACTCTAGGAGCTCAGATGTCATCATTTAATAACTAAATATGTTTAGACAAGCGCTCTTCATCAGGGTCTGTCTGTCTCCATCAGGGTCTGACTGTCTTCATCAGGGTCTGTCTGTCTTCATCAGGGTCTGTCTGTCTTCATCAGGGTCTGTCTGTCTTCATCTGGGTCTGTCTGTCTTCATCAGGGTCGGTCTGTATTCATCTGGGTCTGTCTGTCTTCATCAGGGTCTGACTGTCTTCATCAGGGTCTGTCTGTCTTTCATGGGTCTGTCTGTCTTCATCGGGGTCTGTCTGTCTTCATCAGGGTCTGACTGTCTTCATCAGGGTCTGTCTGTCTTCATCAGGGTCTGACTGTCTTCATCAGGGTCTGTCTGTCTTCATCAGGGTCTGTCTGTCTTCATCAGGGTCTGACTGTCTTCATGAGGGTCTGTCTGTCTTCATCGGGGTCTGTCTGTCTTCATCAGGGTCTGTCTGTCTTCATCGGGGTCTGTCTGTCTTCACAGGGTCTGTCTGTCTCATCGGGGTCTGTCTGTCTCATCAGGGTCTGTGTGTTTTCTTCATCAGGGTCTGTCTGTCTTCATCGGGGTCTGTCTGTCTCATCGGGGTCTGTCTGTCTTCATCGGGGTCTGTCTGTCTTCATCAGGGTCTGACTGTCTTCATCAGGGTCTGTCTGTCTTCATCAGGGTCTGTCTGTCTTCATCGGGGTCTGTCTGTCTTCATCAGGGTCTGTCTGTCTCATCGGGGTTTGTCTGTCTCATCAGGGTCTGTCTGTCTTCATAGGGTTCTGTCTGTCTTCATCGGGGTCTGTCTGTCTTCTCGGGGTCTGTCTGTCTTCATAGGGGTCTGTCTGTCTTCATCAGGGTCTGTCTGTCTTCATCAGGGTCTGTCTGTCTTCATCAGGGTCTGACTGTCTTCATCAGGGTCTGTCTGTCTTCATCAGGGGTCTGTCTGTCTTCATCAGGGTCTGTCTGTCTTCATCAGGGTCTGTCTGTTTTCATCAGGGTCTACCATTAAAGGTGAGCTGTGTCTTCATCAGGGTCTACCATTAGAGGTAGATCTGTCTGTCTTCATCAGGGTCTACCATTAGAGGTAGATCTGTGTCTTCATCAGGGTCTACCATAGAGAGGTAGCATTCTTTCTGTCTCCATCAGGGTCTACCATTAGAGGTAGATCTGTCTGTCTTGATCGGGGTCTACCATTAGAGGTAGATCTGTCTGTCTTCATCAGGGTCTACCATTAGAGGTAGGACAATGCCCTGAAGAGGAGAAGAGACGATCATAGAGAGTGTAAGACGAGCACTAGACACTTGACACAAAGTCGGCAAACCGTGGGCTTTGACGCACAACGAGGGGTGTTGTGAAACAGATGGACCTCTCTGTAGCCTTAGTGTGACGGAGTTCTGTCAGTCTTTGTGCGCCGTGACACCCAGTGACACGTCCTGACCTTCCTGTCTTCGTCCCGCATCGACTTCCTCCCTCATCAGTCCAGCCTTGGCGGCCACACAAATTACAACTTATGGGTCTCTATGAGGAAGTTGGGGAACACAGCCAACTAGATTTACTGCTCCTACTTTCCTCTCTCTGTCTTTTTAATTCTCAATTATTCCTCGGGTGATGGAGGACGTTGACAGAAGAAGAGGGAGAAGAGGAGAAAATAGATGTCTCTGTCAATTTGGAAGGGAAGGCAAACCACATGGACACCGGGGCTTAACGCGAAATCGATGTTGTCAGCAGCTGGCACTTAAAGGAGCTACATTCAAGTTTAAAAACTCTGGAGAGCCTGGAATTAAATCCAAATGGGTTCGGGTTCCCGATTCGGGAGCATCTTATCGCCTTCTCCGGGATTTCCATTAAAATCAGAGGGAATGAGACTGACAGAGTCCTCTCGCTCTCCTCTAGGCCCGGCGGCCTCTCACTCGCTCTGTCTGTCTCGCTCTCTTTCTCTCATCCCAAGGCCTACTCACTCTATCTTTCTCTCGCTCTCTTTATCTCTCTGTCTCTCTCTATTTCTTTCTCTCTCTCTGTATTTTCTCACTCACTTTCTCTCATCCGAGGCCTCCTCTCTCTCTCTCTCTCTCTCTCTCTCTCATCCGTGGCCTCTCTCTCTCTCTCTCTCTCTCTCTCTCTCATCCCTAGGCCTCCTTACTCTCCCTTTCTCAACTCTCTCTCTCAGCTCTCCATGTCTCTCTCTCTCAATTTCAATAGAATTCTCTCTCTCATTAAGCTCCCCCATGTCTCACATGTAAACGGAAAAGAGCAGGCAGGTACTCAAATGAGATCTTGAAGCCTCCAATTGCCCAAAGCCTTTGACTGTCTCTTTTTGCTATTGTACATTAGTGCCATTCAACTTTAAGAGCGGAATATCGTAAAGTTCAATTGCCCTCATTCAACCTATTTAGAGAATGGCTAAGTAGTAATAGAAAGAATGCAGTGTAGGTTAAGTGGGAGTTATTCTGAGCTTCTTAGCCTTTTAGCCACTGCTAAAGCTGCACTGAAGTGGACGCTTAGAACTGCTTCCTGTCTCAACTATGTTTGTTGTTGTGGTGGTGGTAACTCACTTCCTCCCCCCTGTTCCTTCCCTTACTCCTCTTCCTTCCTCTTCTCCCTCCTCCACCTACTTCATCATCAGTCACAACTCTGAAACCTGAGTAGAAACCTACTTCTCATATCTAGTATGCAACGTTTGACTGAAATCTGTCATGATCAACCCATATTTTCTCTGACTTTACAGTAAGACATTGAAGGCAGCTGTAATGGCACTTTCAACCAGGGCCCAACTAAATACACCTATTTATACACATGTAACCACAAAGCTAAGGTGACAAACTAGCACGGGTAACCCATATATGGTCTTACAGTATGTCTAATTTGTTTGAATAAAGATCCAGCTGCCTCCCAAAAGTTTGCTTTTACAGGCATTTCGCTACACCCGCAATAACATCTGCTAAACACATCTATGTGACCAATAACATTTGATTTGATTTGATGTCACCCTATTCCCTATTTGGTGCACTACTTTTGACCAGGTGCCATACAGTAGCTCTGGTCAAAAAGTCATGCACTGTGGGCCTCCCGGGTGGCGAAGTGGTTGAGATGCGGTCTGCAGCGCCAGCTGTGCCATCAGAGTCCCTGGGTTCGCGCCCAGGCTCTGTCGTAACCGGCCGCGACCGGGAGGTCCGTGGGGCGACGCACAATTGGCCTAGGTTTATCACGCGCTCATCGCGCACCAGCGACTCCTGTGGCGGGCTGGGCGCAGTGTACGCTAACCAAGGTGGCCAGGTGCACGGTGTTTCCTCCGGCGCATTGGTGGGCTGGCTTCCGGGTTGGATGTGCGCTGTGTTAAGAAGCAGTGCGGCTTGGTTGGGTTGTGTATCGGAGGACGCATGACTTTCAACCTTCGTCTCTCCCGAGCCCGTACGGGGGGCGATGAGACAAGATAGTAGCTACTACAACAATTGGATACCACGAAATTGGGGAGAAAAAGGGGTAAAATTCAAAAAAAGTAGTGCACTATAAAGGGAATAGGGCGCCATTTGAGACGTACCCAGATAATGTATTCTCTAGTGTTTGGGAACAGAACTACAGTCTGACTGTAGTTGAGATATGGGAGAAATAATGGGAAAATATATAGAAAATGGCAACCAACATAACTAGAGTACCCTACAGTCCCTTCAGGAAGTATTCATACCCCTTGACTTGTTCCCACATTTGTGACTGGCCGGCACGATTCGGTCTTATGTAGCAACATTTGAAATTGTGTTTTTTTTTTACATTGGATAAAAGTAGAGACAACAATACAGTTGAAGAACAATGGGAAAGTAATTCTGCTTTGAAATTTGATAAACTTGTAACCCCACTTTTTGACAAAATGACCCTTGAATGTTTTGGTGCATACTGCAGAGCTCTTAAACGTTGTCTACACTCAACACACCCTCTTAAGCTTTAGCACCACCCATCTCTTTAAGGATTCACGTGAGGCCATGTACTAAACAACCAAACATTTCAATACTAAAGGCTGGTTTATACCACCGGTCTGTTTGTAATTGTAATCTGGAGTGCCAGAGCGTGCTCTGGGCATTCATAAACTCAGAGCATTGTCAGATTGTCCGTTTAAATTCAGAGTGTTTGGCTCTCGGAGCTTTCAGCGTGCACACTGGATGCTCTGGCTGAGGAGTAGGGTAGATCTGAGCGTAACAACAGCAGTCATGCACCCAAGCTAATGTTGGCTAACTTGCTAGCTACTTCCTGACACAAATGAGAGAACGGCTCACTCATTTTACTCACCCTAGCAGAGCTGTTTAGGATGTGTTTATGTTATCAGAGCATTGGTGACTGCAACGGTGCTGCTGGCAACAATTTAATTACGCTTTTTTGCCCATGTTTACTGCCGTATTCAACGTAAATTCGGCTGTTATTCTGCGCTCTAGCAAACTCAGACGAGAGTCCTCTGATATCGGAGTACATAGACATAGTCTATCGACAGTTGTCGCAGTGACGTCATAAACATTCTATTGAAATAGTTGCTTGCATAGTGGAGTCTTTTGTTTAGACGTGTAAGCTAGCTAGCTAAACAACAAACCATAATCCCAACTGATAATGTTACTACCATGCATGAATCTAGCGATGCAAATGGCTCTGAGATACAAATAATATTACTACACAGATCATACACTTAACGTTAGCTAGCCAGCCAGCCAGCTAGCGTTAGCTAGCTAGCGAACAGTATCCTTTAACTTGAAATGAAAACGACTTTCTAACAGAATTTGAAACATGTAACGGTGACTAACTCCATTCCGTACAAATTTGCGCAACCACAGCATTCAAACGAGGCTGCAATGAAAACTAATGGGACTGTAGCGACTGTGTTGGCAACAAAATCCGGGGTGTGAACTAAGTTTCAATTCAGCATTGATTGACGTGATAATGGACTAATAATATTCGAGAAAGGATGAAAAAACGGACGCCTCTGACGCGGTACGTTACATCGTGACGTGTCACTACGTCCTGTACGGCATGCATTTGCAACTCATCGCATATTAAAAACATTAAAAACAAGAAAGGGACAGGGTAAGGGGAATACCTAGTCAGTTGTACCTTCTGTGTGTTCTCTTTTCGACTCCGTCTGCATATTTGCAATCAAACGCCAGAATTTTCTCCATCTCCTTGGCTATCATTCTCTAATTCCACTGATTTCAAAGCTCGGTCCTCCAGAAAGTGGAGAGCAACACTTATGCTGTTCTACTACGTGATATCTATCAAAAAAGCAGCGTTAGAATGGATTACCAACACATACTGAACAGCTCATATTATAGACAGAAGTGCGCTATATGGCAGACTAATCCATACTCATCTCTCGGCATATCCAGCCCACTCATTATCTCAGCCAATCATGGCTAGCGGGAAGGTTTCTGGCTTTTTCCGTGGCTAAACCAACTAGGCTCGTAATTTAACAATTGTATTCGTATTCACAGATGGTATACACGTTTGTTATTAAGGCACATATAAGTTCACATGTTCCAGAAGGCATTTCTGCCAAAAAACGCATTTACTACACAAGCGCTCCTGTGTAGTAGTGATGCCTGTGTTTAGCTCCTAAAAAACTTCCTAGTTCTTGCAGATGACAAGCATACCCATAACATGATGTAGCGACCACCATGCTTGAAAATATGAAGAGTGGTACTCAGTGATGGGTTGTGTTGGATTTGCCCCAAACATAAAGCTTTGTATTCAGGACAAAAAGTTAAAGTTCATTTCTTTGCCACCTTCTTTGCAGTTTTCCTTCAGTGCCTTGTTGCAAACAGGATGCATGTTTTGGGATATTTTTTATTCTGTACAGGCTTCCTTCATTTCACGTCATTTAGGTTAGTATTGTGGAGTAACTACAATTTTGTTGATCCATCCTCAGTTTTCTCCTATCACGGCCATTAAAATCTGTAACTGTTTTAAAGTCACCATTGGCCTCATGGTGAAGTCCCTGAGTGGTTTCCTTCCCCTCCGGCAACTGAGTTAGTAAGGACGCCTGTATCTTGGTAGTGACTGGGTGTATTTATACACCATCCAAAGTGAAATAAATAACTTCACCATGCTCAAAGGGATATGCAATGTTATTTTTTTGTTTTTTTGACCCATCTACTATTACGTGCCCTTCTTTACGAGACATTGGAACACCTCCCTGGTCTTTGTGGTGGAATCTGTGTTTGAAATTCACTGCTGGACTGAAGGACCTTACAGCAACAGTAATTGTATGTGTGGGGTCAGGAGATAAGGTAGTCAATCCAAAATCATCTTAGCTCTATTATTGCACAAAGTCTGTCCAATTTATTATGTGTCTTGTTAAGCAAATTATTACTCCTGAACAAATTTAGGCTTGGCATAACAAAGGGGTTAAATATTTATTGACTCAAGACGTTTAATCTTTTCATTCTTAATGAATGTGTAAGAATTTTATAAAAACATAATTCCACTTTGACATTATGGGCTATTGTGTAAATCTAAATTTAATACATTTTAAATTCCGGCTGTAACACAACAACATTTGTAAAAGTCAAGGGGTGTGAATCATTTTTGAATGCTCTGTATGTTATCAACCATCAGTTCAGAACTGATAAATCACAGCTGTCCAATGTTTGGCAATGACGATGGTAACCATGACGGTGGCGGGGTCTGCGTTTTGTCTGACATTGTCCTAGTGTCACGCTGAGGCAGCAGACAGGCGCACCCACACACACACACACACACACACACACACACACACACACACACACACACACACTCTAAAAGACCTATAGGACAGGCTTCCTTCATTGTTGTGTCTTTGTCCCCTATCTCTGTGTGCATTATACGTCACTACAGCTGGACTAGGTCTCAGGTTTATTATGGAGGTCAGTACAGTACTAGGGTCTGTCACTAGGTCTCAGGTTTATTATGGAGGTCAGTACAGTACTAGGGTCTGTCACTAGGTCTCAGGTTTATTATGGTGGTTAGTACAGTACTAGGATCTGTCACTACAGCTGGACTAGGTCTTAGGTTTGCTGGTGGTCAGTACAGTACTAGGATCTGTCACTACAGCTGGACTAGGACTCAGGTTTATTATGGTGGTCAGTACAGTACTAGGATCTGTCACTACAGCTGGACTAGGTCTCAGGTTTATTATGGAGGTCAGTACAGTACTAGGGTCTGTCACTAGGTCTCAGGTTAATTATGGTGGTCAGTACAGTACTAGGATCTGTCACTACAGCTGGACTAGGTCTCAGGTTTATTGTGGTGGTCAGTACAGTACTATGGTCTGTCACTACAGCTGGACTAGGTCTTAGGTTTATTATGGGGTAGATTACAGTACTAGGATCTGTCACTACAGCTGGACTAGGTCTTAGGTTTATTATGGGGTCAGTACAGTACTAGGGTCTGTCACTACAGCTGGACTAGGTCTTAGGTTTATTATGGGGTCAGTACAGTACTAGGGTCTGTCACTACAGCTGGACTAGGTCTCAGGTTTATTCTGGTGGTCAGTACAGTACTAGGATCTGTCACTATGGTGACGGTATGGCTTACAATTTCCAGATATTCATACTATTGTACCACTTGTCCAATACACAGACTGTGTCTGAAGTGGATCCCTGTGCCCTATATAGTGTACTACTTTAGCCCTATGGGCCCTGGTCAATAGTAGTGCACTGCACTATATGGTACATAAGATCCCTTTAGACACACCCATAGCTTCCTCCTAAATGGTATGCATCAAATCAAAGTTTGTCACGTGCACCGAATACAACAGGTGTAGACTTGTGTGGATATTGCAACAGAGCCATGGATCTGTGACACCCTCGTCCCAAACCCTTGCTGGGGGATGTCACATGTCTGTCTGGTAGTAGCTTCTGTTGCCACTAGGCAGCCATTTCTAGAACAATCTCTAGTATCCACAGTAGTTGAGGAACAATGCAGTCCAGTACAGTCATGATTCCCTTTGGCATCAATGTGTACAGACATGACCAGCTTTTCTAGAGCATTAGATCCTGTATTGTGTTTCTGTGGTTCTGTAGCTGCTGCAAATACTATATACACTGAGCGACAAAACATTAGGAACACCTTCCTAATATTGAACTGCAATATTTTGCCCTCAGAACAGCCTGAATGTGCCTGGTCATGGACTACAAGGTGTCAAAATGGTTCCACAGGGATGTTTGCCCATGTTGACCTACAAACTGTTGAGGGTGGAGAAAACCCAGTAGGGTTGCAGTTCTTGACACACTCAAACCGGTGTGTCTGGCACCTACTACCATACCCCGTTCAAAGGCACTTAAATCTTTTGTCTTGCCCGTTCACCCTCTGAATGACACACATACACAATCCATGTCTCAATTGTCTCAAGGCTTAAAAATCCTTCTTTAACCTGCCTCCTCCCCTTCATCTACACTGATTGAAGTGGATTTAAGAAGTGACATCATCAAGGGTTCATAGCTTTCACCCTGGATTCACCTGGTCAGTCCATGTCATGGGAGGAGCAGGTGTTCCTAATGTTTTGTACACTCAGTGTATAGTCGTTTTGCCCCAGTTGTATGTAGGCTGGAATGGATCCCATTTGAGATGAATGTCAAGTGGGAATTTCTGTTTTTCATGAAAAATTTCCTTTAGCCCACACATATCTGAAGTTACATACTCTTCCACTCTAAATTGATTTGATGTAACTTCTGTGATCTTTTTCTCTCTTGCTCTCTCTTGCTGTTTCTCGCTCGTTCGCTCGCTCGCTCACACACACACACACACACACACACACACACACACACACACACACACACACACACACACACACACCAACCTGTCCCCTTTCCCTCATATAAAACTTTGCCTTCACCCTATTTTACTTAACTTTAGGGGCTAATTAGGCAAAAACAAATTTTGAGGATAAACAGAGATGGCTCTTGAGACTCTTGAGATGAGGACATCATTGGTGTCGCGGAAGGGAAAGGAACATTAAACTCACAAGAGGGTTCGTCAGAGCTCTCCCCAACAGGCCCCCAGGTGCTGTGATTGCAGCATGCATCTTATCAGCATAAAATAACCTTAACACAATTTAAAGGAGGAGATTTCTTTCTGGTTCGATTAAATCCCCCCTCTCTTGGTTGCTTAGCCTACTGCTCGATTGGCTTTGGGGTATTGAAAAAATCATCAATTATATCCCTGCACTTTTTTAATACCATTTATAATTCATGAATTTGCTCTGTTTTAATTTTGCAACGATTCAATCTCAAAAGGGCGTCTTTGTGTGTTTGTTGACTGAGGGTGTCGTTGCATGTGTTGATGGTGTGTGTGATGTTGTGGTATGTGTTGATGGTGTGTGATGTTGTGGTATGTGTTGTGTGTGTGTGTCTTTGTGTTGTTTGTACTGAGGGTGTCGTTGCATGTGTTGATGGTGTATGTTGTGATGTTGTGGTATGTGTTGATGGTGTGTGATGTTGTGGTATGTGTTGTGTGTGTCTCTTGTGTGTTTGTTGACTGAGGGTGTCGTTGCATGTGTTGATGGTGTGTGTGATGTTGTGGTATGTGTTGATGGTGTGTGATGTTGTGTGTTGTGTGTGTGTGTCTTTGTGTGTTTGTTGACTGAGGGTGTCGATTGCATGTGTTGATGGTGTGTGTGATGTTGTGGTATGTGTTGATGGTGTGTGATGTTGTGGTATGTGTTGTGTGTGTGTGTCTTTGTGTGTTTGTGACTGAGGGTGTCGTTGCATGTGTTGATGGTGTGTGTGATGTTGTGGTATGTGTTGTGTGTGTGTGATGTTGTGGAATGTGTTGAATGTGTGTGTGTGTGTGTGTGTGTATGTGTGTGATGGTGTAGTGTGTTGATGGGGTGTGTGTGTGATGTTGTGGTATGTGATCATGATGTGTGTGTTGTTTGTTATTGTGGAATGTGTGTGTCCGTGTGTGTCTGTGTGTGTGTGTTTGTGTGTGTGTGTGTGTGTGTGTGTATGTGTGTGTGTGATGTTGAGTTTAGTTGAGTTGATGGTGTGTGTGTGATGGTGTGGTATGTGTTGATGGTGTGTGATGTTGTTGTGTGTTGATGGTGTGTGGCATGTGTTGTTGGTGTGTGTTGATGCTGCTAAGGTCCAGAATCATTTGGAGAGGAAAAACTCCTGGCCCATGTTATAGCCTGGAGTTCTATCATATCATTCAGCTACAAGTAGGGACCAGAATCATTTGGAGAGGAAAAACTCCTGGCCCTAGTTATAGCCTGGAGTTATATCATATCATTCAGCTACAAGTAGGGAACAGAATAATTTGGAGAGGAAAAATTCCTGGCCCATTTTTTAAAACTATTTGCACTAACAGTATCGTTATGTCCCAAATGGTACTTCTATTCCCTATATAGTGTACTACTTTTCTGACTAGGGCCATATGGGGAATAGGGTGCATTTTGCCTCACACTAGTCAGAGAGACAGGTCTTTCCAGTGGTGCTGGTCCACATTTGTATCAGTGTGATTAATGGGACATTGTCTGAGTCAATGGAAACACTAGCTCCTCTCCATCCACTTCTTCCCATTTCCTCCATTGTCATGTGACATTCTTATGTAGGCTCATTCTGGGAGGGTAATGGACTGTGTAATGCACTCAGATGGTCCTAGTCATTTGTACCACCACCGTGATGTGTGTGTGTGCCTGTGTGTGTCTGTGTGCCTGCATGCTTGTGCACTTCCAGGCATCACCTCTGCAAAGGCACCACTTTCGTCCTTCAACTCCCCCTTCCTCCCATCCCCCCTGCCGACATGCTGAGACACTAAAAGGGTTTCGGTTCAGGATACCTTCCTCCTCCTCTCTTCTCCCCTCCTCTTCCCTCTCTCTCTCTTCTCCAGCTGCGTCGGGAGAAATCATCCATGAAAAATGTTTTGACCGCCTATAATTGCCCGTCCCTACTCGTTCAGGGTAGGAAGGAGGGGGGGTTGGCTAAGGAAGCTAGCATCTTCCCATAAACATGATGTGGAAGGGCTGCTAGCACTGCGCTAGCTACGGTTGCTGCTGTGACAAGGACTAATACTTACAGACACTTTCATTTGGGATGTGTGTCAACTCTAATCCTTTTATAAGCTGGCCCAAATGATTTCTTCTCCTCTCTTCCTCCGTCCCCTTCTTTCTCAGTTTCCTATCTCTCCTTTTTGGGGTTATGGTATGATGACAGTGCAATATTAGGTGTTATTTGAGGTTTGTTGTTCCATTGTGGGTCGTTGTTGCTATGGAGAGGAGGGCCTGGGGAATCTGATTGGTTTAGAAACCCCCGGTGCCAGTGATCTCTCCTCCCATAGGTAGAAAGGGCAGAGAGAGTAATTTCCCCTATCATGGAGCAATATGCTAAAATCAAATCTCCCTGGAGTGTAATATCTAATACACAAACGCTATATATATCAAATCAAATTTTATTGGTCACATACACATGGTTAGCAGATGTTATTGCGAGTGTAGGGAAATGCTTATGCTTCTAGATCTGACAGTGCAGCAGCATCTAACAAAACCTAATATCTAACAAATTCCACAACAAAACCTAATACACACAATCTAAACCCAGCAAAAAAAGAAAATTCCCTTTGTCAGGAACCTGTCTTTCAAGGATAATATCGTAAAACTCCAAATAACTTCACAGATCTTCATTGTAAAGGGTTTGAACACTGTTTTCCATGCTTGTTCAATGAACCATAAACAATGAATGAACATGCACCTGTGGAATGGTCGTTAAGACAACAACAACTTACAGACGGTAGGCAATTAAGGTCACAGTTATGAAAACCTAAGACACTAAAGAGGCCTTTATACTGACTCTGAAAAACACCAAAAGAAAAATGCCCCTGCTCATCTGTGTGAACGTGCCTTAGGCATGCTGCAAGGAGGCATGAAGACTGCAGATGTGGTCAGGGCAATAAATGACAATGTCCATACTGTGAGACGCCGAAGACAGTGCAACAGGGAGACAGGATGGACAGCTGATCGTCCTCGCAGTGGCAGACCACGTGTAACACCTGCACAGGATCGGTACATCCGAACATCACACCTGCGGGACAGGTACAGGATAGCAACAACAACTGCCCGTGTTACACCAGGAACGCCCATCCCTCCATCAGTGCTCAGACTGTCCGCAATTGGTTGAGAGAGGCTGGACTGATGGCTTGTAGGCCTTGTAAGGCAGGTCCTCACCAGACATCAACAACAATAATGTTGCCTATGGGCACAAACCCAATGTCGCTGGACCAGACAGGACTGGCAAAAAGTGCTCTTTACTGATGAGTCATGGTTTTGTCTCACCAGGGGTGATGGTCGGATTTGCGTTTATTGTTGAAGGAATGAGCGTTACACCGAGGCCTGTACTCTGGAGCGGGATCGATTTGGAGGTGGAGGTTCCATCATGGTCTGGGGCGGTGTGTCACAGCATCATCTTGTTCAAGACAGGAATGTCAGTATTCTGCCATAGCCAGGAACGAGCCAGGATCTCTGGGAGGACTAGGGCCATTCCCCCCAGAAATTTACGGGAACTTGCAGGTGTCCATGAGGAGGAGATGCACTACAGTACTCAATGCAGCTGGGGGCCACACCAGATACTGACTGTTACTTTTGATTTTGACCCCCCCTTTGCTCAGGGACACATTATTCAATTTCTGTTAGTCACATGTCTGTGGAACTTGTTCAGTTTGTCTCAATTGTTGAATCTTGTTATGTTCATACAAATATTTACACATGTTAAGTTTGCTGAAAAGTTTGCTGAAAAAAACGCAGTTGAACAGTGAGAGGACGTTTCTTTTTTTGCTGAGTTTGGTAAAGGTATAAAATATAAGGATGAGCAGTGATAGAGCGGCTAAGATGCAATAGATGATAAAGAATAGATTCATATGATACAGTATACAGTATATACATATGAGATGAGTAATGCGAGATATGTAAACATTCTTAAAGTGACGTGTGTTCCATTTATTAAAGTGGTCAATGATATCAAATCTGTAGGTAGGCAGCCGCCTCTCAGTGCTAGTGATGGCTGTTTAACAATCTGATGGCCTTGAGATAGTAGCTGTTTTTCAGTCTCTCGGTCCCAGCTTTGGTGCACCTGTACTGACCTCGCCTTCTGGATGATAGCGGGGTGAACAGGCAGTGGCTCTGGTGGTTATTGTCCTTGATGATCTTTTTGGCCTTCCTATGACATCGGGTGATGTAGGTGTCCTGGAGGGTAGGTAGTTTGCCCCCGGTGATGCGTTGTGCAGACCTCACCACCCTCTGGAGAGCCTTGCTTTTGAGGGCAGTGCAGTTGCTGTACCAAGCCGTGATAAAGCCTGACAGGATGCTCTCAATTGTGCATCTGTAAAGGTTTGTGAGGGTTTTTGGTGACAAGCCACATTTATTCAGCCTCCTGAGGTTGAATAGGCGTTGTTATAAATCATATATAAATCAAGTATAAATAATTTCAAATTCCTTATATTAAGGAAACCAGATGGCAACATTTAAAAATAATAATAATTTACGGATAGCCAGGGGCACACTCCAACACTCAGACATAATTTACAAACAAAACATATGCGTTTAGTGAGTCCTCCAGATCAGAGGCAGTAGATGACCAGGGATGTTCTCTTGACAAGTGCGTGAGTTTGACAATTTTCCTGTCCTGCTAAGCATTCAAAATGTAACTAGTACTTTTAGGTGTCAAGGAAAATGTATGGAGTAAAACGTACAGTATTTTCTTTTAGGAATGTAGTTTCCTAAGGACTTGAAGCGATGCTGCCATCTCTATCGGCGCCGTCTTTTATCGGCCTTTATGAAATCCATAAACATATGTTGTTATTATTATTATATGAAGTTCTGTGAGACGTACATAGCCATAATCAGACCTGAGGCATCCTGACCTGTTGCATCACTACCTGGTATGGCAACTGCTCGGCCTCCGACTGCAAGGCACTACAGAGGGTAGAGCGTACATCACCGGGGCCAAGCTTCCTGTCATCTAGGACTTCTATACCAGGAAGGCCCTAAAAATTGTAAAATATTCCAGCCACCCAAGTCATAGACTGTTATTACCTTAATTACCTTGACTAATCTGTACCCCCGCACATTGACTCTGTACCCCCTGTATATAGCCTCCACATTGACTCTGTACCCCCTGTATATAGCCTCCACATTGACTCTGTACCTGTACCCCCTGTATATAGCCTCCACATTGACTCTGTACCTGTACCCCCTGTATATAGCCTCCACATTGACTCTGTACCCCCTGTATATAGCCTCCACATTGACTCTGTACCCCCTGTATATAGCCTACACATTGACTCTGTACCCCCTGTATATAGCCTCCACATTGACTCTGTACCTGTACCCCCTGTATATAGCCTCCAAATTGACTCTGTACCCCCTGTATATAGCCTACACATTGACTCTGTACCCCCTGTATATAGCCTCCACATTGACTCTATACCCCCTGTATATAGCCTACACATTGACTCTGTACCCCCTGTATATAGCCTACACATTGACTCTGTACCCCCTATATAGAGCCTCCACATTGACTCTATACCCCCTGTATATAGCCTCCACATTGACTCTGTACCCCCTGTATATAGCCTCCACATTGACTCTATACCCCCTGTATATAGCCTACACATTGACTCTGTACCCCCTGTATATAGCCTACACATTGACTCTGTACCCCCTGTATATAGCCTCCACATTGACTCTATACCCCCTGTATATAGCCTCCACATTGACTCTGTACCCCCTGTATATAGCCTACACATTGACTCTGTACCCCCTGTATATAGCCTCCACATTGACTCTGTACCCCCTGTATATAGCCTCCACATTGACTCTATACCCCCTGTATATAGCCTACACATTGACTCTGTACCCCCTGTATATAGCCTCCACATTGACTCTATACCCCCTGTATATAGCCTCCACATTGACTCTGTACCCCCTGTATATAGCCTCCACATTGACTCTGTACCCCCTGTATATAGCCTCCACATTGACTCTGTACCCCCTGTATATAGCCTCCACATTGACTCTATACCCCCTGTATATAGCCTCCACATTGACTCTGTACCCCCTGTATATAGCCTACACATTGACTCTGTACCCCCTGTATATAGCCTCCACATTGACTCTGTACCTGTACCCCCTGTATATAGCCTCCAAATTGACTCTGTACCCCCTGTATATAGCCTACACATTGACTCTGTACCCCCTGTATATAGCCTCCACATTGACTCTATACCCCCTGTATATAGCCTACACATTGACTCTGTACCCCCTGTATATAGCCTACACATTGACTCTGTACCCCCTATATAGAGCCTCCACATTGACTCTATACCCCCTGTATATAGCCTCCACATTGACTCTGTACCCCCTGTATATAGCCTCCACATTGACTCTATACCCCCTGTATATAGCCTACACATTGACTCTGTACCCCCTGTATATAGCCTACACATTGACTCTGTACCCCCTGTATATAGCCTCCACATTGACTCTATACCCCCTGTATATAGCCTCCACATTGACTCTGTACCCCCTGTATATAGCCTACACATTGACTCTGTACCCCCTGTATATAGCCTCCACATTGACTCTGTACCCCCTGTATATAGCCTCCACATTGACTCTATACCCCCTGTATATAGCCTACACATTGACTCTGTACCCCCTGTATATAGCCTCCACATTGACTCTATACCCCCTGTATATAGCCTCCACATTGACTCTGTACCCCCTGTATATAGCCTCCACATTGACTCTGTACCCCCTGTATATAGCCTCCACATTGACTCTGTACCCCCTGTATATAGCCTCCACATTGACTCTATACCCCCTGTATATAGCCTCCACATTGACTCTGTACCCCCTGTATATAGCCTACACATTGACTCTGTACCCCCTGTATATAGCCTCCACATTGACTCTGTACCCCCTGTATATAGCCTACACATTGACTCTGTACCCCCTGTATATAGCCTCCACATTGACTCTGTACCCCCTGTATATAGCCTACACATTGACTCTGTACCCCCTGTATATAGCCTACACATTGACTCTGTACCCCCTGTATATAGCCTACACATTGACTCTGTACCCCCTGTATATAGCCTACACATTGACTCTGTACCCCCTGTATATAGCCTACACATTGACTCTGTACCCCCTGTATATAGCCTCCACATTGACTCTGTACCCCCTGTATCTAGCCTACACATTGACTCTGTACCCCCTGTATATAGCCTCCACATTGACTCTGTACCCCCTGTATATAGCCTACACATTGACTCTGTACCCCCTGTATATAGCCTCCACATTGACTCTGTACCCCCTATATAGAGCCTCCACATTGACTCTATACCCCCTGTATATAGCCTACACATTGACTCTGTACCCCCTGTATATAGCCTCCACATTGACTCTGTACCCCCTGTATATAGCCTACACATTGACTCTGTACCCCCTGTATATAGCCTCCACATTGACTCTGTACCCCCTGTATATAGCCTACACATTGACTCTGTACCCCGTGTATATAGCCTCCACATTGACTCTGTACCCCCTGTATATAGCCTACACATTGACTCTGTACCCCCTGTATATAGCCTACACATTGACTCTGTACCCCCTGTATATAGCCTCCACATTGACTCTGTACCCCCTGTATATAGCCTCCACATTGACTCTATACCCCCTGTATATAGCCTCCACATTGACTCTGTACCCCCTGTATATAGCCTACACATTGACTCTGTACCCCTGTATATAGCCTCCACATTGACTCTGTACCCCCTGTATATAGCCTCCACATTGACTCTATACCCCCTGTATATAGCCTACACATTGACTCTGTACCCCGTGTATATAGCCCCGTGTATATAGCCTCCACATTGACTCTGTACCCCCTGTATATAGCCTACACATTGACTCTGTACCCCCTGTATATAGCCTCCACATTGACTCTATACCCCCTGTATATAGCCTACACATTGACTCTGTACCCCCTGTATATAGCCTACACATTGACTCTGTACCCCCTGTATATAGCCTCCACATTGACTCTATACCCCCTGTATATAGCCTCCACATTGACTCTGTACCCCCTGTATATAGCCTCCACATTGACTGTACCCCCTGTATATAGCCTACACATTGACTCTGTACCCCCTGTATATAGCCTACACATTGACTCTGTACCCCCTGTATATAGCCTCCACATTGACTCTATACCCCCTGTATATAGCCTCCACATTGACTCTGTACCCCCTGTATATAGCCTACACATTGACTCTGTACCCCCTGTATATAGCCTCCACATTGACTCTGTACCCCCTGTATATAGCCTCCACATTGACTCTATGTATATAGCCTACACCTGTACCCCCTGTATATAGCCTACACATTGTATATAGCCTCCACATTGACTCTGTACCCCCTGTATATAGCCTCCACATTGACTCTATGTATATAGCCTCCACATTGACTCTGTACCCCTGTATATAGCCTCCACATTGACTCTATACCCCCTGTATATAGCCTCCACATTGACTCTGTACCCCCTGTATATAGCCTACACATTAGCATTGACTCTGTACCCCCTGTATATAGCCTCCACATTATATAGCCTCCACTTGACTCTGTACCCCCTGTATATAGCCTACACATTGACTCTATACCC
>NC_092156.1:69153825-69357156 GCF_045791955.1 Oncorhynchus clarkii lewisi | reverse complement strand
TGGAACAAAACACAAATGGTAAGTTTCCATTGTAAAATGTTGCGTGCCCTGGTGAACACGACCCTGACTAAAGCTTTGTGGAAAAACCTTCTCCTTAGCCATTTGTCAGTTTGTCTATATTCATTGCTTGGGGTCCAAACACTTTCGGGCACTTTTTCATTTTTAAGAGTAATTCGTTGTCAGTGTTTTGATTTTAGAGTGGCTTCTTTCTTTGGCCACATGGCTGACATTGATTCAGCCCTCTGCGGTATACAACATACTGTAAAGAGGGAATAGTTCAATACTATTCTACCCTATAGTTCAAGACTTCACACTTCAAAGACTTCATACAAATGATTCAGTGAAGCAATCGACGCTGGGTGGTCAAGAAACTCGAGATGGTTATGTGCGAGCACACACAACCTTTGGGCGTCGTCCGTATTACCCACTACACCCCGCGACTCCACAATATTAAAAAGATACCAGGAAAAAAGGCATCTTCCAACTTCAGAAGTGACCCATATAAGTGAAACAAATGAATCTGAGAAAAAAAAAATTCCCGGGAGAAGCGTGAGACTCTAAATGTTTTATTCAGACCAGGACAAGGGGTATGTGGCACCAGATCGCGACCCATGTAGAAATAGGCCCCTGTTTAACATTTAACAAGCTTTCCAGAGTGATGGAACGTCGAAGAAGGCGACATGGCCTTCAGGAGAAGGGAATGAAAGGGAATATTAATTCACATCATCACCAGAGATCAAATCCCGTGCCCAGATCTTCTTCTTCCCAAAATGCCGCGAGCCCTTTCAGCCCCTGCCAAATATATAGATGTAGAGAAGGTAGAAATGCCTCTTTTGTATAGATCATTGAAAAGTTAATGCAGAATCCATTTCTTTGGATTCTGATTTGGATGGCAGATTTGAGTTGAGTTGATTTGAGTTGATTTCCGTCTCGTACCTTATCTTGGTCCTAGGAGCACATTATTATACTAGGATCTGTGAGGAATTAGACTTTATTAAGAGCAAATAGATGGGCTGGTAAGCTAGTTCTTTTGACAGCTGTAGATATGACTAATCATCATGTCAACGATGGTATCCGAGAGTGGGATGTACTGTAAAAATGTGTTGGCCCATTTTAGCAATCCTTTATGAGTTTCCACTGACTCAGACTTCGTATTTTTAGTGAATTCAGAATGGCTGGCACAACTTGCAATACTGTTGTATTCACACTGTTCCACTTCCATAGAAATCTGCTGGTAGCAGACTTACTTAGTCAACCGTGGCCAACGAAGTGCAGCCAATCAAATCACGGCATGACTAAGCCAGAAGTCATGGCAGCTGTCGGCATGGTTACGAGGGCCACGCCACAACTACACCAGGCAGTTCATTAGTCGAATAAACAAAGCCTTTTTCATGTCTTTAATCGATCTGACACTCTACAGAGGCTTTGGTGCACCTTCACTTACACACACACACACACACTACCAGACTTTAGTATTCACTGAGCATCACAGGTTACGGTTGTTCAACTCACTGAAATTAAGAGACATTTAATTAATTAATGGCAGCAAATTGACATTACACTGGTGTCTGGACTGGTTTTATCTTGGTCCCCATCAGTACCTAATGACATTTCCATGTATGTCACACGGCCTGGGGAAAATGGCATGGCACGCTTCCTGTTTTTACAGAGGCAGTGGGATGGTCTCCGGCTGCACCGCGCTACCAAGGCAAATACTAAAGGTGACCCCACTGATTGAGGAAAGAAGAGGGGGGTAGAGGGAGGATACAGGGACGTAGACGGAGGATACAGGGACGTAGACGGAGGATACAGGAAGGTAGAGGGAGGTAGAGGGAGGATAGAGGGAGGTAGAGGGAGGATACAGGGACGTAGAGGGAGGATACAGGAAGGTAGAGGGAGGTAGAGGGAGGATACAGGAAGGTAGAGGGAGGATACAGGGACATAGAGGGAGGTAGAGGGAGGATACAGGGACGTAGAGGGAGGTAGAAGAGGGGGCTAGAGGGAGGATACAGGAAGGTAGAGGGAGGATACAGGAAGGTAGATGGAGGATACAGGGAGGTAGAGGGAGGATACAGGGACGTAGAGGGAGGATACAGGGACGTAGAGGGAGGATACAGGGACGTAGAGGGAGGATACAGGGACGTAGAGAGAGGATAGAGGGACGTAGAGGGACGTAGTGGGAGTAAGAAGGAAGTTACAGGGAGGATAGAGGGAGGATACAGGGACGTAGAGGGAGGTAGTGGGAGGATAGAGGGAGGTAGTGGGAGGATAGAGGGACGTAGAGGGAGGTAGTGGGAGGATAGAGGGACGTAGTGGGAGTAAGAAGGAAGATACAGGGAGGATAGAGGGAGGTAGTGGGAGGATAGAGGGACATAGAGGGACGTAGAGGGAGGATAGAGGGAGGTAGTGGGAGGATAGAGGGACGTAGTGAGAGGATAGAGGGAGGATAGAGGGAGGTAGAGGGAGGATAAAGGGAGGTAGTGGGAGGATAGAGGGACGTAGAGGGAGGTAGTGGGAGGATACAGGGACGTAGAGGGAGGTAGTGGGAGGATAGAGGGACGTAGAGGGAGGTAGTGGGAGGATAGAGGGACATAGAGGGAGGTAGAGGGAGGATAGAGGGACGTAGAGGGAGGTAGTGGGAGGATAGAGGGACGTAGTGGGAGGATAGAGGGACGTAGTGGGAGGAAGAAGGAAGATACAGGGAGGATAGAGGGATGTAGTGGGAGGATAGAGGGACGTAGAGGGAGTAAGAAGGAAGATACAGGGAGGATAGAGGGAGGTTAGAGGGAGGTAAAATCAAATTAAATCACATTTTATTGGTCACATACACATGGTTAGCAGATGTTATTGTGAGTGTAGGAAAATGCTTATGCTTCTAGATCTGACAGTGCAGCAGTATCTAACAGGTAATATCTAACAATTCCACAACTAAACCTAATACACACAATCTAGTAAAGGAATGGGATGGGAATATATAAATATAAAATATATGGATGAGCAGTGACAGAGCGGCCAAGATGCAATAGATAGTGAAGGGTACAGTATATACATATGAGATGAGTAATGTGAGATACATAAACATTCTTAAAGCGGCATTATTAAAGTGACTAGTGTTCCATTTATTAAAGTGGCCAATGATATCAAGTCTGAAGGTAGGCAGCCGCCTCTCTTGTGCTAGTGATGGCTGTTTAACAATCTGATGGCCTTGAGATAGAAGCAGTTTTTCAATCTCTCTGTCCCAGCTTTGATGCACTTGTACTGACCGTACCTTCTGGATGATAGCTGGGTGAACAGGTAGTGGCTCTGATGGTTATTATCCTTGATGATCTTTTTGGCCTTCCTGTGATATAGGGTGTTGTAGGTGTCCTGGAGGGCAGGTAGTTTGCCCCTGATGATGCGTTGTGCAGACTGCACCACCCTCTGGAGAGCCCTGTGGTTGTGGGCGGTGCAGTTGCCGTACCAGGCGGTGATACAGCCCGACAGGATACTCTCAATTGTGCACCTGTAATAGTCAGTGAGGGTTTTTGGTGACAAGACACACTTTTTCAGCCTCCTGAGGTTGAATAGGCGCTGTTGCGCCTTCTTCACCACACTGTCTGTGTGCGTGGACCATTTTGGTTTGTCGGTGATATGTACACCAAGGAACTTTCCACCTTCTCCACTGCTGTCCTGACAATGTGGATGGGGGGTGCTCCCTTTGCTGTTTCCTGTCCACAATCATCTCTTTTATTTTGTTGACGTTGAGCGAGAGGCTGTTTTCCTGACACCACACTCCGAAGGCCCTCACTTCCTCCCTGTAGGCTGTTTCGTCATTGTTGGTAATCAAGTCTACCACTGTAGTGTCGTTTGCAAACTTGTTGATTGAGTTGGAGGCATGCATGGCCATGCAGTCATGGGAGAACAGGAAGTACAGGAGAGGGCTGAGATTGCACCCTTGTGGGGCCCCAGTGTTGAGGATCAGCGGAGTGGAGATGTTGTTTCTTACCTTCACCACAAGTCCAGGACCTAGTTGCACAGGGCGGGGTCGACACCCAGGGTCTCAAGCTTAATGATGAGTTTGGAGCGTACTATGATGTTGAATGCTGAGCTGTAGTCAATGAACAGCATTTCGGGGCGATAGTCATTTTGTTCAGTTACCTTAGCTTTCTTGGGAACAGGAACAATGGTGGCCATCTTGAAGTATGTGGGGACAGCAGACTGTAAAAGGGATTGAGAGAATATGTCCGTAAACACACCAGCCAGCCGTTCTGTGCATGCTCTGTGGACGTGGGCAGGGATGCCGTCTGGGCCGGCAGCCTTGCATGGGTTAACACGTTTAAATGTTTTACTCATGTCGGCCACGGAGAAGGACAGCCCATTGTTTTTGGTGGCACTGTGTTGTCCTCAAAGCGGGCAAAGAAGTTGTTTAATTTGTCTGGGAGCAAGACGTTGATGACCTCAATGGGGCTGGTTTTCTGTTTGTAATCCGTTATTGTCTGTAGACCCTGCCACTTACGTCTCGTGTTTGAGCCGTTGATTTGTGACTCCACTTTGTCTCTATACTAACACTTTGCTTGTTTGATTGCCTTACGGTGGGAATAAATACACTGTTTGTATTCGGTCATATTTCTAGTCGTCTTGCCACGATTAAATGCTGTAGAACGTGCTTTCAGTTTTGCGCGAATGCTGCCATCAATCCACGGTTTCTGGTTAGGGAAGGTTTTAATAGTCACAGTGGGTACAACATCTCCTATACACTTCCTTATAAACTCGCTCACTAAGTCAGTGTATACATTAATGTTATTGTCTGAGGATACCCGGAACATATCCCAATCCACGTGATCGAAGCAATCTTGAAGCATGGAATCCGAATTGGTCAGACCAGCATTGGATAGACCTAAGCACCGGCGCTTCCTGTTTTAGATTTTGCCTATAGGAGAGGAACAACAAGATGGAGTCGCGGTCAGATTTGCCAAAAGGAGGGCGGGGTAGGGCCTTGTATGCACTGCGGAAGTTAGAGTAGCAGTGATCGAGTGTGTTACTCTGCAATCGATAATCTGATAGAATTTAGGTAGCCTTGTTCTCAGATTAGCAGATTAAAATCCACAGCTACAATATATGGTTTCCAGTTTGCATAATGTCCAGTAAAGTGATGGCCTTGATGGCCATTTTGGTGTCCGCTTGCGGGGGGGATAAACACGTCTGTGACGATAACCGAGGATAGTTCTCTTGGGAGACAATACGATCGGCATTTGATTGAGGAATTCTAGGACAGGTTACCAAAAAGACTTGAGTTATTGTATGTTGTTACAATTACACCATGAGTTGTTAATCATGAAACATACACCCCCGCCCTTCTTCTTACCAGAGAAATATTTGTTCCTGTCGGCACGATGCACTGAAAATCCCGTCGGCTGTATGGACTCCGACAGCATGTCCACAGCTAGCCATGTTACCATCCAGGATATCTCTATGGAAAGCAACTCTTGCCCTAATTTCATCGACTTTGTTAACTAGGGAGTGGACATTGGCGTCCGAAGCCTCACTAGAAGACCGTTCCGGCACCCTCTCCTCCGACGGCGTTGTTTTGGGTCGGCCTCTGGAATCAGTTCAAATGCCCTGGGAGGTGCAGATAAAGGATCAGAGGGAGGATAGAGGGAGGATAAAGGGAGGATAGAGGGAGGATACAGGAAGGTTAGAGGGAGGATACAGAGAGGATACAGGGAGGATAGCGGGAGGTAGAGGGAGGATACAGGGAGGTAAAAGGGAGGGAGAGGGCGGATAGAGGGAGGATGGAGGGAGGATACAGGAAGGTTAGAGGGAGGATGGAGGGAGGATACAGGAAGGTTAGAGGGAGGATAGAGGGAAGATAGAGGGGGGATAGAGGGGGGATAGCGGGAGGATAGAGGGAGGTAGAGGGAGGATAGAGGGGGGATACAGGAAGGTTAGAGGGAGGATACAGGAAGGTTAGAGGGAGGATACAGAGAGGATACAGGGAGGGTAGAGGGAGGTAGAGGGAGGATACAGGGAGGATATAGGGGGGATAGAGGGAGGATACATGAAGGTTAGAGGGAGGATACAGAGAGGATACAGGGATGATACAGAGAGGATACATGAAGGTTAGAGGGAGGATACAGAGAGGATACAGGGATGATACAGAGAGGATACAGAGAGGATGGAGGGAGGATAAAGGGAGGATGGAGGGAGGATACAGGAAGGTTAGAGGGAGGATGGAGGGAGGATACAGGAAGGTTAGAGGGAGGATAGAGGGGGGATAGAGGGAGGATACAGTGAGGTAGAGGGAGATGTGCTACTTTTAGAGTTGGGTTCAGTGTTCAGTGATTCAAGGCTCTCTCTCTCTCTCTCTCTCTTTATCTTTCTGTCTACATGGTTAGGAGCTGTAGCAGTCTTAGTGAAGTAGAATTCACATCAGTTTAGTGTTTGCAGGCCCTGCGACTTCGGAACCGACCCCACTAAAGTAGTACACAGTGTATCCAGAAATGCCTATAACGCGTGTACCGAAATTCATTTGATTACCAACTCATGATCTTTCATGTTGAATCATATAAAAATGTGATCAACAGATTCCACTGCATCATTATTGCATCAACATTGCACTGCATCAATTATGATGTTCTCCTCACACCACACAGTACAGCTCCGCATTCACACAGGAAAGGGAAAAGGACATGGAGAGAGGGAAAGGGCAAGAGAGAGTGAGAGAGAGCACATTAGACGACTTTCCTGTTTCCCGTTATATGAAACATCTCTGCCATTAAACGTCAGCAATGGGAATTGGCGGAGATGTCTCGAGCAAGTAAATGTGCCAAAAAAATGTAGCACCCCAAAGATCAATGGACAGGCAAAAAGATGCAAATGAAAGCCTCACTCTGGAGTCTGGAGAGTGTGACAAGAAACACGACACTCCCTCATCTCCTTTACAAACTCAGCGGATGCGAGAATTCAGTTTGAACTAGCTCCAGCTTCGTTTAGGGAATTGACGATACATAATTCAATGGAACCAGAGACAAAATGAAAAGAAGTAACAAAATGGTGGGGGACGGGCCAAATAACACTTGTGTAATCAGCAGCATGCAAAGAGAAAACACCACCCGGTTGATCGCGGGCCAGTGGAATGACAAGTCGGGCTCCAGAGGGATAGAGTGGCTGTTTAATCAGTGTGAACGGTTAAGTAATCTATAGCTGTGACCGACAGACTAGTTCTGTGCATTTTAGTCAGACATGTTTGATACAGGATACGTTGACCAAGTCCCAGAGATAGGAAGAGAGAGGGATGAACTGGAAACGTCTTGGTTGCCTTGGTTGACCCTGTAGTTAAGTCCCAGAGATAGGAAGAGAGAGGGATGAACTGGAAACGTCTTGGATGCCTTGGTTGACCCTGTAGTTAAGTCCCAGAGATAGGAAGAGAGAGGGATGAACTGGAAACGTCTTGGATGCCTTGGTTGACCCTGTAGTTCAGTCCCAGAGATAGGAAGAGAGAGGGATGAACTGGAAACGTCTTGGTTGCCTTGGTTGACCCTGTAGTTAAGCCATGCTTTTTTAATGAGAGCAGAGATCCTGTTAGGCCACGGAGACTATATAAATAGTCAATGATCATTGATTATATTTGTATGATGGAGACAGAGCTACATCTCTGATGTGACTTGTTAAGAAGGATCCCAAGACTAAACCCTTATTTTGTTTGCCTTGCCTTTTAAGCGGCCAATAATGGAATGAATCCAAACTAGTCGAACATACGGTGCATTTGGAAAGTATTCAGACCCCTTGACTTGTTCCACATTTAAATGTCTAAAAACCCTGTTTTTGCTTTGTCATTATGGGGTGTTGAGTGTAGATTGATGAGGGAAAAAAGGTATTTCATCCATTTTAGAATAAGGCTGTAACGTAACAAAATGTGGAAAAAGTCAAGAGGGGTCTGAATACTTTCTGAATGCACTGTATAATTGCCCAGCTCAGATTGGGTGTTTATTACATAAATCACTATCCACAAGCTTCATTTTGAACCTTGAACCTAAAATTATATTTATGGCATTTTGGTGTCATTACCATACTCTTGTGTTCAGTGACCAATGTTGGTGTGATGAGTGACATTACCTGAGACCTGCCTAGTCTGAAGCTTAGCAGTCCAACGCAGTCTTGTAGGCACGTAGGAGACCCGAGTTCAAACCCAGTCGGTGACAGTTGTAAAGCACAGACGTCACTGGTACCCTGTGTCGTTAACCCTCAGCGCAGTCCACTCTGCCGTGACACACACACACACACACACAACTCTGCCGTGACCTCATTTAAGTTCTATTCTCCCCTGGACAGATTGGACCGGCTGACCCCGGCCCCTCTAAGTCCTTTTAAATCCAAGGGGGTCAGGGTGAGTGACAGAAGCGGGTAGGATGTGTTATTAATGTCTTATTACTATGTTATAAGCGTGTTAATATGGTGTAATAGGGAACACAGACAGACAGACAGACAGAGCAAAGACAGGGCTGAGGAAACTGAAATCACACCAAAGCCCTTCGCTTAGAAGGACCGATGGGGGGTGGGCTGGGGGTTTATTTACACAGTACAGGCTGTCTGGCCCTGCCTGGAGGTCTGAGAGATGGACTGGCCCTCTGATCAATAATCTATTAGTGGAGAGACATGCCTCTGAAGGCCCCAGACAGACTCACACACACCTATATACACACTGTATGTCTGTGTGAGTACAATTGTATGTGTGTGTGTGTGTGTGTGTGTGTGCGCATACCTGTGTTTGTTCATGTCCATGTTTTATGTTTGCATGTCTTTGTGCATATGTTGACAGCAACTGTGTACGCATGCAGCGTGTGCTGCGTTTGTGTTCTTGCATGTCTCTATTTTCTCTCTGTGTGTGTGTGTGTGTGTGTGTGTGCGTGCGTGTGTGTGCGTGTGTGCGTGTGTCTAGGTACTGCTCTGTTTCAGTTGTCGTGAGCAGCCTAGCTGTTTGGAGAAGGAGGTGCTTTCTGTACCCTTGAGTGCCATGGATACAGGAACCTTTGAAATTGTTTTTTTTCTTGGTAAATTTGATTGGTGGATTCAAGTAAAGTATTTAAAATGTGTGTGTGTGACAGCATGGTGATTGAGTAGCAGCAGGAGTGAAGGGGATAATGGAGGTGATAGAAGGAGTATCAGAGGTGGGCGCTCTGTGTCACATGGTCTCGTCTCAAAGGATGTTGGGATACGCAGGGTGCAAACAAGGTGGACTACAGAAGAGAGCAGAGGTCTCACTGTGTGTGCACTGCATGAGAGTGTGTGTGTGTCTTGTGTGTGTGGGGGGGGGGTCTGTGTGTGTGTGTCTATGTCTCTGAGTGTCTTTCTGTGTGTGTGTGATACATTGCATGAGGATGTTCTGTCTCCCGTTTGTCTCCACATTCATACAAACAGGTTTGGATTGGCTGTCTGTCTTTCCTCCAGTGATGATAAGGGTTTAGCATTGTTGAAGGACGTCTCTAAAATGTGATGTGGTAAAAGGTTGGGGACAGCTTGTGGAGTGCTGTAGCCTAGCAGGTAGAGCATTGGGCCAGTAACCAAAAGGTTGGGGACAGCTCATGGAGTACTGTAGCCTAGCAGGTAGAGCATTGGGCCAGTAACCAAAAGGTTGGGGACAGCTTGTGGAGTGCTGTAGCCTAGCAGGTAGAGCATTGGGCCAGTAACCAAAAGGTTGGGGACAGCTTGTGGAGCGCTGTAGCCTAGCAGGTAGAGCATTGGGCCAGTAACCAAAAGGTTGGGGACAGCTTGTGGAGCGCTGTAGCCTAGCAGGTAGAGCATTGGGCCAGTAACCAAAAGGTTGGGGACAGCTCGTGGAGTGCTGTAGCCTAGCAGGTAGAGCATTGGGCCAGTAACCAAAAGGTTGGGGACAGCTCATGGAGTGCTGTAGCCTAGCAGGTAGAGCATTGGGCCAGTAACCAAAAGGTTGCTGGTTTGAATACCCGAGCTGACAAGGTGAAAAATGTATCAATGTTCCCTTGAGCAAGGCACTTAACCCTAATCTCCGTACTACTATGGCCGACCCTGTAAAACAACACATTTCACTGGACTTATCCAGAGTTTATGTGACAACAGAACATTATTTAGTTGAAGTAGTTTGTGTGATCCATTAATAGACATGGATCAGGTGTAAATATACTGCTGCTATATGTCAGGGTGTTGGATGTCCATCGTGTACCGGTAGGATTGATGTTAGAGGCTCTTAGTTACAGTAAAAGTTGAAATATTTAGTTGGCTTTTGTCAAGTACAAAGCAGTCTCATAACTCATATCGTCTTATACTGTAAGTTGTCTCATACCGTATGTAGCTATTAGAAGCTCTTGAAGTGTTGTGGCTGAAGACCGGCTGATGAGGAGCTTGGCTACAGGTCTGAGTTCTGGAGTTCTCTGTGTGTTCTGTTTGCTTGGTGAAAGGCACACGTTGTCGGACACCCGCAGGCACGAACACATGGACGCGCACATACAGAGTGAGAATCCCAGAAGCACAGCTAGTCAGTGGTAGGAACAAGAGTCGCTGTATTTTCCCTCCTGCAACCCGGGTCCTGGTCAGGCAGAGTAAAACAGTCAAGCTGTGAAGTAGTCAGGTAGAGCTGCAGAGAATGGTGATGACTATACTCACTACTTCTGCTCCCTAAACAAATGTTCTCCAGGTTGAACCTCAGCGTTGCATCTTCTTCTCCAGGGCCAGATTTATTTGCTGCTTGGCAGGCCCGGAGGGGGGGTAAGGCAGATCCATCCCCCCGATAAGATACTCTGCTGGGGAAAAGACAAATGGTGCCCGGAGGCACACTGTTATGCCTCATGTCCACCAGATGCATCAAACTCTTTGCGTTCCGGGGGAAGTCATTAATTGTCAGTGGAGCAGTCGGCAACGCTACGTTCTGTGAACCGCATGCGTTCAAAACTATCAACTTGCGCGTTGCTTTACGGTGAGGAGGTACAAACAGAGGTACACACACAGAGCGAACGTCAAGTACGGAAAATACCGGCGTTACATCCTGCAAAACAAAACTCATATCATCTGGTGGACATAAGGCAGGACACCGATGCCAATCCGGCTCATCCATCCTCTATATCTATCAATCAAATCAAATGTATTTATAAAGCCCTTTTTACGTCAGCCGATGTCACAAAGTGCTGTACAGAAACCCAGCCTAAAACCCCAAACAGCAAGCGATGCAGATGTAGAAGCACGTACATTACTGTTGTTGTGGTACGCCCCTGAGGGATCCATTCTTTCACACGCTGAATCATTTTGGTTTTGTCAATTTTGTCCTGAGACTCACTAAAACCCACCTGGCGCTCGTTTCGGAAAGCGGACGTAATCGAAGCGGGAAACACTATTGCTGCACCTGCCAATGGAATAATGTCACGCGTGTTTTGAAAGGGGAGCGGAGAATTGAAAATGATGTCCAGAATGCCTAAGCAACACCACATTGGTGAACACCATTGCTTGTTAACCCCTCTAGAAAGCGTTATGAGGGCCACCGAAAGCGTTGCCCGTTTTCTTTCTTTTCATTAATTCGCCTACTAAATGTACACACTTCAGAGGGTTAAATTCAGACACTGGGGTCTTCAGAGAGTCCTGTGGAGGGATGTCGTATTTATCCTCCACCAGCTGCATTGCTATTCACAGCAGCAAAGCTGAAAGACCGATAAGACCCTACCGATCCAACCCTGCACTCTTCCGCTTATTACCCAACTAATTAAATTCAGCTTTCTGACGTGCGTCCGCCTATACAAACGACCAAAGTGAAGGGAATCTATTGACTGTCTAATTATTCTTAGTACAGTGAAACTTGAATGTGGCCATGAATGGACTTGAAGGGCCAACCCAGGCTTAGACTAGAGAGGCTTCTGGGTAATTGCCCGAAATACAAAACACTTTGAATTTAATAAGATGCAACCGAAATCAGAAAGCCTTTAAAGGACAGGATTGAAGGCGGAAGAGATTGAATAATTGGAAGGGCTATTTCTTTGAAAGAGGGATTATAAGGTTACATGGATGTCTGTTTACCAGCTAAAAATTAATATATGTTTGTTAATCAGCATTTGGGCTCTGAGGCTTCCCTCAAATCCACAGAGAATTAAATTGTAATTATATAGGATATGCTCTTTTCCACAGTGACTTCAAATCACACACAATTGAACGTAGGCTACAGTGGCTGAGCCTTGGGGCGATGAGTCCATGGAAGAATTCAGGGCCCAGTGTTTTCACGCTGAGCAAAGTCCTATCAATTGAAACTGCGTGGAGAACAATACTAAATCCCATCATACGCACCATTGCAAATAATTCATTCCAAAAGCGGGGTATTCACCAATTAGGTGAGGCGAAATGATTTGGTGAATGCTACCGCCGAGCCGGTCCACGGCATTCTAAAATTAGAGCCAAGCAGGTGTGATTTATTAAAGTTTGGGCCTGCCGTCATAAACAGGAGAAAACAATGAAAGTGGGGATAATGAATCGCAGGTGGCAGAATGGGGAAAAAAATCTATCTCTCTCTCCCTCTCTCTCTCGCTCTCTCTCTCAATCGGATCAGCAACTCTCTCCCAATTTAACAGGATATTCTCATTTGAATTCACGCCCGAACAGCTGCATATTAATTTGGGGAAATCAACAGAAAAATTGGGTCACCTGCAGTTTATTCATTCCCCTACGTTTTTCATTATAGAGAGAGAGACCTGCTTCTCAGAATGCATTTAATGAATTCATCTTAGTCTGGGCATCGTGGGTAGTCTTTTATTTGTATTTTTTTCCTGAGGAATATTTCTGTCTGTAATAAAGCCCTTTTGTGGTGAAAAATTCATTCTGATTGGCTGAGCCTGGCTCCCCAGGGGGTGGGCCTATGCCCTCGCTGCACCCCTGCCCAGTCATGTGAAATCCATAGATTAAGGCCTAATGCATTTATTTCAATTGACTGATTTGCTTATATGAACTGTAACTCAGTAAAATCTTTGTTATTTTTGCTCAGTATAGAAACGGAATTGGTTCCTTAAAGAACCCTATATGGAATCCAAGGGTTCTATATGGAACCAATTTTGGCTCAGTGAAGAAGAAGTATGTAAAGATGACTACTGGTCACCTTGGTGTTCCAGGCCTACTACATTGCAGATGTTGCACTGCATCAGCCAATGGTTGCGTGCCACCTCCTCGACAGTCGAGCATCAGGTTGCTTTATCATATGATGTTCATCTGATATGTTAAACACCCATCCAGACGTTGTTAGATCTGGCGTGCATCTGCAATGTAGTCAGCCTTGAACAGGTCAAGTCTTGGATTAGGGGTCTTTGGCCAATCAATGACCTTTCCTCGTCTCTGGGTAGAAATCGACCTGACAGTGTGTTGTGGCCCACACCTCTACACACATGCTGGTATAAAAAACACTGTCCGGACACTTTGCATTTGGACCTTGACTTGGAATCAGTTAAGTAGTGACGAGGTGAGAGTTGTTCCTCTGACCGTGACGACGGAGGCTCAAAGCACAGACAGTTATTTGAATGAATTCTCCTAAGTTATGGTGAAGCGGCAGGACGGCGCAGGACACCGGCAGGACGGCGCAGGACACCGGCAGGACGGCGCAGGACACCGGCAGGACGGCGCTAGTGAACTCCACCCTGCGGTGTGTGTTTGAGACTATGACTACGGGTGCCAAGCTGCTCTAAATAAACCCTGTTTGACTCTTACCACAACCCCCCTCTTTTGTTTTCAAGATTCAAATGATGACGTCATGTTTTGCAACGTGCCAGTTTCAAAGTCTCTTGTTTCAGTGTTTTTCATAGCTAGGACCAGGAGTTTTACCTGATTACATTTATAGCTTGTAACGAGGGGTCAGTAGTTTTACCTGGTCAGGTCACATGGTCCAGGGAAAAGTCCAATAGATAGCACTTCTACAAAAGCTCTTCCTACGTTTCCTCTTGACCTTGGGAGGCGACTTCATCACAAAGGGCCAGATTTCATGTACGTACTGTATGTGGGGTGTATAGGGAGGGTGGAGGAGGGAGGAACTAACAGGAACAAAAGAGAGCGCTCTGGGAGAGAGGTATCGGCACCTGGCACACTTCTAAAGAGCCAGCACTTCAGACATCTAAATCCCTTCAACTGAGCCCGTGTGTGTGTGTGTGTGTGTGTGTGTGTGTGTGTGTGTGTGTGTGTGTGTGTGTGTGCGTGTGCGTGTGCGTGTGCGCGCGTGTGTGTGTGTGTGTGTGTGTGTTTCTAACGGTGTGTGTGCTCTTCACCAATCAAACTGATTGCACAGAGACTCAAATGAACTCTGACCTGCAGTCAAGCTCACTAAGCCAGTCTCAGGCCACAACCCCGGGTCCTCAACCGCTGCACCTCTCAACTTTTAGGGCAATATTTAGCTGGCTTAATATAAGCCTGTGACTTTTCAGAGGATCCTCACCACTGACTTTGAAACTTTTAGAATGGTCTATGCTATCAGGGATTCTTGGGACGTCCCAACTCTGACGTTACCCCATTGACGTTGACATTTGAAATGGTTAAGATAAGGGTTAAAGTAAAGGTTAAGATTAGGTAAGGGTTAAGGTCAGGGTTAAAGTAAAGGTTAAGATTAGGTAAGGGTTATGGTTAAGGTTTGGGGTAAGGGTAGGGGTTAAGGTCAGGGTTAAAGTAAAGGTAAAGATTAGGTAAGGGTTATGGTTAAGGTTTGGGGTAAGGGTAAGGGTAAGGGTTAAGGTCAGGATTAAAGTAAAGGTTAAGATTAGGTAAGGGTTATGGTTAAGGGTTGGGGTAAGGGTAAGGGTAGGGGTTAAGGCTAGGGTTTAGGGCATGGATGTCTCAAGGATCCCGGGTAGCACTACCCAATTTAGTTGGCTTAATATAAACCTGTCACTTCACGGAGTGGCTGAGACATTTGCATTTGAACGAAAGGGTGGAGTGTATTGACAGACTGTGTGCTGTAGCAATTGAATTAGTGATCATATCAGGACCATTCAATAGAGTTTAGATGACTCCCTGGTGTAAACACGTGGGTTTATTTAGTGACTGCTGGGGTTTTCCTTTGTGTTGTACCTTTGTATAGGGATTCTTTAAAATGGCTTCCGGCAATGGCCATGGGACTGATTCATGTTAATGAATCACTCAATGGAGTCATCCTGAGGAAATTATATCAACATTTACGGCAATCCAATCTTAGTCACTAATTCTCCATTTTAAGTCTGAAGATGTATTCGTACTCATCGTTGAAGGTCATGAAAAACATATTCCATTTCAATCCTCATTTCAACAGAGCTTTCGACTAAGTGTTCTCAGCGTTCCGCTGTGCATTATTCGCTCTCTGCTCAAAGCCTAAATGTTCTAGGAATGAGTGAGTCACAATCACCGCATGTTGTACTCAGATGGAATGGAAAGGGATGGACTTATTTATAGAGGACCGTTGCAGGGCAACATCAGTTCAGAGCACTGTTAGATATGTGTCTCTTCAAACACAATGGACTTCAATGGAACTCAGTGAGGTTGTACACTCTGCCATCAGGTATGGTGGTTGTTTTAGAAACATCACACAGACAGACGGACGGACGGACGGACAGACAGACAGACAGACGCTGTTATTGTCAGATACACCAGACAGATAACAGTGATATATGTTGTTTTACAGGGTCAGACATAGTAAGTAGTACATGCCCCTGGAGCATTTTAGGGTTAAGTGCCTTGCTCAAGGGCACATCAATATATTTTCATCACCTTTCTGGCTTGGATATTTGAACCTTGCGGTTACTGGCCCAACACACTAGACTCCCTGCTACCCTACAGAGAGAGAAGGGGGTGGAAGGGGAAGAGAGGTATTCTGTATGGTTTGGCATGTAAAGTGCCTGTTAGGGGTTTATTAAGCAGTAGCATGAGTGACTGACTCGTCCTTGACCCTGAACAGTGCCGGTACATTTATTGTGAAGATTATCCATTGTTGCTGTAGCCATTTGCTCTAGCGATTTGCTCTCTCTCTCTCTCTCTCTCTCTCTCTCTCTCTCTCTCTCTCTCTCTCTCTCTCTCTCTCTCTCTCTCTCTCTCTCTCTCTCTCTCTCTCTCTCTCTCTCTCTCTCTCTCTCTCTCTCTCTCTCTCTCTCTCTCTCTCTCTCTCTCTCTCTCTCTCTCTCTCTAGGACAATCCTCTGATCCTGCAGTCAGACAGGAATGTGACGGTGAACGCAAGAAACAACCTTGGTCAGCTAACAGGACAGCTCACTGTGGGTGAGTCAGCCTCCGCCGCCACCAGCTGGCCACACACACACCCGCCCCACACACACCCTCGTTCACACACACACATGCAAACACACCCGCCCCCACACACACACACACGAACAAGCACACACACACACTAACACACACACAGATTACCTGGACTCTTGAACAAAAGTAGCCCATCTTGGGTAGTTGTGTTCCAAGAAGTGGAACCCCAAGACAGCAGGGTCTCAGAAACCCCCGGGCTGGGGAGAACCCGACCAAGCACATGATGGGGCTTCCGTTAACTATCCCCGCCCCCTGGGCCACAACGCATGGTGCCTCACTGACTGACTGACTTGCTGGCTCCAACACATCATTCTGGGGGAGTTCTGCATTGTTCCGGAAGTCCGGAACAGAATTCCCTCCTCTCCTCCTGTCATAGATTCCAGAAGGATTCCAAGGGTTTCTGAAGGAGCTCTGAGTCAGCATGTTGACAACACTCACACACTTTCTAGTCAGGGGGAAAGGGGCTTTCGGAGGGAGACTGTGCACACGTTTTACTGGACTGCTGCCCCCTTGGATATGGCCATGATTGATTGGGAAACTGGTATCTGGACGGGACTCATACATAGCAGTAACACTGGCAGACTAGTGGACCCACAGGAGAGAGAGAGAGACTCAACCTTCTTAGATGGCTATCATTGTACTTATCAGCTTAGTGGTCTCTGGTCCAAGGAGATAAGGGTACCTGGTGAGACCAGTGTGACCCTGTCTCTTAGTGTGGTACTCAGGCAACCTTAGTGTGTTAGTCTCTCTCTCTCTCTAATATTTGTCTCTTCCTCCATTCCCTCTGACTCCTCCCCCTCCCTCTTTCCCTCTCTCTATCGCTCTCTCTTCTCCTCTCTATCTCTTACTGTTCTCCGTCTGTGAACTGGCTAGTGATAACATTCATCTTCCAATAGGAGAACAGTGTGGTACTTTGGAGTTTTACTCCACATCCTGATCGTCCCATCCACAGTTTCCTCTCTCTCTCTCTCTCTCCCTCTCTCTCTCTCTCTCTCTCTCTCTAATTTACTCTATCTCTGTATGTCTCTCTCTCTCTCTCTCTCTCTCTCTCTCTAATTTTCTTTCTGTCTGTCTGTCTGTCTGTCTCTCTCTAATTTTCTGTCTGTCTGTCTGTCTGTCTGTCTGTCTCTCTCTCTCTCTCTCTCTGTGTAATTTACTCTCTCTGTATCTCTCTGTCTCTGTCGGTCGGTCTGTCTCTCTCTCTCTCCCTCTCTCTTTAATTTTCTCTCTCTCTCTCTCTCTCTCTCTCTCTCTCTCTCTCTCTCTCTCTCTCTCTCTCTGTCTGTCTGTCTGTCTCTCTCTCTCTGTATTTCAAAGTTCCTCTGTCCATAAGCTCAGATAAATTATATTACAGTCAATTATGAGACACACTTTGAAATCACGGCTGACGTGCTCTGATCATAAGGTCCTTGGAGGAGACACACACACACAGTTCACTTGGTGCTATTAGGGCATTGGAACTCCACACACACACACACACACACACACACACACACACACACACACCTTATTCCCCTCCCTCAGCCAGTTGCTAAAGGCCATGAATTTACCCCGTGGCACAGAGGAACAGACAGGGCCATCACTGAGCCTTGAGCACTGCACTCTGTTTTATCCTCCTTCTTTTCCTCCCTCCCTCCCTCCTTCCTCTCTATTCCTGTCACCTCGTTAATTTGAGTGAGGACCTGTCACGGCCCATATCCGGATCAGGGCTCGTAAAAATGAAAAGTGAACTTGGCCCACTGAAAGTAGGCTTTTGGCCCCCCTTTCTGACACCAAAATGCTATTTGTCCTCCTCTCCATGTAGAAATTGCCTTTAACCACAGATCTAGGATCAGCTAAGCCTCTCTAAATCCTTAACAATCAGAAGTGAAGAAAAACTGAAAACTGTCCTTGGATCAGTCTACAGCAGCAATCTCCTAGTCCTGTGTCCTCCTTCCCCCCTCGGAGAGAGAATAACATCATGAGAGTATTTTCTGGACGTGGTGCCCAGCTGCTCGGAGGACAGCGAGGGCAAACGGGAACGTCTGTTGTCTTTTTTTGTTGTTGGGGTGTGTCATTGACTTTTCATTTGTATAAGTGCATTCTGGGTAATAAATGGCTTTCTCACTTTGCGGGAAGATTTCATTACGACCGTGGCAGGAGACAGGCGACCAAAACTGGCGACGGGGGCCAAAATGCATTTTTGGGAAAGACAGCGCATAAGGGCGTATGTGACTGTGAGTGTGTGACAACAACGTCACAGGGATCACTCTCACCCGCCACGCTGCCAATTCTAGAAGTGACTTTCACCGTCCAGCTGAACACTCTATCCAAAACACTGCTTTTATACCCATTCCTCTCCTTGTCCCTTTCCTAGAAGAAATGGACTTCAAACCATAAGCTGGCAAACTCCCCTATGACTTTGTAATGAGCTTCTAAACTTCGGGCTTCATTTATGTCCCGTTATCTTCTCCTGCTCAGTAATTATTTTCTCTTTTATCTCGGAGGAATCGTTCCACTCATTTTTTTTGTCCAGCTGCTGTATCATGTGGAATGGATTAAGGCAAGGGTGGGAGTGGGAGATGTTCTGTGATTACCACACAGGACTTTGGGGTAAAGAGATGAGGCACTCTGATTGGATCCCCGCTCTGTCACCCATTCTTAGCGTCCAATAGGAACAGGTGTTGAAAGCTCTACTTCCTTGTTCTTTTGGTATTTGCTCTTACTTGCTATTAAGCAATTTGGTATGTCCTCAAAGTCTAACTTGCCCTTGAGTCATTCTGGGTAAGAGACAGCTTCAGTGACAAGAATATGAATTATACATTTGATCATGTCTGCTGTGCCTGTACGGGGCACAGGGCCGTCTTTCCCTGTGGCTACTACCGACCGTTTGCAACTGTTCTTCACAGGTGGCATATAAAAGAGGATGAACTAGCAGTGCATGTGCTTTGTGACGCGAGATCATTCTCAATGAGAACATATTTGCTAAAGGTATGTTGGGACGTGTTAGAATAGAATCTGTCCATTTTTATGAAGGAAGTACTCATTTAGCTTTGCTCCCATCAATGTCATGCCGGTTATTGATGTGTGTGTACAGACGACACCGCAGGCCTCCGTGTTTACAGACAGCCATGAAGAGTGTGTGATTAAATCCACCTTTTAGCATCGTCTCTTCTTTGCCTCCTTCGTCTCCCTGACCGAAAAGATTCTCTTGATTAATGTGTCGGATGAAAACACACTTTTTCCCTTTTTTCTCCCGCGCTCTTTATTAATGAGTGTAATCTTATTTAGATACATAATTTGTGTATGTTTGTCCATAAATCATGTGTAGTTCTAACCTGGGGTAAAAGTTGCTGCGCGCTGCAGTTTTCTGACTGCTTCACTCCACGGCTCTTTAGTTTTTCAAAAAGCACCTTCAAAGAGTCGAAAGGTCTTCTTCCAGGAGACTCCGCTCTCTGACTGATTTCAGCACTTCAAAAAGAGACCAGCGATGACCTCGTTGTTTCGCAGAGTTGCATCACCTTCTTCAGTGTTTACTTTTGAAAGTCCAAATTAATTCAGCATTTCTCAGCCCTCGTTCAAAGGGGCCGTGACGAACTAGCTCGACGAGTTCCCGTGACCAACTAACTCGACGAGTTCAAAACTTCAACTTTTTTCTTCAGACTTTATATTTTGACAGGAAAAAATGACTCCAGACTTTGTTGTCTCTTCCCCCATTCCCTCTACTTTGTATTTGACAGGTCAAAATGGCACCAAACAGGGATTGCCCCTTCCCTCTTTGTGGTTCTCCCCAAACCCCCAAACTGCCCTCGTTCCAGACTGACTGTCTGCTTTCTCACGACGCCTGGATGTTGAACATATTCACGAACCACATTATATCCTACAGCAATGTGATGCCTGACAGTCGTTGACGTGGGACTCTGCCTTTGGTTGGTGCAATGTCACGTCTGCAATGTCACATCTGCAATGTCACGTCTGTAATGTCACGTCTGCAATGTCACGTCTGTAATGTCACGTCTGTAATGTCACGTCTGCAATGTCGCGTCTGCAATGTCACGTCTGTAATGTCACGTCTGTAATGTCACGTCTGCAATGTCACGTCTGCAATGTCGCGTCTGCAATGTCACGTCTGTAATGTCACGTCTGCAATATCACGTCTGCAATGTCACGTCTGTAATGTCACGTCTGTAATGTCACGTCTGTAATGTCGCGTCTGTAATGTCGCGTCTGCAATGTCACGTCTGCAATATCGCGTCTGCAATGTCGCGTCTGCAATGTCGCGTCTGCAATGTCGCGTCTGCAATGTCGCGTCTGCAATGTCACGTCTGCAATGTCACGTCTGCAATGTCGCGTCTGCAATGTCGCGTCTGCAATGTCACGTCTGCAATGTCACGTCTGTAATGTCACGTCTGCAATGTCACGTCTGTAATGTCGCGTCTGTAATGTCGCGTCTGCAATATCACGTCTGTAATGTCACGTCTGCAATGTCACGTCTGTAATGTCGCGTCTGCAATGTCACGTCTGCAATATCACGTCTGTAATGTCACGTCTGCAATGTCATGTCTGCAATGTCATGTCTGTAATGTCACGTCTGTAATGTCACGTCTGCAATGTCATGTCTGCAATGTCACGTCTGTAATGTCACGTCTGCAATGTCACGTCTGCAATGTCACGTCTGCAATGTCATGTCTGCAATGTCACGTCTGTAATGTCATGTCTGCAATGTCGCGTCTGCAATGTCGTCGGCCAGGAACCCGATCTCTGATTTAACAAGTGACATTTCCTGCGTGTTCAATATCACCACAGAGGATCATCCTTCATCCTTCTCTAATCACAGGAAAATCTGCATCAATTAATGATCTCGAGCAGCTCGTTTATAACGCCCTGTTGTCATTAATCTTCTGAGGAGCAAAAGTTTCAGACGACAGTCCAGACCCAATATCTCCTCGGTGTGGGCTGCTGCTGTCAACGTGGATATAACTACTTCTTATCACCGGTTGTGGCTAAGTGGCAATGTCCTTGTCTTCTCCAAAGTGTTCCAAAGTGCCCTAACAAGCCACCCCGTGAAGTGTTGTGAGTGTAAACTCTGCTCTAGAGTGTTTCCGTTGACGTCCAGCAGCCATTTCCATCTCTTATATTACATTTGCAGTTATTTTGGTCATTTAGCAGACACTTATCCAGAGTGACGTTCATCTTAAGGTAGCTTGGTGAGACAACCACTTATCACTGTCTTACACCACATACAGCTGCTGTTTAAATTAATCCGTTTTGACGTTTTTTAACGGTGAGGACATACGGAGCTGTCAGGGAGTCAGTCAGAGTCAGTTAGCGCTGCTTTTGGCTTTCCGACGACGTTAAAAATGTAAGAGAGCATTCTAAATGTACCTCACTTAAGTCAACGTTTTTCTTAAACTGAAGTCATGTACCTCAGAGCCAGAGAACAAAACGCACCTAGACCACGGGCATGAAAACATGGAATGTTCATCAAGTATTAACAGTGGCTTAACGCCTGGTTGTTGAATCCTGTTATCTTTCCTGCGTGGTGTTGTTGCTCTGCTTGTGTGTATAGGAGTAATTCCCCTGTGTATCTGGGGGACTGGAGGAGATGTTGATGATCTTTGGAGCGTATCTACTGTAAGTGGAAGTCTATGGGATCTGAAGGACGGTTGAGAGTTGAGGTTGTTGACGCCGGGCGCTGTTGATGCTGAGCACTGCTGTAGCCATGTCACAAATGTAATCAGAGTCAAACTATTTGACTTTTCTTTCTCAAAGTCAAACAGTAATGTGGAAATTCAATGAGAGGCGGAGTAGAATGGAAGAGAACAGCGCCCTGGCTGGGGGTGGGGGGGTGAATGCTTCCTGCTGTGACTCGATGCCTTGGTCACTGCCGCATTTACATGTTTTTTGAAGCATCTAGTGATTTATTCACAACCGTGGCGTCTAAGTGTGTCGCCGGACCCCCGAGTGCAACGCCCGCCACCCCACATCCGTCACACCAGCATCCTCTTCCTTAACACACCCCCCTACGCCTGCAATTCCCCTTCTCTCCCGGAGCAAGAGAGAGGGAGACAGAGCAACGGAGTGACATCAGCAGGAGAGAGTTTAATTTGAATACCGCACTGTTGTTTTGATGTAGTCTGCAGCGATGCCACGGCTATTTATTTCTGCTTCTCAGTTTGTCACCCCAATCTCTCTCTCTCTCTCTCTCTCTCTCTCTCTCTCTCTCTGTCTCTCTCTCTCTCTCTGTCTCTTGCTCTGTCTCTCTCTCTCTCGCTCTCTCTCTGTTTCTCGCTCTGTCTCTCGCTCTCTCTCTCTGTCTCTCTCTCTCTCTCTCTCTCTCTGTCTCTGTCTCTGTCTCTGTCTCTCTCTCTCTCTCTCTCTCTGTCTATTGCTCTGTCTCTCTCTCGCTCTCTCTCTCTCTGTTTCTCGCTCTGTCTCTGTCTCTCTATCTGTCTCTCTCTCGCTCGCTCTCTCTCTGTTTCTCGCTCTGTCTCTGTCTCTCTATCTGTCTCTCTCTCTCTATCTCGCTCTGTCTCTTGCTCTGTCTCTCTCTCTCTCGCTCTCTCTTGCTCTGTCTCTCTCTCTCTCGCTCTCTCTTGCTCTGTCTCTCTCTCTCTCACTCTCTCTTTGTCTCTCTCTCTGTCTCTCGCTCTCTCTCTCTCTCTCTGTCTCTCTCTCTCTCTCTCTGTCTCTCTCTGTCTCTCTCTCTCTCTCTCTCTCTCTGTCTCTCTCTCTCTATCTCTCTCTCTCTCTCTCTGCATCCTTTTTTTTCCTCCCATCCCTTTTGCTTTTCTGTGTCTGCTTGTATCATATCCGTACCATCGCCAGCAGGCAGAGCAGGAGAGAAGCCAGGCACAGCATATGAATAAGGGCCCCTGAGAAACCCATCATAGTAAGATTCGGTCAAGTGGGGATTAATCAAATGAGCACATAAATTAACACTTTTCTTAATGAGGACTCCTGTCGTTATCGGCATCCATTGGAATTAGGTTGGCTTTATCTGCAGGAGTGGGGTACTATTAATCTCCAACCGTCATCATTATTCCACGTTTTTTCTTTTAATCAGATGGGGCTCGTAGAAAAACAAGTTGTCCAACTCTGCAAACCACTTCTAGGAGTCTACATGAGGAGGATCTGAATTGCCTACATGATGGGTTTTTTAAACGACACCAGCAGAAAGAAAGAAACAGAAACCACGTTTCATTTCTGAACAGATTGATGCCCAACTTTGTTTGATTTTTCAAGATCAATTTCAAGAGACGACAGTATAATTGCCTCCAATACTAATTGTTATCAGAAATGTATCTCCGCTGGATAACAGCCCACAGTGTCTTTATTGCAAAACTATTTCAAATCCTTTCATCCTCATTGGAACAATTATTTTCGTTAGTACGAATCAATGAAGACGGAACAGAAAAAAGTGCCATTTAAACAACAGAAAAACGAGCCTCGGAATCCAGAAACACACATTAAAAAGACAACCTGAGAAGTAAACAAACAACAACAACAAAAAGCAGTGAAAAACCAGCCAGCACAGCAGGATAGCTTTAACTGTCCGATGTGTTTAAGGGCCAGAGAGGGAGCGGCCATTTTCTTTACCTTATCAGATGGAAGGTAATCCCAGGTTGATCACCAGTAATAAAGTCTTGTTATGACTGACATGGCACTCTTGGGATGCTAGTTGACAGATGGAATGGCTGAAGAGCACAGCTCCGAGCAGCTAGCAGTAGACCTGCTGGAAACCTCCAAAAGATACAGGCTTTAACCTCAGCTCACAAAGACTTAAGGCCAAATGAAAAGAGAGGAGGAAGAGTGGATTGGATTGGGATGGAGGGAGGGATGAAGAGGCAACAAACAAATAACGCCCTCTCCTATCAGTCCCTGAAGGTTGGAAAGATTTGGAGGAGGTGATAGCTAATAGCCATGTATTTTTTTAAACCTTTGACCTGATTATGTAAGACAAGCAATGGTTTCTGGTTGTAGACCAAGGCTTTTCTGCCTCAAGTCTTCAGTGGAACAGGGGCACATGGTCAGGTTTCCTTATTGTGGGCTGTACAGTACTGCCATATGGTTAGAGTTACAGAGGCTGCAGGTCTAGCATGATAGGTTGTTTTACATGACCATCCATGTCTCCATTCACAACCAGCCATTCAAAAACAAGGCTTTTCAAATAGATATTGTTCAGTATAAAGGCAACATTTAACCACAAGCTGTTAAGTCAAGTACTTCAGTGTAAGAACCTGTTTGTACCAAGTGGTACACTATGTCTCTCACCATCTTTCACGCTCTCTATCTCTCAATTCAATTGGCTTTTCATTAGCATGGGAAACATATGTTCACATTGCTGAAGCAAGTGGAATAGATAAAAAAGCAAAAGATAAATAAACAGTCTGTAACGAGTTTCGTCTTCATACGAAGGAGAGTCGGACCAAAATGCAGCGTGTGGTTTACGATCCATGTTTATTAATAATACGAAACACGAATCTCCAATACAATACTACAAAACAAAACGTAACGAACGTAACGAAAACCTAAACAGCCTATCTGGTGAAAAACACATAGACAGGAACAATCACCCACAAACACACAGTGAAACCCAGGCTACCTATATATGGTTCCCAATCAGAGACAATGACGAACACCTGCCTCTGACTGAGAACCATATCAGGCTGAACATAGAAATAGACAAACAAGACATGAAACATAGAATACCCACTCAGATCACACCCTGACCAATCAAAACATAGAAAATACAAAGTAAACTATGGTCAGGGCGTGACAGTACCCCCCCCCCAAGGTGCGGACTCCGGCCGCAAAACCTGAACCTATAGGGGAGGGTCTGGGTGGGCATCTGTCCGCGGTGGCGGCTCTGGCGCTGGACGTGGACCCCACTCCATGACAGTTTTAATCCCCCTCCTAAACGTCCCTAAATAGGTTACCCACCACAATGATAACATGGGACAGAGGGACAGCTCGGGACAGAGGTAACTCGGGACAGATGGGTAGCTCAGCACTGAGAGGAAGCTCAGCACTGAGAAGAAGCTCAGCACTGAGAGGAAGCCCAGGCAGGTAGTAGAAACTACCAGAACCTGGCTGGCTGGCGGTTTCAGCAGATCCTGGTCGACTAGCAGATCTGGGAGAATCTGGTCGACTGGCGGATCTGGGAGAATCTGGTCGACTGGCGGATCTGGGAGAATCTGGTCGACTGGCGGATCTGGGAGAATCTGGTCGACTGGCGGATCTGGGAGAATCTGGTCGACTGGCGGATCTGGGAGAATCTGGACGACTGGCGGATCTGGGAGAATCTGGACGACTGGCAGATCTGAGAGAGTCTGGACGACTGGCAGATCTGGAAGAGTCTGGTCGACTGGCAGATCTGGAAGAGTCTGGTCGACTGGCAGATCTGGAAGAGTCTGGACGACTGGCAGATCTGGAAGAGTCTGGACGACTGGCAGATCTGGAAGAGTCTGGACGACTGGCAGATCTGGAAGAGTCTGGACGACTGGCAGATCTGGAAGAGTCTGGACGACTGGCAGATCTGGAAGAGTCTGGTCGACTGGCAGCTCTGGCTGCTCCATGCTGACTGGCTGCTCCATGATGACTGGTAGCTCTGGCTGCTCCATGCTGACTGGCTGCTCCATGCTGACTGGCAGCTCTGGCTGCTCCATGCTGACTGGCTGCTCCATGCTGACTGGCAGCTCTGGCTGCTCCATGCTGACTGGCTGCTCTGGCTGCTCCATGCTGACTGGCTGCTCCATGCTGACTGGCTGCTCCATGCTGACTGGCGGCCCTGGCTGCTCCATGCTGACTGGCGGCCCTGGCTGCTCCATGCTGACTGGCGGCCCTGGCTGCTCCATGCTGACTGGCGGCCCTGGCTGCTCCATGCTAACTGGCAGCTCTGGCGGCTCCTTGCAGACTGGCAGCTCTGGCGGCTCCTTGCAGACTGGCAGCTTTGGCGGCATCCTGCAGACAGGCAGCTCTGGCGGCTCCTTGCAGACTGGCAGCTCCATGCAGACTGGTAGCTCTATGCAGACTGGCAGCTCCATGCAGACTGGCAGCTCCTTGCAGACTGGCAGCTCCTTGCAGACTGGCAGCTCCTTGCAGACTGGCAGCTCCTTGCAGAATGGCAGCTCCTTGCAGACTGGCAGCTCCTTGCAGACTGGCAGCTCCTTGCAGACTGGCAGCTCTATGCAGACTGGCAGCTCCTTGCAAACTGGCAGCTCTATGCAGACTGGCAGTTCTGAACAGGCGGGAGACTCCGGCAGCGCTGTAGAGAAGGAAGGCTCTAACAGCGCTAAACAGGCGGGAGACTCCGACAGCGCTGGAGAGGAGGAGGGCTCCGACAGCGCTGGACAGGCGAGGCGCACTGTAGGCCTGATGCGTGGTGCTGGCACTGGTGGTACTGGGCCGAGGACACGCACAGGAAGCCTGGTGCGGGGAGCTGCTACCGGAGGGCTGGGGTGTGGAGGTGGTACTGGAAAGACCGGACCGTGCAGGCGCACTGGAGCTCTTGAGCACCGAGCCTGCCCAACCTTACCTGGTTGAATGCTCACGGTCGCCCTGCCAGTGCGGCGAGGTGGAATAGCCCGCACTGGGCTATGCAGGCGAACCGGAGACACCGAGCGCAAGGCTGGTGCCATGTAAGCCGGCCCAAGGAGACGCACTGGGGACCAGCTGCGTAGAGCCGGCTTCATGGCATTAGGCTCGACGCTCAATCTAGCCCGGCAGACACGCGGAGCTGGAATATACCGCACCGGGCTATGCACCCGCACTGGAGACACCGTGCGCACCACTGCATAACACGGTGCCTGTCCGGTCTCTCTAGCCCCCCGGTAAGCACAGGGAGTCTGCTCAGGTCTCCTACCTGGCATAGCCATACTCCCTGTTAGCCTCCCCCCAAGAAATTTTTGGGGCTGCCTCTCAGGCTTCCATCCGCTACGTCGTGCTGCCTCCTCATATCTGCGCCTCTCAGCTTTCGCCGCCTCCAGTTCTTCTTTGGGGCGGCGATATTCTCCTGGCTGAGCCCAGGGTCCTCTTCCTTCTAATTCGTCCTCCCATGTCCATACCTCCTCTTTGGGCTGCTCCTGTTGCCTCTTCTCCTGCTGCACCTTTGGGCGGCTACACTCCCCTGGTTTAGCCCAGGGTCCTCTCCCGTCGAGGATTTCCTCCCATGTCCAGAAATCCTTATTGCGCATCTTCTCGCGCTGCTCCTGCCTGTTGACACGCTGCTTGGTCCTTTTGTGGTGGGTGATTCTGTAACGAGTTTCGTCTTCATACGAAGGAGAGTCGGACCAAAATGCAGCGTGTGGTTTACGATCCATGTTTATTAATAATACGAAACACGAATCTCCAATACAATACTACAAAACAAAACGTAACGAACGTAACGAAAACCTAAACAGCCTATCTGGTGAAAAACACATAGACAGGAACAATCACCCACAAACACACAGTGAAACCCAGGCTACCTAAATATGGTTCCCAATCAGAGACAATGACGAACACCTGCCTCTGACTGAGAACCATATCAGGCTGAACATAGAAATAGACAAACAAGACATGAAACATAGAATACCCACTCAGATCACACCCTGACCAATCAAAACATAGAAAATACAAAGTAAACTATGGTCAGGGCGTGACACAGTCACAAATGAACAGTAAACATTACACTCACAAGTTTCAAAGGAAGAGACACATTTCAAATGTCATTATGGCTATGTACTGTGTTACAATGATGTGCAAATAGTTAGAACTCTCTCTCTCTCAACTGCCCTTATTCTCTCTTCAAAAACCATTGCATCTTAGCCCTCAGGTAAACACCTGCAATGGAGGTGAGGTGTGATATGTGATGGTTTGTAATGTGTTTGTGTTTTGTATGACATTGACCCAACAAAGGGGATTTTTAAGTCTAATTCTCTTTCTCTCCTGCACTCTCTCCAGGCTCGGAGATGGTGGAGGCCCAGTGTCAGAGGTTCGAGGTGAGGAGTCCTGACGGGGAGCGGGTGCTCTTCTCCGCTGACGAGAAGGAGATCAGCATCGGCACTGAGAAACTGAGGGTGACAGGTAACGCATATACGCATGCATGCAGACACAAACACACAGGCGGAGAGCAGCAGGTAGCCTCTAGGGTGACAGGTAGCCTAGCGATTAGAACGTTTGGCCAGTAGCCGAAAGGTCACTAGTTTGAATCCCCGAGCTGACAACGTGATCAATCTGTTGATGTGCCCTTGAGCGAGGCACTTTACCTTAATTGCTCGCTGTTGAGGCAGACCCTGTCTGGGACCTCACTCTGAGGGGGAGTTGGGATATCCAAAAAACACATTTCAAATTCACACATAAATACTACTACACACTTGTACATGTTTGTACTAGGACAAATATAAGCACCCCCCAAATGATTGTTATTAAAAACCCAGTGCAGTCCTGTGTTTTATATATATGTTGTACATTAGTTACCTCTCTGACAATAACAGATGGTTTTCAGATTCCCCCTCCCCACTCAGACCACTCCCAGACAATCCTAGCTAAATTCTTGCTTGAGAAATTGCTCTCTTCAAAGAGAAGATATTTTCTTTTGCCAATTTTTGGCCATTTTAATTCAATCGTTACCCACAAATAATGTATATATAGAGTAGACTGCCTATGCATAAACGGAGAACCAAGTGGTAGTTATCTTTTCAAGGAAATTAAATCAAATATGATTAGACTATATTTTACTACAATGTATGTAAATCATTATTGATAACGGAAAGAAGTGCAGGGCGCTCAACCAACCAACCATTACCCATTTATTTGTCTCTGCCAGCAAATCATCCTCCCAAAGGATAAGCTATATCACGTATGCAGAACGTAGCTCAAGAGAAAGAGAAAGTCTCCTCATCAGTCCTGCTGCTTCAGGTTCAGTAGCCATACGCGTGAGATCAGGTACGCGTGTCGTCTCTATTAAATAGAGTAGGCTATAGTCTGTACATGGGCGGAGAAACACGTGGCACGTTATCCTTCCAAGGAAATGTACTTCCTAAATAGGATTAGGCTATGGGTTACTACATTTGGTTAGAAATAAATATTGATCGCCCATATTTGTCTCGGTCTGAAAATCGTCCCACTCCTAAAAGGTAGGCTATAAAACGTAGCTCAAGAGAAAGTGCAAGTCTCTCAGAATCTGCTCTCTTCAAACTACTTCTAGACTATTTGCTGATGTGGCAGAGCAGTACCGACAGCCTAATATAACGGGCCATGTGAGAATCTCTGATGATTTAACCTATTCCTTAGGGTATGTTTGAGCGTTCTGATATTGCCTATAGGGAGCAGAATTGTTGAGTCCATGCCTGGCAAGTGAGCTGTGTCACATACGCCTAAAATAATCTTGCGGGACTGAGGTTGGGTTTGAAGCAGTTGTAGGTACAAGTTATATGTTAAATGCGGGTCAGTTGGGTGGATTTACCCAGTCTAAAAGGCTCCATTCACAGGTCAGTGCTCCCATAGCAACCAGATAGATTGTGATGGTGCTAAGGGCCTGTGTGCAGCAATGCACAGCGACTGCTAGTGAGTGGGTTGAGCAGAACTCAGACAGTTGTTGTGTGTGGCCTACATGCAGACATCAGCATTAGATAGAGAGACAGGGACTGAGAGAGAGAGGGACGGAAGAGACAATTAAGAGAGAGAGGTAGGGAAAAAAGGAGAGAGAGAGAGAGAGAAAAGATTAAGAGAGAAAAAGCACATGCCTATCTCTGTTTGCTTTCCTGGCGCGGTGGTCTCTCCCGGTAAACGAGGCGGCGGGGAGGTCAAGTGGAAGCAGTCGGGGGTCGTGGGCGAACAGACACCCCTCCTCCGTCCTCCTCCTTTTCCCTTCTGTAATTGGAAAGATCTGTCCATTACAAAGCCAGGAAAGAAAGAAAGGGGGGGGGGGTGAGAGTGAGAGATGGAGGGAGAGAAAGTGGCGGAGGTCTGCAAGGTGATTGATGTTGGCTTTCGTCGCTCACGTCCGGAGAATGGAAGCATGGATGAAGGAGGGAGGGTTGGAGGAAGGAGGGAGGGTTGGAGGAAGGAGGGAGGGTTGGAGGAAGGAGGGAGGGTTGGAGGAGGGAGGGAGGTTTGGAGGAAGGAGGGAGGGTTGGAGGAAGGAGGGAGGGTTGGAGGAAGGAGGGAGGGTTGGAGGAAGGAGGGAGGGTTGGAGGAAGGAGGGAGGGTTGGTGGGAGGGATGGAGGGAAGAAACGGATGTTTCTGTATGTGCTCCTTGCAAGAACATCACTCATACTATCTCTGTTTAGTGTGGGGAGATATGATGTCATTGCCATGTGTTCTAACATGGGCTACTTAGACTGATGTTATTTTTGGATACATGTTTCTATTCTATTTTCTATTATCATCTGCATTGTTGGGAAAGAGCTCTCAAGTTAAGAATTCCACTGTACTGTTTTACACCTGTTCTAACTTCTAACATACACTGGGTGGACAAAACATTAGGAACAGTATTGATGTCACTGAAGGGGAGGAGACAGTTAAAGAAGGATTTTTTTAGCCTTGAGACAATTGAGACGTGGATTGTCTATGTGTGAAATTCAGAGGGTGAACGGGCAAGACAACAGATTGAAGTGCCTTTGAACGGGTTATTGTAGGAGGAGAACTGCAACGCTGCTGGGTTTCTTTATGCTCAACAGTTTCCTGTGGGGATCAATAATGGTCCACCACCTAAATGACATCCAGACAACTTGACACAGCGGTGTGAAGCGTTGGAGTCCATGTGGAATGCTTTCGACACCTTGTAGAGTCCATAACCCCAACGAATTGAGGCTGTTCTGAGGTCTTTAAGGCAACTCAATATTAAGGTCTTCATAACGTTTTGTCTACTCAGCGTGTACCTTTCGAAATGGACAATTCTCACATCACACATTTGAGACGTGGTGTCAGTATCACACACATGAATATTGTAATATCACAGGACTTCTCATCATCAGTGTCATCTTACACAGGACTGGCTAATCAGGACCGTAGCTGGCTTGAATTACATTATATACAGTACCGGTCAAAAGTTTAGACACACTTACTCATTCAACAGTTTTACTTTGTTTTTTACACTGTAGAATAATAGTGAAGACATCAAAACTATGAACTAACACATATGGAATCATGTAGTAACCCAAAAAGTGTTTAAAAAAATGTATTTATATTCTTCAAAGTAGCCACCCTTTGGCTTGATGACAGCTTTGGACACCCTTGGCATTCTCTCAACCAGCTTCACCTGGAATGCTTTTCCAACAGTCTTGAAGGATTTCCCACATATGCTAAGCACTTGTTGGCTGCTTTTCCTTCAGTCTGCCGTCCGACTCATCCCAAACCATTTCAATTTGGTTGAGGTCAGGTGATTGTGGAGGCCAGGTCATCTGATGTAGCACTCCATCACTCTCCTTCTTGGTAAAATAGCCCTTACACAGCCTCGAGGTGTGTTGGGTCATTGTCCTGTTGAAAAACAAATGATAGTCCCACTAAGCTCTAACCAAATGGGATGGCGTATCACTGCAGAATGCTGTGGCAGCCATGCTGATTAAGTGTGCCTTGAATTCTAAATAAATCACTGACAGTGTCACAAGCAAAGCACCCCCACACCATCACACCTCCTCCTCCATGCTTCACGGTGGGAACAGCACATGCATGGGTCATCCATTCATCTACTCTGCGTCACAAAGACACAGCGGTGGGAACCAAAATCTCAAATTTGGACTCATCAGACCAAGGGACAGATTTCCACCGGTCTAATGTCCATTGCTCGTGCCCAAGCAAGTCTCTTCTTCTGATTGATGTCCTTTAGTAGTGGTTTCTTTGCAGCAATTCGACCATGAAGGCCTGATTCATGCAGTCTCCTATGAACAGTTGATGTTGAGATGTGTCTGTTACTTGAACTCTGTGAAGCATTTATTTGGGTAGTTAACTCTAATGAACGTATCCTCTGCAGCAGAGATAACTCTGGGTCTTCCTTTCCTGTGGCGGTCCTCATGAGAGCCAGTTTCATCATGGCGCTTGATGGTTTTTGCGACTGCATTTTTAAAGTTCTTGACATGTTACGCTTTGACGGACCTTCATGTCTTAAAGTAATGATAGATTGTCGTTTTTCTTTGCTTATTTGAGCTGTTCTTGCCATAATATGGACTTGGTATTTTACTAAATAGGGCTGTCTTCTGTATACCACCCCTACCTTGTCACTACACAACTGATTGGCTCAAACGCATTAAGCAGGAAAGAAATTCCACAAATGAACTTTTAAGAAGGCCACACCTGTTAATTGGAATGCATTCCATGTGACTACCTTATGAAGCTCATTGAGAGAATGCAAAGAGTGTGCAAAGCTGCCATCGAGGCAAAGGGTGGCTACTTTGAAGAATATTAAATATAAAATATGTATCCTTCACTCATGCTGCCAAACATTCCGTCGTAAATCTGACTATCCTACTGGTCCTTGACTTCGGCGATGTCATTTACAAAATAGCCTCCAACACTCTACTCAGCAAATTGGATGCAGTCTATCACAGTGCCATCCGTTTTGACACCAAAGCCCCATATACTACCCACCACTGCGACCTGTATGCTCTCGTTGGCTGGCCCTCGCTTCATATTTGTCACCAAACCCACTGGCTCCAGGTCATCTATAAGTCTTTGCTAGGTAAAGCCCTGACTTATCTCAGCTCACTGTTCACCATAGCAGCACCCACCCGTAGCACGCGCTCCTGCAGGTATATTTCACTGGTCACCCCCAAAGCCAATTCCTCCTTCGGCCGCCTCTCCTTCCAGTTCTCTGCTGCCAATGACTGGAACGAATTGCAAAAATCACTGAAGCTTGAGACTCATATCTCCCTCTCTAACTTTAAGCACCAGCTGTCAGAGCAGCTCACAGATCACTACACCTGTACATAGCCCATCTGTAAACAGCCCATCCAACTACCTCATCCCCATACTGTTATTTTATTTTGCTCCTTTGCACCCCAGTATCTCTACTTGCACATTCATCATTTGCACATCTATCACTCCAGTGTTTAATTGCTAAATTGTCATTATTTCGCCACTATGGCCTATTTATTGCCTTATCTTACCTCATTTGCACACATTGTGTATATATACGTTTCTATTGTGTTAGTGACTGTATGTTTGTTTATTCCATGTGTAACTCTGTGTTGTTGTTTTTGTCTCACTGCTTTGCTTTATCTTGGCCAGGTCGCAGTTGTAAATGAGAACTTGTTTTCAACTAGCCTACCTGGTTAATTGAAGGTGAAATAAATACTTTTTTTTAATGATTTGTTTGACACTTTTTTGGTTACCACATGATTCCATATGTGTTATTTCATAATTAGAGTGTCTAGTTTAAGAAACAGACGCCTCACAAGTCCTCAACTGGCAGCTTCATTAAATAGTTCCCGCAAAACACCAGTCTCAACGTCAACAGTGAAGAGGCGACTCCGGGATGCTGGCCTTCTAGGCAGAGTTCCTCTGTCCAGTGTCTGTGTTCTTTTGCCCTATTGTCCTTCTAGTGTACGAATATTGTCCTTCTATGGCTTCTATTGTACTACTATTGTCATTCTATTGTCCTCATACTGTTCTTCTATTGTCCTTATATTGTACAACTATTATCCTTCTATTGTCCCCATACAGTCCTTCTGTTGTCTTTCTATTGTCCTCATATTGTTATTCTATTGTTCTTCTATTGTCTTTCTATTGTCCTCATATTGTTATTCTATTGTTCTTCTATTGTCTTTCTATTGTCCTCATATTGTTATTCTATTGTCTTTCTATTGTCCTCATATTGTTCTTCTATTGTCTTTCTATTGTCCTCATATTGTTATTCTATTGTTCTTCTATTGTCTTTCTATTGTCCTCATATTGTTATTCTATTGTCTTTCTATTGTCTTCATATTGTTATTCTGTTGTCTTTCTATTGTCTTTCTCAGGGAACGAAGGTGTCGTCTTCGGACATTCAGTGGAGACATCCCACATCAGAGCAGAACCTTTCCAGGATCTCAAGTAAGCATTCTGGAATCACACGCACACACACACACACACACAAATGGACACACACATGGAGATGGATGGACACACACACACACACACACACACACAAACACACGCACACACACACACACACACACACACACACACACACACACACACACACACACACACACACACACACACACACACACACAGCACACAGATGGCTGGACACACACACTCACACACACACACACACACACACACACACACTGACTCACTCATTTACTGTTACTTTGAAGATACCCCAAAGTCATTAAAAGAAAGGGAGAGTGTGTGTGTGTTATGTGTGTGTGTTATGTGTGTGTGTGTGTGTTATGTGTGTGTCCATACCTGTTTATTCCAGTAGTGTTTTGAGAGCCCTTGACTTGACTTTATAAAACCCGTCGGCCTTGGCGGCGTGGTCATCCTGATGTGAGCGTACAGTAGAGACTGTAGTGCAGTGCAGTTATACAGCTCTTTAAGAGGGCGGTCCTGGCCAGGCTGCTCCTCCATACACTCTCCAGTCATCTACATGAAACCCAGGTAAGGATCAGATGAGATGCTGTATACAGTGTCAGCGAGGGCACACTGCATTGGCCCTCTCAGTCAATGGCTGATAGATAGAATGAACCAGGGTCTGTATTCATAAAGTGTCTCAGCCACAGGAGGTTGGTGGCACCTTAATTGGGGAGGACGGGCTCATGGTAATGACCGGAGCAGAACAAGTGAAATGGTATCCAACATATCAAACAGATAGTTTGATGATTCCATTCACTCTGTTCCAGCCATTATTATGATCCGTCCTCCCCTCAGCAGCCTCCTCTGGTCTCAGAGTGGAGTTTCTAGGATCAGTTTTGTCTTTCAGATCGTCATGAATAACATTACATGGAGAAGGGGGACCTGATCCTCGATCAGAACTATAATCAGCAATCCCCATTTCCATGTAATCACTCCGATCTAAAATGATCCAGGATCAGATATCTCATTTGATGTCTATTTTGTTATTGTATAGAAGGCAGAAGTGATCCTTGAGAAAGTGACAAGAGGAAAGGCATACACAGTGTTTCCCCTACTGTTGTACAGGTGGGCTTTGCCTAAAAAGAGTTTGGTTTCTATTGTTTTCAACTGACAATGTTGATGCCAGTGGGCCTGGATGTTGCCTTGGGGGTGTCTCGCCTCACGCCGCCGTCTGGGTACAGACTTCAATAGCAAGTGAACATGTCATTCTCCTCTTAATTCAATACAGCTCTGTACTCTTATTGTGAATCCATTCAACACAGTTTGATGGCAGAGGTATTTGATCGCTGGTCTCTCATCAGCCAATCAAATCTCACGGATTTATATACCTTTCGCCTCATTGGCCCGACAGCCGCATTGACTGCCGGCCATAACACTTACATCCTCTTTATTGAAGAGTCAAGCAGCTCCGTATCAGTGTCTGTATTGTGCGTCATAACAATAATCCTTTAAAACGATAGCCTAAGGGCCCTGCGGGCTAGCTAGCATAGCGGTAAGTACATGAGTGGATTGGCAGAGAGACTGACAGACAGGCTAGCATAGCGCTAGCGTTAGCATACAGCGCAGTATATAAATGTGTGGATTAGCGGAGAGAGACAGACGGGTATGATGGAGAGCTAATGGGCAGCTTCCAGTCACCTATGAACTGTTTTTTTTCAAATGTGGAAGGCTCATTTGTATATTGTCAGGGCAGATTAAGTTCTGGGGAGAGAAAGGGACTGATGAGCATGGATTGGGGTGGAGGAGTGGAGGGAAGGAGGGACTGATGTAGGGAGAGGGAGATAGAGACGGGGAAAGAGAAGGGGAGAGAGAGAGAGAGAGAGGGGGAAAGAGAAGGGGAGAGAGAGAGGGAGGGGGAAAGAGAAGGGGAGAGAGAGAGGGAGGGGGAAAGAGGGAGAGAGAGAGAGGGAGGGGGAAAGAGGGAGGGAGGGAGGGATAAAGATAGTGGGAGGGAGGGGTGTGTTTTATGTATCATATTGTTATACCTTCTCTGGCAGCAACCCAAATGGCACCCTATTCCCTACATAGTGCACTACTTGCTATAGGGAATAGGATGCCTTTTGGGCCTCTTCCTCTGTCTGTAATATAGGTATTGGTTGGGGAAGTCTCTTTTGAATTTCTCCTGATTTCTCTCCGTCTAAAACCACAATACACCGGGTAGTTGCCCTACACACACACACACACACACACACACACACACACACACACACACGAGCGTGTGCACACACAGACACGCGCGTGCGCACACACATTTGAACACAGGACACGCTGTTCTCCTCACCAAGCATGGACATAATGAAACAGACCCCCATTTCACAGGAGCTCTCTCTCTCTCGGTCTTACTCTCACTCTCTCACTCTCTCTCTGACACACACACACACATGCGCACACACACAGAATGCATGACACATATTAATAATTTCAGAGTGGCACTCTCATCTCATCCCTTACCTCTGAGTGAACTGAAATGTGAGGCATTTTTGACTGACCGGCCGTGGCCTTTCTGTCCGCTCTGCGTCGGGGGTTAATTCGGTATTACACGCTTTACATATTTCACTCCCTCGTCTCTCACTCATTAATTGTTCGGCAGAATGGAAACATAGAAATGAATCAAGTTCATATCCCCACCTTTTTATAGTTGTTTAATATAAGTGTGTTCATTAGGACTCCTACTTAACAGGCGATGGAGGTGAATCGCTGATAATTATCTGGACCAGGGCTTCTTCCTCTGTTTCTGGATTTGGTATCACTTTTTTACTTTTCTTTTTTTGATCAAATCCTCTTTTTGGCCGAGGTCGTTTGCCCCCCCCCCCCCCCCCCCTTCTTTCATTCTCTTCCCCCTTTCTCTATAAAAGTCCCCTGATTTTGCAGTTAAAGTAAATGAAACGTGTAATGACTTGATGGAGTCTATTTGAGGCTAATGATGTATGTTATGGTGTAACCCTCTAAAATACAAATGAACATAGAATACATCCCAAATGGCACCCTACTCCCTATTAATTGCACTACTTTTGACCAGAGTCCTATGAGCTCTAGAGTCCTGGTAATGCACTAAGGGGAATGGTGTGTCATTTGGGAAGCAGACAAGCCTACGCAGCAGGATAGACACGCCAATAGTTATAGACTCTTTTAGAAGTTTGGACACAGTTTGCTTGACGGGGACCCCAGGAAAACGGGGATAAAGTCCTTTCGATTAACCCCGGACCCTGTTCCTAGAATGCCCTGTTGAAACTTTTGCATATTGGTCCCACCTAACCCCAAATTATTTCTCCTACATCACATATTAACTACAGAAAAGTAGTGTAAGTGTGGTTTGTGTCTATTGTCCTCTGTGGTTTGTGTCTATTTGTCCTCTGTGGTTTGTGTCTATTGTCCTCTGTGGTTTGTGTCTATTGTCCTCTGTGGATTGTGTCTATTTGTCCTCTGTGGATTGTGTCTATTGTCCTCTGTGGTTTGTGTTTATTGTCCTCTGTGGTTTGTGTCTATTGTCCTCTGTGGTTTGTGTCTATTGTCCTCTGTGGTTTGTGTCTATTGTCCTCTGTGGTTTGTGTCTATTGTCCTCTGTGGTTTGTGTCTATTGTCCTCTGTGGTTTGTGTCTATTGTCCTCTGTGGTTTGTGTCTATTGTCCTCTGTGGTTTGTGTCTATTGTCCTCTGTGGTTTGTGTCTATTGTCCTCTGTGGTTTGTGTCTATTGTCCTCTGTGGTTTGTGTCTATTGTCCTCTGTGGTTTGTGTCTATTTGTCCTCTGTGGTTTGTGTCTATTGTCCTCTGTGGTTTGTGTCTATTGTCCTCTGTGGTTTGTGTCTATTTGTCCTCTGTGGTTTGTGTCTATTTGTCCTCTGTGGTTTGTGTCTATTTGTCCTCTGTGGTTTGTGTCTATTGTCCTCTGTGGTTTGTGTCTATTGTCCTCTGTGGTTTGTGTCTATTGTCCTCTGTGGTTTGTGTCTATTGTCCTCTGTGGTTTGTGTCTTTTGTCCTCTGTGGTTTGTGTCTATTTGTCCTCTGTGGTTTGTGTCTATTTGTCCTCTGTGGTTTGTGTCTATTGTCCTCTGTGGTTTGTGTCTATTTGTCCTCTGTGGTTTGTGTCTATTGTCCTCTGTGGTTTGTGTCTATTGTCCTCTGTGGTTTGTGAAAAGAAGAGAGAGAGAGAGAGAGAGAGAGAGCGAGAAAGTAGAGATCAACGGTAAAAGAAGAGAGAGAGAGACAGTAGCGACAGAAGGTAAAAGAAGGGAGAGAGAGAGACCATAGAGAGACAGACGTCAAAGATGAGAGAGAGAGAGAAAGACAGTAGCGACAGAAGGGAAAAGAAGAGAGAGAGAGACCGTAGAGAGACAGACATCAAAGAAGAGAGAGAGAAAGACAGTAGCGACAGAAGGTAAAAGAAGGGAGAGAGAGAAGGTAAAAGAAGAGAGAGAGAGAAGGTAAAAGAAGAGAGAGAGAGAGACAGAAGGTAAAAGAAGAGAGAGAGAGAGACAAAAGGTAAAAGGTAAAAGAAGAGAGAGAGAGAGACAGGCGGTAAAAGAAGAGAGAGAGACCGTAGAGACAGAAGGTGAAAGAAGAGAGAGAGAGAGAGAGAGAGACAGGGTAAAATAAGAGAGAGAGAGAAAGAAGATAAAAGGAGAGAGAGAGAGAGGGACCGTAGAGACAGAAGATGAAAGAAGAGAGAGAGAGAGAGACCGTAGAGACAGAAGGTGAAAGAAGAGAGAGACAGTAGAGAGACAGACGGTAAAAGAAGAGAGAGACAGTAGAGAGACAGACGGTAAAAGAAGAGAGAGACAGTAGAGAGACAGACGGTGAAAGAAGAGAGAGAGAGTAGAGAGACAGAAGGTGAAAGAAGAGAGAGAGAGTAGAGAGACAGGAGTTTGATTAAAGAGAACAAAATCTCAAACAAGAGTCAGAAGACAGAGAGTGTGTGTCATCAGCAATCAGCTAATTCCACTAGCTAACACTGGCTCCATAATCAGATGCGCATTGATCAAGCTGTTGGACGTCGACACATAGCCTACGTCCCAAATGACACCCTTTTCCCTAAATAGTGCACTACTTTTGACCGGAGCCCTATGGGCCCTATTCAAAAGTTGTGCACTATATAAGGAATAGGGTCCATTTGGGATGAAGCCATAGAGTTCACAGAGGTCCAGACTCAATTAAAGCCTCATCCAAAGAACTACAGAGGAACAGGTCCAGTCGATATCCTGCTCTTCCCTCTCTGTACCCCCTTACAACTCTACCACCCTACCCCCGGTCAAAGGGACTCCAACCCCACTCACAGTCAAGGGCTTTGGGAGAGATCTTCCCCACATATCCCCCTTCCCTCCAAAGCCACAGTGCAGTACAGTGATGCTCATGAAGCAAAGTTTTAAGTTGGCTCTTTGGGAAAGTGTCTGTGAAGTGAACTTGTTTTTTTGGGAAAGTTTCTCTGAAGTGAACTTGGCTCTTTGGGAAAGTTTCTCTGAAGTGATCGTGGCTCTTTGGGAAAGTTTCTCTGAAGTGAACTTGTCTCTTTGGGAAAGTTTCTCTGAAGTGAACTTGTCTCTTTGGGAAAGTTTCTCTGAAGTGAACGTGGCTCTTTAGGAAAGTTTCTCTGAAGTGAACTTGTCTCTTTAGGAAAGTTTTTCGCAAGTTTGACTGAAAGTAAGGAAACGTTTCATGGAGGTTTGGCTCAAAACGGAAGTTGGTTCTGTGGGAAGCTTGACGATTCGCTTCACTCTTGTGGCCCATTTTAATAATAATGTCCATCGGATCAGGTGGGTTGGAAGTTAATGAAAATCCTTGGCTAAGGTCAACGCAGCCGGTGCTGAATTTCTTTAGTATGTGGGCTATGTACAGGAACAACCATCTGGGTCTTTTATGACAAAAACCAAAGCGCCTTTTATTCATTATCAGGCAGATTTACTGGGACATTGAGCAACAAGGACGTTCTCTAACATTCTCTTCCGTTAACCATTAATTAGTTACGCTGAAATAGGCATTACAGGCATAGGAAAAGGCCTGAACAGAGTTGGGTTATGTAAATAATTTGGTGTGTATGCGTGTACCAGCCTCTGTATATAGCCGTGTCATTGTGAACCCAGAGGTTATGATGCTCTGTGGCCTGGTTGCTGACATGTTAGTTTTAGAGCAGGCTGGACACCCAGGTCTCTTATAGCAGATGGAGAGCTTTCCACCCCACCTTCGCTGCTTCCTCGGCAAATAGTGTGCCTTCTCAGCCTGGCTGCCTTCTCAGCCTGGCTGCCTTCTCAGCCTGGCTGCCTTCACTGCCGGGCATTGCCCTAGTATGTGTGATATTGTTTCCAACCTTCTGCATACGGCTTCCACTTTGTTCCGCCCGCGAGCCAATGTCTCCCTTGCAGGATATACGTTTGCCCTCAGTTTAAGTGCAGCTACATAGTGTCGCTGTTTAAATCACACCGCTGCTGGATCTGCGAGCCAGCTGTAGCTGATCTTGTCTTGGTGGAACCTGCCAGTTCCATTTCCTTGGCTTGGCAGCGCCTCCCAATCCTCCAATCCTTTCGACCTCCAGTTAGAGGGGTTGTTGCACAGCTGCTTGTGCTTTTTTGTCTCCACCTCTGCTCCCTTTGTGCTTGAGCCATCTTCCCCGACTGGCATCATAGCATCTAGGCTTTCTCCCAGGTTCGGAGTTTGCTCCGGGACTCCCACTGCCCGTATCCACAGTTTAGAAAATTCCTCCTGTGGCGTTGTGTATCCCGTTACCGTCCTCGTCAGTGGGTCTGACGACAATGACAGGTTAAGTAACCTTCGCTCCTGGATTGCTGGTATGATGTTTGCCAACTTCACAATGCCTAAGCTGCCGTGTTTGTTCCTGCATAGATCAGGCCGTCACAGGTTGATCGAGGTAGGTGCAGCCACTTTCTCACTGCTGTTTTAACTATCCCATCTAGGATAGTTAGTTCGACTGTCCCGATGTCCCCGTGGTTTACCGTATATATCACTCGGGGGACTGCATATGCGTTTAGTACGCTTACTCTTTGGCTGGGTTGTAGTGGCGCTTGATTGATTCCGCTGACCCACTCGAGGATTTGTTCTCTCAAATCCGGCTTTGAAATCCCCAGCCAGGGGTTCACTTTCATGCCCAGATATTTTTCTGATTTATCTGGGTCAATCCGGTGTAGCTTTTCCCCTTCGATTGTCCATGCCTGACAGTTATTGACTGTGAATGCTCCACCCCCGCGTCTCACCATGACCCCATGGCACTTTTTTGGCTGCACGCGCAGGCCAGAAAGTTGACAGAAATGTTCCAATATTTGGATGTTATGTTGCATGCCCGCCCCAAAGAGCTGCTCATAAGCACCAAGTCATCAGCGAATGCTAGTGTAGTCACCTTACTCCCCCAAACCTGTAGCCCTCTCCCATGCGCTCGAGCTTGTGAATCATAGGGTCCACCGCAATGTTGAAGAGGAGGGGCGACATTGGGTCTCCCTGTTTCACTCCCACTTTCATTTCGATTGGTGATTGGTTCCTTCCTTCACCTTTATTCTCGTGCACACCTCCTCGTAGGAGTCCTTGATTAGTCTGATTATATGGCTATCCAGTCCCCTCTCCTTCAGGACACAGATTAAGTGTTCATGTGCCACTGAGTCAAATGCCTTGGCAATGTCTGTGAATACCACTGCTAGAGCCCTGCTCTCTTTCTTGCTCTGATGTAATACTCCATTTAGGACCATCAGGTTCTCCGGACACCCAGGGGTGGCAATAAAACCCCTTTGCCTGGGGTTGATCGGACACGCCTTTGTCCCCTATAGTTGTATTTGTGGCCAAAGCATACATTAGAAGTAAAACTCCCACTTAAAAAAACACTTTAAAAAATCTCAGCTGGCCAATCAGCTGTTTACTTGTCATGGATATTTTTAATGACCTGTATACGTCCACACCATTCTGTTGTTGGGGTACGCCCACACAATTCAAACATAGAAAAGCTGCTTTTTAACATACTTAACTTTTGGGAAGGAAAACTATTTAACTCATATTGTAATTATAAGTCATATTTCATGGAAATCTGGAAACACTGGACAGTTAAGGTGTTGATGTGGAGAGAGGAAACTGATCCCAGATCTGTATCTGCGGCCAACGTCCACCTAGTGCTAGCTCATCAGAGGGCCTTCTTCCTGTACAGGAACCACTCTTCTGGAAAGGGGAATTTATAGACAGAGTGGGAGATTTTAGCTGAGTGAAGCAGACTGTCTGTGTTCTAAAACTGTCCGTTTGTATGTGTCCGGTCCAGCCCAGATAAATGGGTTTACAGTACAGTGTGTAGCCAGCTGGGAGTTTCCCAGTCTCCTCAAGCATGTGTTGGAACAAGCTGCAGCTAATGGAGTGCAGTGTTTACCGTTGTTCATTTGATGTTTGGTTAGACACTTCTTCTGGGGGCAATTGGAAATAAGTTAAATTTAAACACAGTACATTTGCATGTGTGTGTGTGTGTACACGTGTTTGTAGTTAATCTGTGTGTGTATCTGTGTATCAGTTTCTGTTTTCTTTCGTCTCAAACCGAAACACCCTCTGGCCATTTCTCCTAGTCTTACTCAAACTGGAAAAAAAATTTGCGGCCTCCAAAAACGTGATATTATCAAACTATCTCACCGCCGAAACACGCCTTCTGTTCTCTAAGCGGCCACAACAGCTGCCGACACCCTCCAGACGTAACCGCGGCAACGGGCGTAGACGGTTTGGAGGCCCCGGGCATATTGATGTCCGTCTGCCTTCCTGGTAAAAAAATCTAAATGATACTTATTGAGCCATCAGTAGCCTTCCAGTAGAGATGTAGTGACTGAGAGAAGCTCCGGCTTAGTCTAATCACCTGTCCCCTTTTTTACTTCCAACCAAAACATCATTATCGTCTTCAACCATTTTTCTTTTTTTAACACTCTGAAAACACTCACCAGCTGGGACTTTCAGGGGCTTTTGTTAGATTTACTGGCAACACCTGGATCTGCGAGTCGGATCTAAACCTTCCAATTCTGATCTTTTTTCACTAATTGGTATTTTGACCAATCAGATCAGCTCCTTTGCTCATAATTGTGCAAAAGGTCAGAATTGGGCTGCCTGTGTAAATGCAGCCATCGTCACCCTATAATATATTGTTGTTCTGTAACATGAGCTTTTGTATACAGAGAGTAAATCCTTACTAAAAATGATATATACAGTGCCTTGCGAAAGTATTCGGCCCCCTTGAACTTTGCGACCTTTTGCCACATTTCAGGCTTCAAACATAAAGATATAAAACTGTATTTCTTTGTGAAGAATCAACATCAAGTGGGACACAATCATGAAGTGGAACGACATTTATTGGATATTTCAACCTTTTTTAACAAATCAAAAACTGAAAAATTGGGCGTGCAAAATGATTCAGCCCCCTTAAGTTAATACTTTGTAGCGCCACCTTTTGCTGCGATTACAGCTGTAAGTCGCTTGGGGTATGTCTCTATCAGTTTTGCACATCGAGAGACTGACATTTTTCCCATTACTCCTTGCAAAACAGCTCGAGCTCAGTGAGGTTGGATGGAGAGCATTTGTGAACAGCAGTTTTCAGTTCTTTCCACAGATTCTCGATTGGATTCAGGTCTGGACTTTGACTTGGCCATTCTAACACCTGGATATGTTTATTTTTGAACCATTCCATTGTAGATTTTGCTTTATGTTTTGGATCATTGTCTTGTTGGAAGACAAATCTCCGTCCCAGTCTCAGGTCTTTTGCAGACTCCATCAGGTTTTCTTCCAGAATGGTCCTGTATTTGGCTCCATCCATCTTCCCATCAATTTTAACCATCTTCCCTGTCCCTGCTGAAGAAAAGCAGGCCCAAACCATGATGCTGCCACCACCATGTTTGACAGTGGGGATGGTGTGTTCAGCTGTGTTGCTTATACGCCAAACATAACGTTTTGCATTGTTGCCAAAAAGTTCAATTTTGGTTTCATCTGACCAGAGCACCTTCTTCCACATGTTTGGTGTGTCTCCCAGGTGGCTTGTGGCAAACTTTAAACAACACTTTTTATGGATATCTTTAAGAAATGGTTTTCTTCTTGTCACTCTTCTATAAAGGCCAGATTTGTGCAATTTACGAATGATTGTTGTCCTATGGACAGCGTCTCCCACCTCAGCTGTAGATTTCTACAGTTCATCCAGAGTGATCATGGGCCTCTTGGCTGCATCTCTGATCAGTCTTCTCCTTGTATGAGCTGAAAGTTTAGAGGGACGGCCAGGTCTTGGTAGATTTGCAGTGGTCTGATACTCCTTCCATTTCAATATTATTGCTTGCACAGTGCTCCTTGGGATGTTTAAAGCTTGGAAAATCTTTTTGTATCCAAATCCGGCTTTAAACTTCTTCACAAAAGTATCTCGGACCTGCCTGGTGTGTTCCTTGTTCTTCATGATGCTCTCTGCGCTTTTAACGGACCTCTGAGACTATCACAGTGCAGGTGCATTTATACGGAGACTTGATTACACACAGGTGGATTGTATTTATCATCATTAGTCATTTAGGTCAACATTGGATCATTCAGAGATCCTCACTGAACTTCTGGAGAGAGTTTGCTGCACTGAAAGTAAAGGGGCTGAATAATTTTGCACGCCCAATTTTTCAGTTTTTGATTTGTTAAAAAAGTTTGAAATATCCAATAAATGTCGTTCCACTTCATGATTGTGTCCCACTTGTTGTTGATTCTTCACAAAAAAATACAGTTTTATATCTTTATGTTTGAAGCCTGAAATGTGGCAAAAGGTCGCAAAGTTCAAGGGGGCCGAATACTTTCACAAGGCACTGTGTATATATATATCACAGGCCTCAAATCAAATCACATTTTATTGGTCACATACACATGGTTAGCAGATGTTCATGTGAGTGTAATGAAAGGCGTGTGCTTCTAGTTCTGACAGTGCAGTAATATCTAAAAGAAATCCAACAATTCCACAACAACTACCTAATACACACACATGTAAAGGGATGGAATAAGAATATGTACATATATGAATATATATATAAATATATGAATGAGCAGTATATACAAATACATATGAGATGAGTAATGTAAGATATGTAAACATTATTAAAGTGGCATTATTTAAAGTGACTAGTGATCCATTTATTAAAGTGGCCATTGATTTGAGTCTGTATGTAGGCAGCAGCCTCTGTGTTAGTGATGGCTGTTTAACAGTCTGATGGCCTTGAGATAGAAGCTGTTTTTCAGTCTCTCGGTCCCAGCTTCGATGCACCTGTACTGACCTCGCCTTCTGGATGGTAGCTGGGTGAAAAGGCAGTCCTTCGGGTGGTTGTTGTCCTTGATGATCTTTTTGGCCTTCCTGTGACGTCTGGTGCTGTAGGTGTCCTGGAGGGCAGGTAGTTTGCCCCCGGTGATGCGTTGCGCAGACCTCACTACCCTCAGGCGAGCCTTACGTTTGAGGGCGGTACAGTTGCTGTACCAGGCGGTGAAAAAGCCTGACAGGGTGCTCTCAATTGTGCATTTGTAAAAGTTTGTGAGGGTTTTAGGTGACAAGCCAAATTTCTTCAGCTTCCTGAGGTTGAAGAGGAGCTCCTTCACCACACTGTCTGTGTGTGTGGACCATTTATGTTTGTCGGTGATGTGTACGCAGAAGAACTTAAAACATCCACTACTGTCCCGTCGATGTGGATGGGGGGATGCTCCCTCTTAAGTTCACGGTCGTCTCCTTTGTTTTGTTGACGTTGAGTGAGAGGTTGTTTTCCTGACACCACACTCCGAGGGCCCTCACCTCCTCCCTGTAGGCTGTCTCATCGTTGTTGGTAATCAAACGGCTGCAAACGTTTGCGAACTTGATGATTTGAGTTGGAGGCGTGCATGGCCATGCAGTCATGGGCGAATCGGGAGTACAGTAGGGGTCTGAGCAGGCACCCATGTGGGGCCCCAGTGTTGAGGATCAGCGAAGTGGAGATTTTGTTTCCTACCTTCACCACCTGGGGACGGCCCTTCAGAAAGTCCAGGACCCAATTGCACAGGGCAGGGTTGAGACCAAGGGCCTCCAGCTTAATAATGATATTGGAGGGCACTATGGTGTTGAATGCTGAGCTGTAGTCAATGAACAGCATTCTTACATAGATATTCCTCTTGTCCAGATGGGATAGGGCAGTGTGCAGTAGTGTTCATGGTGTTAGTAACTTCGGGCCCTAGTTATTGACTCAAATCCTAACTGGAGTTTCACAGGCATACACTGGCAAATCTCCAATTGCTACAGATCTCAAGTTATGAGCAGACTCCTAACTGAATGTCTGAGTTCTTCCTACCCTCGTTTTAATGCCATGCTATTGATAACTTTAGAAAGTGAAACAACCACTTCAGATAGGAGGGGATACCAATCCAGCCTCACATAGAAGAATATCCACCCTAGAATATCCACCCTAGATTATCCTTACTATCCTAAACCTACTGGCCCCAGTTATAATGCTTCAGAGTGGTTTTAATACCTCCTGTTAACCCACCAACCACTTCAGCTGGAAGTGGATCTATGAATCCGGCCTCACACAGCAGAATATCCACCCTATCCATCGTCTCCTATAGTGTATAGACTCACTCCAGTGGTGGGCTGCATGGGCCAGATTGACTGAGCGCCCCAGAAGCCTGAACCATTGATTTCTTGTGAAGCCTGCACTGATTTAGCTAGCGGCCTTTCTGACGTTATGTGTCGTTTCACTTCAACCTGGGACTGAGCCTGGGACTGAGCCTGGGACTGAGCCTGGGACTGCATGTGTTACTGCCACTGGGAGGAGGAGAGAGGCCTTGTGCTGTCGTCACAAATACCTTACATCTGACCCAGCATTTTATTTTTTGTGCTGAGTGAGAGAATGTAGGACGTTTCCCCTCCACCACGTGAGACCAGGGAAAGAGGCAATGACACTGTATGTGGAACAATATGTCACATTGTTACGGCTCCCTCATCATCTCTCTCTCTGTTTCTCTGTCTCTCTCACACATCTAGCACAGATAGAATAATGTGAGGAGCTAGCTCGTATTACCCATTTTATCTCTCTCTCTTTCGCTCTCTTTCTCCCTCCCCCATGTCTCTCTCTCTGTTGAAATGTCACATCACCTCAAAAGCGCCTGACGTTTCAGTCCCTCTCCAAGAAAAGTGATCCTCTCCTTTCCTCCTATCCTCTCTTTTCCTCCTTTCCTCTCCTATCCTCTCATTTCCTCATTTCCTCTCCTTTCCTCTCCTTTCCTCTCCTTTCCTCTCCTTTCCTATTTTCCTCTCCTTTCCTCATTTCCTCTCCTTTCCTCTTTTCCTCTCTTTTCCTGCTGTCCTCATTTTCTCCCTCTCTTTTATCTTGTCTTTAAGGGAAGTGTTTTCATCAATACTTTTAGACTACCTGACAGGCATTTCAGGCAGACGAACAATGGTGTTTCTTCTCCTAGCAGGAGGCAGTATGAGTCAGCATATGGTCGCTCAGAGGGGTGGCATGCAGCAGTACAACAGATTCCATCAAGCTTGGATGAAATGGGAGATAAAATATAGATAAAATATAGATTATATAGATTATTTCTCGATTCATTTTTCTTTTACCCAATTCAAAAAGACTTGTATTTCCAGCTCATTAAATATGAAGCATATGTTTCTCCTGACCACATGACTGACTGGATGTAATGGCTGTGCAGACGTTTGTTCAGGCCCTGCCCTAAAACACTAATTATGGTTCAGGCTGTTTGTGATTTGACTATTTGGATCAGGTTTGTTAATGCTGGGCAGGAACAAAAGCCTGTACACCTAGTATCTGCAAACCCCTGGTCTAATGTGGTCCAGTTTACAGGACACTGATTAAACCTATTCCTGAACTAAAAAGGAATAGAGAATATCTAGGTTCAGAGAACCTGCCCTAAAAGCCTAGCTGGTCTATGTTGAACGAGGTGTAGGGATGAAATATTCTGCGAACTTTCCCAAAATTCTAAAGTTTTCCAGAAATCTTCCACAGAGATTTCTGGAAAACCTGGGAATTTTGGGAAAGTTACCGCAATTTTCCAACCCTAAAGATGTCTAAGTCTGGCTGCTCACATATCAGCTTGTTGTTTTGACTCTCACCCTACTAGTTCCACTTCAATACATCTGTTTGTTTTCACCCCGGGACATGTTAGCCTCTCACAGCGGTCTGTGGTAGGCCACTTTTACTGGCACTCCGCTTTGAGCCACTCACACTCTCAGCAGGGAGCCCCAGTGCACCATGGGAAGTTAAAGAGCTGCTTGTGCCTTGTTCTGATTGTGTTGCTAGCCATGTAAGAGCTGCTGTTCTCAGAGCGTAGCCTGGCGTTTCAGTTGCTGTTTTGTACTGGATTTGATTGGTACGGTGTCCATATTAGGACATAGTATGAGAAGTATGGGGTCCATATTAGGACAGCCAGATGAGGATGTTTTATGTAAATGTGACGAGAGACTGACTGGACGTTTTTGTGTAATAAAATAGTATTTAACTACTGCTTTGAGGGTGTGTATACACTATTTATACACAGGTATGTAGACAACCCTTTCAAAGTAGCGGATTTGGCTATTTCAGCCAAGTCCATTGCTGAAAGGTGTATAAAGTTCAGCCCACAGCCATGCAATCTCTATAGACAAACATTGGCAGTAGAATGGCCTTACTGAAGAGCTCAGTGATTACTACTTTGAGGGTGTATATGTGTTGTCTCTCTCTCTCTCTCTCTGTTCTTCTCTCTTTCTCTTTCCTCAAACACGGCAAAAAGTTCTGACACACATCCGTCGGGTACGTCAGCGACCCGGGCAGAAACGAAGGACGGACCCCAGTCTTTTCACTATTGATTCAATTATCACCGATGGGATGCATGGAGCCATGAAATTACATTTTCATGAAATTAAAATCTCAAAATTCCCAGGGTCTCCCTGCCATTTGCAATTTCCCGGGCTGCATTTCACAGCCGCAGACGGGCAGGACGCAAATGTCTTTTTTTTCTTTGTCATATTTCGACCCAACCTAAGGATTTGTCAGGGAATCTACTGTAGTTAGTAGTAGGTTATGTTGGATGGATCATGGTTAGAAACAGGATCACGGTGCAGTAGTTTGTAAATGTGAAGACGGAGAAGCCTTGAAACACCTTCAGGTGACCTCGCTGCTGCTCTTGCCTTGCGGGCTCACACATACAGAGTCTCACACATACAGAGTCTCACACATACAGAGTCTCACACATACAGAGTCTCACACATACAGAGTCTCACACACACAGAGTCTCACACATACAGAGTCTCACACATACAGAGTCTCACACATACAGAGTCTCACACATACAGAGTCTCACGCATACAGAGTCTCACACACACAGAGTCTCACACATACAGAGTCTCACACATACAGAGTCTCACGCATACAGAGTCTCACGCATACAGAGTCTCACGCATACAGAGTCTCACGCATACAGAGTCTCACACATACAGAGTCTCACACATACAGAGTCTCACGCATACAGAGTCTCACACATACAGAGTCTCACACATACAGAGTCTCACACATACAGAGTCTCACACATACAGAGTCTCACACATACAGAGTCTCACGCATACAGAGTCTCACGCATACAGAGTCTCACGCATACAGAGTCTCACGCATACAGAGTCTCACGCATACAGAGTCTCACGCATACAGAGTCTCACGCATACAGAGTCTCACACATACAGAGTCTCACACATACAGAGTCTCACACATACAGAGTCTCACACATACAGAGTCTCACACATACAGAGTCTCACACATACAGAGTCTCACACACACAGAGTCTCACACATACAGAGTCTCACACATACAGAGTCTCACACATACAGAGTCTCACACATACAGAGTCTCACGCATACAGAGTCTCACGCATACAGAGTCTCACGCATACAGAGTCTCACGCATACAGAGTCTCACGCATACAGAGTCTCACGCATACAGAGTCTCACGCATACAGAGTCTCACACATACAGAGTCTCACACATACAGAGTCTCACACATACAGAGTCTCACACTTGCAGTCTCACACATACAGAGTCTCACACATACAGAGTCTCACACATACAGAGTCTCACACATGCAGAGTCTCACACATACAGAGTCTCACACATACAGAGTCTCACACATACAGAGTCTCACACATACAGAGTCTCACACATACAGAGTCTCACACATACAGAGTCTCACACATACAGAGTCTCACACATACAGAGTCTCACACATACAGAGTCACACACATACAGAGTCTCACACATACAGAGTCTCACACACACAGAGTCTCACACATACAGAGTCTCACACATACAGAGTCTCACACATACAGAGTCTCACACACACAGAGTCTCACACACACAGAGTCTCACACACACAGAGTCTCACACATACAGAGTCTCACACATGCAGAGTCTCACACATGCCTACACACTATTTTACACCTGACTGGCATTCGGTATTTAAGTGCTCTTGAGTTTTACGAAATGCAACATTTACTTTTCGGTGATCAGAACCCCCACCCTCCATGTACCCATATACTCCATTACCCATAGTTCCGAGTCATCCCCCTTACCTGTCTCTCTGTGACAAGTGTTGTGAGTTTTCTAACTTTTACAACCCAGTTGAAGGCTCTCACCTGTTCTTTTCCTCTGAGAGATTCATGGAGCGAGTTTAGCACGGGATATAACTTCTCTTGGAGATGGGGATTTCAAAAAAGTAGTCACAAAAGTCACAGAGGCTTGAAAATGTCATTTTCCAACCATTTCTCATCGTTCAAGTCGGCTCACACTTCCTGCCAGACGACACCTTTGTATCGCTCAGCTCTCTGACACTTTAAACGATTTATGTCGCCCCGACCGGCGACACAGAAGGGTGATGTGGGGTTTTTTTTTAACCGAAAAGGTCATGGGTTCAGATCCAAACGGTAACATGGCGATGCGGCATCAGGGCCATTAAAGGAGAAAGGTCAACGTGAATGTCAAGCTATATACGCCTGGAAAACATCTAACTTATATTGTGACTGAAACCTCCATGGAGAAAGTTCTGAGTTTTTCAGACTATGGTTTCTGTCTGTCACACCCTCCCTCACTACCTTACAATGTGTATGCACCAGAACTATTATTACATTACCTTCCCCTCCGTTCCCCCCTGAGCTTTTAGAAGTTGTCAAATTAAGACGATAACTGTGTTGATGCATTCTCTCGTTGCCTATCTCTGTCATGTTATAAACAATATATCCGCCTCAAAAAACAAGCCTTGGCGGACGGCGTTGAAGGTCAAGGCGGATATCCTCGCCGGCGAGAAGGAACGCAGGAAGGCGGCTCCTGCATGATAATGGACTGGACCGATAAGACCTACAGTCTCTGACTCGGGTGTCTTTTCATATAAAGAATCACCACCAAGGCCCTGGCTTTCTGGATGGATGGAAACTTTTTACGTTTTCTTTTTTTTGGGGTCTCCGAATCACCAGGCGGAACAGCAGCCGGAGCAGCAACAGAAAATCAATGACCTGATTGAATTCCTCTTTTAAAACGGCCGAAAGGACCAGAGCTATTCATAGATATTGTATGATATTCTGACTGTGTAAGAGAAAGAGGCTGTGAGGGTTTTTTTGCAGAGAAGTTGGAAGGAGGGATCGTTAAGTCAATATATTAATTTCTGTCAGGTGGTTAATTATCCGAGGCCTGTTTCACCAGCTAACCTGATGGACCAGTGGACCAGATGACTGCTCAGTCCACAGGGAGACTTCCCATCCAGGCTTCCGTCTCTCTCTGTGTGTGTGTGTGTGTGTGTGTGTGTGTGTGTGTGTGTGTGTGTGTGTGTGTGTGTGTGTGTGTGTGTGTGTGTGTGTGTGTGTGTGTGTGTGTGTGTGTGTGTGTGTGTGTGTGTGTGTGTGTGTGTGTGTGCGTGCGTGTGCGTGTGTATATGTGTGCCTGTGTGTGACAGAGAGAGAGAGGAATAGTGAGAAAATATGTGTACTAATGTGCCTGTGTATCACTTTGTGTCCCCCCTCCCTTTCACACCACAGTCCAATCAAATCCTCTCAGCTAGATCTGTGTAATAGTTTTTAAAGAAATGCTGCTTTAAAAGAAGTTTCAGTTCAGTTATTTATTCCGATCGGCGACTTACATTCTAATTGTACACTATGTTTTCGTTATTGATCCTTCAAGTCACCCATGCTTTGAATCTAAAGTGATTCGTTGTCTAATTGAATCCCTGGATGTCTGGTTCTCTGCAGGCTGGAGTCTCCCACCAGGACCCTGAGTCTGGAGGCTCCCAGAGGGGTGGAGGTCAACGCCGGGGTGGGCGACTTCAAGGCCACCTGCCGGAAAGACCTGTTGCTCCAGTCGTCAGAAGGAGAGGTGAGAGGGGGGGACGGGGGTCAGGTTGGAGTGTGTTGGGGTGGGCGTGTTGTTGGGGTGTGTGTGTGTGTTTTAGGAGGGCTACAATACTGATGCTAGTAGCAGGAGTTCATTAAGTGTCTTATTAACCTAACGAGCTCCATCAATCAGCGCAACCTTGTCCAGCTTTGTTCTCCTCTCCATTTATTTGGGGGAGAGATGTGACCTCATTAACGCTGCAGTCATGATGAGGTGCCTGTTATCTGTCTGTCTCTCTGTCTCTGTCTGTCTGCTCTTCGGTCTGTGGCCCAGCGCGCTGTCGAGACTTCCCTGGAGCGAACCTTGTCATTAGCTCTGTAATTAACTCGGAAAGAAAAGCAGTGTTCGCCAAGACTGTGATAGTTTGATAGCATGGAACAGTAGGAGGAAAAATAACTATGCAAGTTCTGACTTATTTGTCGCCTTCTTCTTTTTAAAGCTCATTTTTCAGGGGGAGGGACGGATGGTTTTGGGAAGAGCCTTTCGTCTCATAGTAAATCTTAGTGGCATTTAGAAGGTAACTTACTCCTAACTCCTAAAGCACCACTTCAATCTCTATTATACTTCCTTGTTGCTATGACCGATAGTGCATCCTGGGCAGGTGAGAGGTCACAGGTTAGAGGCCAGTGTGATAAGTAAATGTCCCCCCATAGAGTTAGATAGGGTCTCATATCCTGTCTTTTCAATGTCCAGTTCTACTTCAGGAAGTGCACCCTCTATCCAACTCCATGATGTCCCCTGCGTGTTGTTTGCATGCTAAGCACAATGGCCGCTGCTGAAGTGGAACTGGTTTGTGTGATTGGTCCTAAACAACTCAAGCGTTGTCAGACTTTCAGAGTCCCGCTCCCTGCTGTTACAGGATCACCTTTAAATGAACACTAGCTGGTTCCTGAGATGTGTCCCGCTCTCCTTTCAGCTCCAGGCCCCCAGCCTGGCTTTAGTAACTACACCCGCTATTTAATTAACTTACAACATCCCCGGTAATAGATCATTGTATATCGTCACTTAACTATAAAAAGGCTTTTTGTTTCTTATTTCTCCTCTTCCCTTCTTCTTTTTCATCTCTTGCCTGTATAGGAGATGTCTACCTTGTCTACCTTTAGAGGTAGATCTGGAGTCAAAGGTAATGCACACCTGTTTAGTGGAGTAGAAGACTTGAAAAAGAAAAGGAGAACCTCACACTCTAGGAGCTCAGATGTCATCATTTAATAACTAAATATGTTTAGACAAGCGCTCTTCATCAGGGTCTGTCTGTCTCCATCAGGGTCTGACTGTCTTCATCAGGGTCTGTCTGTCTTCATCAGGGTCTGTCTGTCTTCATCAGGGTCTGTCTGTCTTCATCTGGGTCTGTCTGTCTTCATCAGGGTCGGTCTGTATTCATCTGGGTCTGTCTGTCTTCATCAGGGTCTGACTGTCTTCATCAGGGTCTGTCTGTCTTCATCAGGGTCTGTCTGTCTTCATCGGGGTCTGTCTGTCTTCATCAGGGTCTGACTGTCTTCATCAGGGTCTGTCTGTCTTCATCAGGGTCTGACTGTCTTCATCAGGGTCTGTCTGTCTTCATCAGGGTCTGTCTGTCTTCATCAGGGTCTGACTGTCTTCATCAGGGTCTGTCTGTCTTCATCGGGGTCTGTCTGTCTTCATCAGGGTCTGTCTGTCTTCATCGGGGTCTGTCTGTCTTCATCAGGGTCTGTCTGTCTTCATCGGGGTCTGTCTGTCTTCATCAGGGTCTGTCTGTCTTCATCAGGGTCTGTCTGTCTTCATCGGGGTCTGTCTGTCTTCATCGGGGTCTGTCTGTCTTCATCAGGGTCTGACTGTCTTCATCAGGGTCTGTCTGTCTTCATCAGGGTCTGTCTGTCTTCATCGGGGTCTGTCTGTCTTCATCAGGGTCTGTCTGTCTTCATCGGGGTCTGTCTGTCTTCATCAGGGTCTGTCTGTCTTCATCAGGGTCTGTCTGTCTTCATCGGGGTCTGTCTGTCTTCCTCGGGGTCTGTCTGTCTTCATCGGGGTCTGTCTGTCTTCATCAGGGTCTGTCTGTCTTCATCAGGGTCTGTCTGTCTTCATCAGGGTCTGACTGTCTTCATCAGGGTCTGTCTGTCTTCATCAGGGGTCTGTCTGTCTTCATCAGGGTCTGTCTGTCTTCATCAGGGTCTGTCTGTCTTCATCAGGGTCTACCATTAAAGGTAGATCTGTCTGTCTTCATCAGGGTCTACCATTAGAGGTAGATCTGTCTGTCTTCATCAGGGTCTACCATTAGAGGTAGATCTGTCTGTCTTCATCAGGGTCTACCATTAGAGGTAGATCTTTCTGTCTTCATCAGGGTCTACCATTAGAGGTAGATCTGTCTGTCTTCATCGGGGTCTACCATTAGAGGTAGATCTGTCTGTCTTCATCAGGGTCTACCATTAGAGGTAGGACAATGCCCTGAAGAGGAGAAGAGACGATCATAGAGAGTGTAAGACGAGCACTAGACACTTGACACAAAGTCGGCAAACCGTGGGCTTTGACGCACAACGAGGGGTGTTGTGAAACAGATGGACCTCTCTGTAGCCTTAGTGTGACGGAGTTCTGTCAGTCTTTGTGCGCCGTGACACCCAGTGACACGTCCTGACCTTCCTGTCTTCGTCCCGCATCGACTTCCTCCCTCATCAGTCCAGCCTTGGCGGCCACACAAATTACAACTTATGGGTCTCTATGAGGAAGTTGGGGAACACAGCCAATTAGATTTACTGCTCCTACTTTCCTCTCTCTGTCTTTTTAATTCTCAATTATTCCTCGGGTGATGGAGGACGTTGACAGAAGAAGAGGGAGAAGAGGAGAAAATAGATGTCTCTGTCAATTTGGAAGGGAAGGCAAACCACATCGGACACCGGGGCTTAACGCGAAATCGATGTTGTCAGCAGCTGGCACTTAAAGGAGCTACATTCAAGTTTAAAAACTTTGGAGAGCCTGGAATTAAATCCAAATGGGTTCGGGTTCCCGATTCGGGAGCATCTTATCGCCTTCTCCGGGATTTCCATTAAAATCAGAGGGAATGAGACTTGACAGAGTCCTCTCGCTCTCCTCTAGGCCCGGCGGCCTACTCACTCGCTCTGTCTGTCTCGCTCTCTTTCTCTCATCCCAAGGCCTACTCACTCTATCTTTCTCTCGCTCTCTTTATCTCTCTGTCTCTCTCTATTTCTTTCTCTCTCTCTGTATTTCTCACTCACTTTCTCTCATCCGAGGCCTCCTCTCTCTCTCTCTCTCTCTCTCTCTCTCTCATCCGTGGCCTCTCTCTCTCTCTCTCTCTCTCTCTCTCTCATCCCTAGGCCTCCTTACTCTCCCTTTCTCAACTCTCTCTCTCAGCTCTCCATGTCTCTCTCTCTCAATTTCAATAGAATTCTCTCTCTCATTAAGCTCCCCATGTCTCACATGTAAACGGAAAAGAGCAGGCAGGTACTCAAATGAGATCTTGAAGCCTCCAATTGCCCAAAGCCTTTGACTGTCTCTTTTTTTTATTGTACATTAGTGCCATTCAACTTTAAGAGCGGAATATCGTAAAGTTCAATTGCCCTCATTCAACCTATTTAGAGAATGGCTAAGTAGTAATAGAAAGAATGCAGTGTAGGTTAAGTGGGAGTTATTCTGAGCTTCTTAGCCTTTTAGCCACTGCTAAAGCTGCACTGAAGTGGACGCTTAGAACTGCTTCCTGTCTCAACTATGTTTGTTGTTGTGGTGGTGGTAACTCACTTCCTCCCCCCTGTTCCTTCCCTTACTCCTCTTCCTCCTCTTCTCCCTCCTCCACCTACTCATCATCAGTCACAACTCTGAAACCTGAGTAGAAACCTACTTCTCATATCTAGTATGCAACGTTTGACTGAAATCTGTCATGATCAACCCATATTTTCTCTGACTTTACAGTAAGACATTGAAGGCAGCTGTAATGGCACTTTCAACCAGGGCCCAACTAAATACACCTATACACATGTAACCACAAAGCTAAGGTGACAAACTAGCACGGGTAACCCATATATGGTCTTACAGTATGTCTAATTTGTTTGAATAAAGATCCAGGCTGCCTCCCAAAAGTTTGCTTTTACAGGCATTTCGCTACACCCGCAATAACATCTGCTAAACACATCTATGTGACCAATAACATTTGATTTGATTTGATGTCACCCTATTCCCTATTTGGTGCACTACTTTTGACCAGGTGCCATACAGTAGCTCTGGTCAAAAGTAGTGCACTATAGGGGCCTCCCGGGTGGCGAAGTGGTTAAGGGCGCTGTACTGCAGCGCCAGCTGTGCCATCAGAGTCCCTGGGTTCGCGCCCAGGCTCTGTCGTAACCGGCCGCGACCGGGAGGTCCGTGGGGCGACGCACAATTGGCCTAGGTTTATCACGCGCTCATCGCGCACCAGCGACTCCTGTGGCGGGCTGGGCGCAGTGTACGCTAACCAAGGTGGCCAGGTGCACGGTGTTTCCTCCGGCGCATTGGTGGGCTGGCTTCCGGGTTGGATGTGCGCTGTGTTAAGAAGCAGTGCGGCTTGGTTGGGTTGTGTATCGGAGGACGCATGACTTTCAACCTTCGTCTCTCCCGAGCCCGTACGGGGGGCGATGAGACAAGATAGTAGCTACTACAACAATTGGATACCACGAAATTGGGGAGAAAAAGGGGTAAAATTCAAAAAAAGTAGTGCACTATAAAGGGAATAGGGCGCCATTTGAGACGTACCCAGATAATGTATTCTCTAGTGTTTGGGAACAGAACTACAGTCTGACTGTAGTTGAGATATGGGAGAAATAATGGGAAAATCTGTCAAAATGGCAACCAACATAACTAGAGTACCCTACAGTCCCTTCAGGAAGTATTCATACCCCTTGACTTGTTCCACATTTGTGACTGGCCGGCACGATTCGGTCTTATGTAGCAACATTTGAAATTGTGTTTTTTTTTTACATTGGATAAAAGTAGAGACAACAATACAGTTGAAGAACAATGGGAAAGTAATTCTGCTTTGAAATTTGATAAACTTGTAACCCCACTTTTGACAAAATGACCCTTGAATGTTTTGGTGCATACTGCAGAGCTCTTCGTTGTCTACACTCAACACACCCTCTTAAGCTTTAGCACCACCCATCTCTTTAAGGATTCACGTGAGGCCATGTACTAAACAACCAAACATTTCAATACTAAAGGCTGGTTTATACCACCGGTCTGTTTGTAATTGTAATCTGGAGTGCCAGAGCGTGCTCTGGGCATTCATAAACTCAGAGCATTGTCAGATTGTCCGTTTAAATTCAGAGTGTTTGGCTCTCGGAGCTTTCAGCGTGCACACTGGATGCTCTGGCTGAGGAGTAGGGTAGATCTGAGCGTAACAACAGCAGTCATGCACCCAAGCTAATGTTGGCTAACTTGCTAGCTACTTCCTGACACAAATGAGAGAACGGCTCACTCATTTTACTCACCCTAGCAGAGCTGTTTAGGATGTGTTTATGTTATCAGAGCATTGGTGACTGCAACGGTGCTGCTGGCAACAATTTAATTACGCTTTTTTGCCCATGTTTACTGCCGTATTCAACAAGTTCGTAAATTCGGCTGTTATTCTGCGCTCTAGCAAACTCAGACGAGAGTCCTCTGATATCGGAGTACATAGACATAGTCTATCGACAGTTGTCGCAGTGACGTCATAAACATTCTATTGAAATAGTTGCTTGCATAGTGGAGTCTTTTGTTTAGACGTGTAAGCTAGCTAGCTAAACAACAAACCATAATCCCAACTGATAATGTTACTACCATGCATGAATCTAGCGATGCAAATGGCTCTGAGATACAAATAATATTACTACACAGATCATACACTTAACGTTAGCTAGCCAGCCAGCCAGCTAGCGTTAGCTAGCTAGCGAACAGTATCCTTTAACTTGAAATGAAAACGACTTTCTAACAGAATTTGAAACATGTAACGGTGACTAACTCCATTCCGTACAAATTTGCGCAACCACAGCATTCAAACGAGGCTGCAATGAAAACTAATGGGACTGTAGCGACTGTGTTGGCAACAAAATCCGGGGTGTGAACTAAGTTTCAATTCAGCATTGATTGACGTGATAATGGACTAATAATATTCGAGAAAGGATGAAAAAACGGACGCCTCTGACGCGGTACGTTACATCGTGACGTGTCACTACGTCCTGTACGGCATGCATTTGCAACTCATCGCATATTAAAAACATTAAAAACAAGAAAGGGACAGGGTAAGGGGAATACCTAGTCAGTTGTACCTTCTGTGTGTTCTCTTTTCGACTCCGTCTGCATATTTGCAATCAAACGCCAGAATTTTCTCCATCTCCTTGGCTATCATTCTCTAATTCCACTGATTTCAAAGCTCGGTCCTCCAGAAAGTGGAGAGCAACACTTATGCTGTTCTACTACGTGATATCTATCAAAAAAGCAGCGTTAGAATGGATTACCAACACATACTGAACAGCTCATATTATAGACAGAAGTGCGCTATATGGCAGACTAATCCATACTCATCTCTCGGCATATCCAGCCCACTCATTATCTCAGCCAATCATGGCTAGCGGGAAGGTTTCTGGCTTTTTCCGTGGCTAAACCAACTAGGCTCGTAATTTAACAATTGTATTCGTATTCACAGATGGTATACACGTTTGTTATTAAGGCACATATAAGTTCACATGTTCCAGAAGGCATTTCTGCCAAAAAACGCATTTACTACACAAGCGCTCCTGTGTAGTAGTGATGCCTGTGTTTAGCTCCTAAAAAACTTCCTAGTTCTTGCAGATGACAAGCATACCCATAACATGATGTAGCGACCACCATGCTTGAAAATATGAAGAGTGGTACTCAGTGATGGGTTGTGTTGGATTTGCCCCAAACATAAAGCTTTGTATTCAGGACAAAAAGTTAAAGTTCATTTCTTTGCCACCTTCTTTGCAGTTTTCCTTCAGTGCCTTGTTGCAAACAGGATGCATGTTTTGGGATATTTTTTATTCTGTACAGGCTTCCTTCATTTCACGTCATTTAGGTTAGTATTGTGGAGTAACTACAATTTTGTTGATCCATCCTCAGTTTTCTCCTATCACGGCCATTAAAATCTGTAACTGTTTTAAAGTCACCATTGGCCTCATGGTGAAGTCCCTGAGTGGTTTCCTTCCCCTCCGGCAACTGAGTTAGTAAGGACGCCTGTATCTTGGTAGTGACTGGGTGTATTTATACACCATCCAAAGTGAAATAAATAACTTCACCATGCTCAAAGGGATATGCAATGTTATTTTTTTGTTTTTTTGACCCATCTACTATTACGTGCCCTTCTTTACGAGACATTGGAACACCTCCCTGGTCTTTGTGGTGGAATCTGTGTTTGAAATTCACTGCTGGACTGAAGGACCTTACAGCAACAGTAATTGTATGTGTGGGGTCAGGAGATAAGGTAGTCAATCCAAAATCATCTTAAGCTCTATTATTGCACAAAGTCTGTCCAATTTATTATGTGTCTTGTTAAGCAAATTATTACTCCTGAACAAATTTAGGCTTGGCATAACAAAGGGGTTAAATATTTATTGACTCAAGACGTTTAATCTTTTCATTCTTAATGAATGTGTAAGAATTTTATAAAAACATAATTCCACTTTGACATTATGGGCTATTGTGTAAATCTAAATTTAATACATTTTAAATTCCGGCTGTAACACAACAACATTTGTAAAAGTCAAGGGGTGTGAATCATTTTTGAATGCTCTGTATGTTATCAACCATCAGTTCAGAACTGATAAATCACAGCTGTCCAATGTTTGGCAATGACGATGGTAACCATGACGGTGGCGGGGTCTGCGTTTTGTCTGACATTGTCCTAGTGTCACGCTGAGGCAGCAGACAGGCGCACCCACACACACACACACACACACACACACACACACACACACACACACACACACACTTCTAAAAGACCTATAGGACAGGCTTCCTTCATTGTTGTGTCTTTGTCCCCTCTGTCTGTGTGCATTATACCGTCACTACAGCTGGACTAGGTCTCAGGTTTATTATGGAGGTCAGTACAGTACTAGGGTCTGTCACTAGGTCTCAGGTTTATTATGGAGGTCAGTACAGTACTAGGGTCTGTCACTAGGTCTCAGGTTTATTATGGTGGTTAGTACAGTACTAGGATCTGTCACTACAGCTGGACTAGGTCTCAGGTTTATTATGGTGGTCAGTACAGTACTAGGATCTGTCACTACAGCTGGACTAGGACTCAGGTTTATTATGGTGGTCAGTACAGTACTAGGATCTGTCACTACAGCTGGACTAGGTCTCAGGTTTATTATGGAGGTCAGTACAGTACTAGGGTCTGTCACTAGGTCTCAGGTTAATTATGGTGGTCAGTACAGTACTAGGATCTGTCACTACAGCTGGACTAGGTCTCAGGTTTATTGTGGTGGTCAGTACAGTACTATGGTCTGTCACTACAGCTGGACTAGGTCTTAGGTTTATTATGGGGTCAGTACAGTACTAGGATCTGTCACTACAGCTGGACTAGGTCTTAGGTTTATTATGGGGTCAGTACAGTACTAGGGTCTGTCACTACAGCTGGACTAGGTCTTAGGTTTATTATGGGGTCAGTACAGTACTAGGGTCTGTCACTACAGCTGGACTAGGTCTCAGGTTTATTCTGGTGGTCAGTACAGTACTAGGATCTGTCACTATGGTGACGGTATGGCTACGTTCCAATATCCATACTATTGTACCACTTGTCCAATACACAGACTGTGTCTGAAGTGGATCCCTGTGCCCTATATAGTGTACTACTTTAGCCCTATGGGCCCTGGTCAATAGTAGTGCACTGCACTATATAGTACATAAGATACCCTTTCAGACACACCCATAGCTTCCTCCTAAATGGTATGCATCAAATCAAAGTTTGTCACGTGCACCGAATACAACAGGTGTAGACTTGTGTGGATATTGCAACAGAGCCATGGATCTGTGACACCCTCGTCCCAAACCCTTGCTGGGGGATGTCACATGTCTGTCTGGTAGTAGCTTCTGTTGCCACTAGGCAGCCATTTCTAGAACAATCTCTAGTATCCACAGTAGTTGAGGAACAATGCAGTCCAGTACAGTCATGATTCCCTTTGGCATCAATGTGTACAGACATGACCAGCTTTTCTAGAGCATTAGATCCTGTATTGTGTTTCTGTGGTTCTGTAGCTGCTGCAAATACTATATACACTGAGCGACAAAACATTAGGAACACCTTCCTAATATTGAACTGCAATATTTTGCCCTCAGAACAGCCTGAATGTGCCTGGTCATGGACTACAAGGTGTCAAAATGGTTCCACAGGGATGTTTGCCCATGTTGACTCCAAACTGTTGAGGGTGAAAAACCCAGTAGCGTTGCAGTTCTTGACACACTCAAACCGGTGTGTCTGGCACCTACTACCATACCCCGTTCAAAGGCACTTAAATCTTTTGTCTTGCCCGTTCACCCTCTGAATGACACACATACACAATCCATGTCTCAATTGTCTCAAGGCTTAAAAATCCTTCTTTAACCTGCCTCCTCCCCTTCATCTACACTGATTGAAGTGGATTTAAGAAGTGACATCATCAAGGGTTCATAGCTTTCACCCTGGATTCACCTGGTCAGTCCATGTCATGGAGAGAGCAGGTGTTCCTAATGTTTTGTACACTCAGTGTATAGTCGTTTTGCCCCAGTTGTATGTAGGCTGAATGAATCCTAACTTGAGATGAATGTCAAGTGGGAATTTCTGTTTTTTCATGAAAAATTTAGTTTAGCCCACACATATCTGAAGTTACATACTCTTCCACTCTAAATTGATTTGATGTAACTTCTGTGATCTTTTTCTCTCTTGCTCTCTCTTGCTGTTTCTCGCTCGTTCGCTCGCTCGCTCACACACACACACACACACACACACACACACACACACACACACACACACACACACACACACACCAACCTGTCCCCTTTCCCTCATATAAAACTTTGCCTTCACCCTATTTTACTTAACTTTCAGGGCTAAATTAGGCAAAAACAAATTTTGAGGATAAACAGAGATGGCTCTTGAGACTCTTGAGATGAGGACATCATTGGTGTCGCGGAGAGGGAAAGGAACATTAAACTCACAAGAGGGTTCGTCAGAGCTCTCCCCAACAGGCCCCCAGGTGCTGTGATTGCAGCATGCATCTTATCAGCATAAAATAACCTTAACACAATTTAAAGGAGGAGATTTCTTTCTGGTTCGATTAAATCCCCCCTCTCTTCATTAGCCTACTGCTCGATTGGCTTTGGGGTATTGGAATGAATCATCAATTATATCCCTGCACTTTTTTAATACCATTTATAATTCATGAATTTGCTCTGTTTTAATTTTGCAACGATTCAATCTCAAAAGGGCGTCTTTGTGTGTTTGTTGACTGAGGGTGTCGTTGCATGTGTTGATGGTGTGTGTGATGTTGTGGTATGTGTTGATGGTGTGTGATGTTGTGGTATGTGTTGTGTGTGTGTGTCTTTGTGTGTTTGTTGACTGAGGGTGTCGTTGCATGTGTTGATGGTGTGTGTGATGTTGTGGTATGTGTTGATGGTGTGTGATGTTGTGGTATGTGTTGTGTGTGTGTGTCTTTGTGTGTTTGTTGACTGAGGGTGTCGTTGCATGTGTTGATGGTGTGTGTGATGTTGTGGTATGTGTTGATGGTGTGTGATGTTGTGGTATGTGTTGTGTGTGTGTGTCTTTGTGTGTTTGTTGACTGAGGGTGTCGTTGCACGTGTTGATGGTGTGTGTGATGTTGTGGTATGTGTTGATGGTGTGTGATGTTGTGGTATGTGTTGTGTGTGTGTGTCTTTGTGTGTTTGTTGACTGAGGGTGTCGTTGCATGTGTTGATGGTGTGTGTGATGTTGTGGTATGTGTTGTGTGTGTGTGATGTTGTGGAATGTGTTGAATGTGTGTGTGTGTGTGTGTGTGTATGTGTGTGATGGTGTAGTGTGTTGATGGGGTGTGTGTGTGATGTTGTGGTATGTGATCATGATGTGTGTGTACAGTATGTTACATTGTGGAATGTGTGTGTCCGTGTGTGTCTGTGTGTGTGTGTGTTTGTGTGTGTGTGTGTGTGTGTGTGTGTGTATGTGTGTGTGTGATGTTGAGTTTAGTTGAGTTGATGGTGTGTGTGTGATGGTGTGGTATGTGTTGATGGTGTGTGATGTTGTTGTGTGTTGATGGTGTGTGGCATGTGTTGTTGGTGTGTGTTGATGCTACTAGGGTCCAGAATCATTTGGAGAGGAAAAACTCCTGGCCCATGTTATAGCCTGGAGTTCTATCATATCATTCAGCTACAAGTAGGGACCAGAATCATTTGGAGAGGAAAAACTCCTGGCCCTAGTTATAGCCTGGAGTTATATCATATCATTCAGCTACAAGTAGGGAACAGAATAATTTGGAGAGGAAAAATTCCTGGCCCATTTTTTAAAACTATTTGCACTAACAGTATCGTTATGTCCCAAATGGTACTCTATTCCCTATATAGTGTACTACTTTTGACTAGGGCCATATGGGGAATAGGGTGCATTTTGCCTCACACTAGTCAGAGAGACAGGTCTTTCCAGTGGTGCTGGTCCACATTTGTATCAGTGTGATTAATGGGACATTGTCTGAGTCAATGGAAACACTAGCTCCTCTCCATCCACTTCTTCCCATTTCCTCCATTGTCATGTGACATTCTTATGTAGGCTCATTCTGGGAGGGTAATGGACTGTGTAATGCACTCAGATGGTCCTAGTCATTTGTACCACCACCGTGATGTGTGTGTGTGCCTGTGTGTGTCTGTGTGCCTGCATGCTTGTGCACTTCCAGGCATCACCTCTGCAAAGGCACCACTTTCGTCCTTCAACTCCCCCTTCCTCCCATCCCCCCTGCCGACATGCTGAGACACTAAAAGGGTTTCGGTTCAGGATACCTTCCTCCTCCTCTCTTCTCCCCCTCCTCTTCCCTCTCTCTCTCTCTTCTCCAGCTGCGTCGGGAGAAATCATCCATGAAAAATGTTTTGACCGCCTATAATTGCCCGTCCCTACTCGTTCAGGGTAGGAAGGAGGGGGGGTTGGCTAAGGAAGCTAGCATCTTCCCATAAACATGATGTGGAAGGGCTGCTAGCACTGCGCTAGCTACGGTTGCTGCTGTGACAAGGACTAATACTTACAGACACTTTCATTTGGGATGTGTGTCAACTCTAATCCTTTTATAAGCTGGCCCAAATGATTTCTTCTCCTCTCTTCCTCCGTCCCCTTCTTTCTCAGTTTCCTATCTCTCCTTTTTGGGGTTATGGTATGATGACAGTGCAATATTAGGTGTTATTTGAGGTTTGTTGTTCCATTGTGGGTCGTTGTTGCTATGGAGAGGAGGGCCTGGGGAATCTGATTGGTTTAGAAACCCCCCGGTGCCAGTGATCTCTCCTCCCATAGGTAGAAAGGGCAGAGAGAGTAATTTCCCCTATCATGGAGCAATATGCTAAAATCAAATCTCCCTGGAGTGTAATATCTAATACACAAACGCTATATATATCAAATCAAATTTTATTGGTCACATACACATGGTTAGCAGATGTTATTGCGAGTGTAGGGAAATGCTTATGCTTCTAGATCTGACAGTGCAGCAGCATCTAACAAAACCTAATATCTAACAAATTCCACAACAAAACCTAATACACACAATCTAAACCCAGCAAAAAAAGAAAATTCCCTTTGTCAGGAACCTGTCTTTCAAGGATAATATCGTAAAACTCCAAATAACTTCACAGATCTTCATTGTAAAGGGTTTGAACACTGTTTTCCATGCTTGTTCAATGAACCATAAACAATGAATGAACATGCACCTGTGGAATGGTCGTTAAGACAACAACAACTTACAGACGGTAGGCAATTAAGGTCACAGTTATGAAAACCTAAGACACTAAAGAGGCCTTTATACTGACTCTGAAAAACACCAAAAGAAAAATGCCCCTGCTCATCTGTGTGAACGTGCCTTAGGCATGCTGCAAGGAGGCATGAAGACTGCAGATGTGGTCAGGGCAATAAATGACAATGTCCATACTGTGAGACGCCGAAGACAGTGCAACAGGGAGACAGGATGGACAGCTGATCGTCCTCGCAGTGGCAGACCACGTGTAACACCTGCACAGGATCGGTACATCCGAACATCACACCTGCGGGACAGGTACAGGATAGCAACAACAACTGCCCGTGTTACACCAGGAACGCCCATCCCTCCATCAGTGCTCAGACTGTCCGCAATTGGTTGAGAGAGGCTGGACTGATGGCTTGTAGGCCTTGTAAGGCAGGTCCTCACCAGACATCAACAACAATAATGTTGCCTATGGGCACAAACCCAATGTCGCTGGACCAGACAGGACTGGCAAAAAGTGCTCTTTACTGATGAGTCATGGTTTTGTCTCACCAGGGGTGATGGTCGGATTTGCGTTTATTGTTGAAGGAATGAGCGTTACACCGAGGCCTGTACTCTGGAGCGGGATCGATTTGGAGGTGGAGGTTCCATCATGGTCTGGGGCGGTGTGTCACAGCATCATCTTGTTCAAGACAGGAATGTCAGTATTCTGCCATAGCCAGGAACGAGCCAGGATCTCTGGGAGGACTAGGGCCATTCCCCCCAGAAATTTACGGGAACTTGCAGGTGTCCATGAGGAGGAGATGCACTACAGTACTCAATGCAGCTGGGGGCCACACCAGATACTGACTGTTACTTTTGATTTTGACCCCCCCTTTGCTCAGGGACACATTATTCAATTTCTGTTAGTCACATGTCTGTGGAACTTGTTCAGTTTGTCTCAATTGTTGAATCTTGTTATGTTCATACAAATATTTACACATGTTAAGTTTGCTGAAAAGTTTGCTGAAAAAAACGCAGTTGAACAGTGAGAGGACGTTTCTTTTTTTGCTGAGTTTGGTAAAGGTATAAAATATAAGGATGAGCAGTGATAGAGCGGCTAAGATGCAATAGATGATAAAGAATAGATTCATATGATACAGTATACAGTATATACATATGAGATGAGTAATGCGAGATATGTAAACATTCTTAAAGTGACGTGTGTTCCATTTATTAAAGTGGTCAATGATATCAAATCTGTAGGTAGGCAGCCGCCTCTCAGTGCTAGTGATGGCTGTTTAACAATCTGATGGCCTTGAGATAGTAGCTGTTTTTCAGTCTCTCGGTCCCAGCTTTGGTGCACCTGTACTGACCTCGCCTTCTGGATGATAGCGGGGTGAACAGGCAGTGGCTCTGGTGGTTATTGTCCTTGATGATCTTTTTGGCCTTCCTATGACATCGGGTGATGTAGGTGTCCTGGAGGGTAGGTAGTTTGCCCCCGGTGATGCGTTGTGCAGACCTCACCACCCTCTGGAGAGCCTTGCTTTTGAGGGCAGTGCAGTTGCTGTACCAAGCCGTGATAAAGCCTGACAGGATGCTCTCAATTGTGCATCTGTAAAGGTTTGTGAGGGTTTTTGGTGACAAGCCACATTTATTCAGCCTCCTGAGGTTGAATAGGCGTTGTTATAAATCATATATAAATCAAGTATAAATAATTTCAAATTCCTTATATTAAGGAAACCAGATGGCAACATTTAAAAATAATAATAATTTACGGATAGCCAGGGGCACACTCCAACACTCAGACATAATTTACAAACAAAACATATGCGTTTAGTGAGTCCTCCAGATCAGAGGCAGTAGATGACCAGGGATGTTCTCTTGACAAGTGCGTGAGTTTGACAATTTTCCTGTCCTGCTAAGCATTCAAAATGTAACTAGTACTTTTAGGTGTCAAGGAAAATGTATGGAGTAAAACGTACAGTATTTTCTTTAGGAATGTAGTTTCCTAAGGACTTGAAGCGATGCTGCCATCTCTATCGGCGCCGTCTTTTATCGGCCTTTATGAAATCCATAAACATATGTTGTTATTATTATTATATGAAGTTCTGTGAGACGTACATAGCCATAATCAGACCTGAGGCATCCTGACCTGTTGCATCACTACCTGGTATGGCAACTGCTCGGCCTCCGACTGCAAGGCACTACAGAGGGTAGAGCGTACATCACCGGGGCCAAGCTTCCTGTCATCTAGGACTTCTATACCAGGAAGGCCCTAAAAATTGTAAAATATTCCAGCCACCCAAGTCATAGACTGTTATTACCTTAATTACCTTGACTAATCTGTACCCCCGCACATTGACTCTGTACCCCCTGTATATAGCCTCCACATTGACTCTGTACCCCCTGTATATAGCCTCCACATTGACTCTGTACCTGTACCCCCTGTATATAGCCTCCACATTGACTCTGTACCTGTACCCCCTGTATATAGCCTCCACATTGACTCTGTACCCCCTGTATATAGCCTCCACATTGACTCTGTACCCCCTGTATATAGCCTACACATTGACTCTGTACCCCCTGTATATAGCCTCCACATTGACTCTGTACCTGTACCCCCTGTATATAGCCTCCAAATTGACTCTGTACCCCCTGTATATAGCCTACACATTGACTCTGTACCCCCTGTATATAGCCTCCACATTGACTCTATACCCCCTGTATATAGCCTACACATTGACTCTGTACCCCCTGTATATAGCCTACACATTGACTCTGTACCCCCTATATAGAGCCTCCACATTGACTCTATACCCCCTGTATATAGCCTCCACATTGACTCTGTACCCCCTGTATATAGCCTCCACATTGACTCTGTACCCCCTGTATATAGCCTCCACATTGACTCTATACCCCCTGTATATAGCCTACACATTGACTCTGTACCCCCTGTATATAGCCTACACATTGACTCTGTACCCCCTGTATATAGCCTCCACATTGACTCTATACCCCCTGTATATAGCCTCCACATTGACTCTGTACCCCCTGTATATAGCCTACACATTGACTCTGTACCCCCTGTATATAGCCTCCACATTGACTCTGTACCCCCTGTATATAGCCTCCACATTGACTCTATACCCCCTGTATATAGCCTACACATTGACTCTGTACCCCCTGTATATAGCCTCCACATTGACTCTATACCCCCTGTATATAGCCTCCACATTGACTCTGTACCCCCTGTATATAGCCTCCACATTGACTCTGTACCCCCTGTATATAGCCTCCACATTGACTCTGTACCCCCTGTATATAGCCTCCACATTGACTCTATACCCCCTGTATATAGCCTCCACATTGACTCTGTACCCCCTGTATATAGCCTACACATTGACTCTGTACCCCCTGTATATAGCCTCCACATTGACTCTGTACCTGTACCCCCTGTATATAGCCTCCAAATTGACTCTGTACCCCCTGTATATAGCCTACACATTGACTCTGTACCCCCTGTATATAGCCTCCACATTGACTCTATACCCCCTGTATATAGCCTACACATTGACTCTGTACCCCCTGTATATAGCCTACACATTGACTCTGTACCCCCTATATAGAGCCTCCACATTGACTCTATACCCCCTGTATATAGCCTCCACATTGACTCTGTACCCCCTGTATATAGCCTCCACATTGTATATAGCCTCCACATTGACTCTGTACCCCCTGTATATAGCCTCCACATTGACTCTATACCCCCTGTATATAGCCTACACATTGACTCTGTACCCCCTGTATATAGCCTACACATTGACTCTGTACCCCCTGTATATAGCCTCCACATTGACTCTATACCCCCTGTATATAGCCTCCACATTGACTCTGTACCCCCTGTATATAGCCTACACATTGACTCTGTACCCCCTGTATATAGCCTCCACATTGACTCTGACTCCCCCTGTATATAGCCTGTACCCCCTGTATATAGCCTCCACATTGACTCTATACCCCCTGTATATAGCCTCCACATTCTGTACCCCCTGTATATAGCCTCCACATTGTACCCCCTGTATATAGCCTCCACATTGACTCTGTACCCCCTGTATATAGCCTCCACATTGACTCTGTACCCCCTGTATATAGCCTCCACATTGACTCTGTACCCCCTGTATATAGCCTCCACATTGACTCTGTACCCCCTGTATATAGCCTACACATTGACTCTGTACCCCCTGTATATAGCCTCCACATTGACTCTGTACCCCCTGTATATAGCCTACACATTGACTCTGTACCCCCTGTATATAGCCTACACATTGACTCTGTACCCCCTGTATATAGCCTACACATTGACTCTGTACCCCCTGTATATAGCCTACACATTGACTCTGTACCCCCTGTATATAGCCTACACATTGACTCTGTACCCCCTGTATATAGCCTACACATTGACTCTGTACCCCCTGTATATAGCCTCCACATTGACTCTGTACCCCCTGTATCTAGCCTACACATTGACTCTGTACCCCCTGTATATAGCCTCCACATTGACTCTGTACCCCCTGTATATAGCCTACACATTGACTCTGTACCCCCTGTATATAGCCTCCACATTGACTCTGTACCCCCTATATAGAGCCTCCACATTGACTCTATACCCCCTGTATATAGCCTACACATTGACTCTGTACCCCCTGTATATAGCCTCCACATTGACTCTGTACCCCCTGTATATAGCCTACACATTGACTCTGTACCCCCTGTATATAGCCTCCACATTGACTCTGTACCCCCTGTATATAGCCTACACATTGACTCTGTACCCCGTGTATATAGCCTCCACATTGACTCTGTACCCCCTGTATATAGCCTACACATTGACTCTGTACCCCCTGTATATAGCCTACACATTGACTCTGTACCCCCTGTATATAGCCTCCACATTGACTCTGTACCCCCTGTATATAGCCTCCACATTGACTCTATACCCCCTGTATATAGCCTCCACATTGACTCTGTACCCCCTGTATATAGCCTACACATTGACTCTGTACCCCTGTATATAGCCTCCACATTGACTCTGTACCCCCTGTATATAGCCTCCACATTGACTCTATACCCCCTGTATATAGCCTACACATTGACTCTGTACCCCGTGTATATAGCCTCCACATTGACTCTGTACCCCCTGTATATAGCCTACACATTGACTCTGTACCCCCTGTATATAGCCTACACATTGACTCTGTACCCCCTGTATATAGCCTCCACATTGACTCTGTACATTGACTCTGTACCCCCTGTATATAGCCTCCACATTGACCCCCTACACCTGTATATAGCCTCCACATTGACTCTATACCCCCTGTATATAGCCTACACATTGACTCTGTACCCCCTGTATATAGCCTCCACATTGACTCTATACCCCCTGTATATAGCCTCCACATTGACTCTGTACCCCCTGTATATAGCCTCCACATTGACTCTGTACCCCCTGTATATAGCCTCCACATTGACTCTGTACCCCCTGTATATAGCCTCCACATTGCCTCCCCCTGTATATAGCCTCCACATTGACTCTGTACCCCCTGTATATAGCCTACACATTGACTCTGTACCCCCTGTATATAGCCTCCACATTGACTCTGTACCCCCTGTATATAGCCTACACATTGACTCTGTACCCCCTGTATATAGCCTCCACATTGACTCTGTACCCCCTGTATATAGCCTACACATTGACTCTGTACCCCCTGTATATAGCCTACACATTGACTCTGTACCCCCTGTATATAGCCTACACATTGACTCTGTACCCCCTGTATATAGCCTACACATTGACTCTGTACCCCCTGTATATAGCCTACACATTGACTCTGTACCCCCTGTATATAGCCTCCACATTGACTCTGTACCCCCTGTATCCCTACACATTGACTCTGTACCCCCTGTATATAGCCTCCACATTGACTCTGTACCCCCTGTATATAGCCTACACATTGACTCTGTACCCCCTGTATATATAGCTCTCCACCTCCACATTGACTCTATACCCCCTGTACCTACACATTGACTCTGTACCCCCTGTATATAGAGCCTCCACATTGACTCTGTATACCCCCTGTATATAGCCTACACATTGACTCTGTACCCCCTGTATATAGCCTCCACATTGACTCTGTACCCCCTGTATATAGCCTACACATTGACTCTGTACCCCCTGTATATAGCCTCCACATTGACTCTGTACCCCCTGTATATAGCCTACACATTGACTCTGTACCCCGTGTACCTCCACATTGACCTACACATGTACCCCCTGTATATAGCCTACACATTGACTCTGTACCCCCTGTATATAGCCTCCACATTGACTCTGTACCCCCTGTATATAGCCTACACATTGACTCTATACCCCCTGTATATAGCCTCCACATTGACTCTCTACCCCCTGTATATAGCCTCCACATTGACTCTATACCCCCTGTATATCCTCCACATTGACTCTGTACCCCCTGTATATAGCCTCCACATTGACTCTGTACCCCCTGTATATAGCCTCCACATTGACTCTGTACCCCCTGTATATAGCCTCCACATTGACTCTGTACCCCCTGTATATAGCCTCCACATTGACTCTGTACCCCCTGTATATAGCCTCCACATTGACTCTGTACCCCCTGTATATAGCCTCCACATTGACTCTATACCCCCTGTATATCCTCCACATTGACTCTGTACCCCCTGTATATAGCCTCCACATTGACTCTATACCCCCTGTATATAGCCTACACATTGACTCTATACCAGTACCCCCTGTATATAGCCTCCACATTGACTCTGTACCAGTACCCCCTGTATATAGCCTCCACATTGACTCTGTACCCCCTGTATATAGCCTACACATTGACTCTGTACCCCCTGTATATAGCCTCGCTACTGTTATTTTACTGCTGCTCTTTATTATTTATTATTATTGTTTACTTAACACTTATGTTGGTTAAGGGCTTGTAAGTAAGCATTTCACTGTAAGGTCTACTACACCTGTTGTATTCGGTGCATGTCACAAATACAATTTGATTTGATAATCAAGGACTTGGCCATTAGTTGACTGGTTGTGAATAGCGTGTTAGTGCAGGGTTAAAACAAATATGTGCGACAGCGGGTGGTGCCCAATGAGAGGGGTGGAGAACTATAGTTTGATATGTACACAACTCTTGAAAGTTGATATTACTCTACGGTAGATCACCACTGCTCAACCTAGGGCCCTGTGTAATGCACAGGCATGTAACGTGCCTGGATTGGATTTGTCTTTTTCTGTCATATGGTCCAGCACCATCGCTTTCATTTTTGGTCAAATTCTCATTTCTGGTTAAGCCTTAAAATGCAGGATTACATCTTGCAATGTCACATGATTGTGCAAAACACAGGGGCCTATTCCATGTTGCTTTGTGGTCTGGTGTTTTTCGACACAACCCTCAGGGACCACCCGTCATTTCACACATTGGATGTATTTCAACACGAGCACGCCTGATTCAGCTAATGAAGAGCTTGATTATTAGTTGACGGGACGAGTTGAATCGGACGTGCCAGTGTCGAAGGACTGGAGGGCTGGTTTGAGAAACACGCCCCTAAGGTACATTATCAGCTATTTAGCATCTTGTCTGTAAAATACTGCTACCTGCCAGACCCCTGTAACGCTGTGCCTAACATGGTGGCTTAAATCCTGTGAAGTCAGCTAGCGGCCAGGGCAGACCAGGCCAGACCTGTGTAGTTAGCTAGCTAGCTAGCGAGCAGACCAGGCCAGACCTGTGGAGTTAGCTAGCTAGCGAGCAGATCAGGCCAGACCTGTGGAGTTAGCTAGCTAGCGAGCAGATCAGGCCAGACCTGTGGAGTTAGCTAACGGCCAGGGCAGACCAGGCCAGACCTGTGGAGTTAGCTAGCTAGCGAGCAGATCAGGCCAGACCTGTGGAGTTAGCTAACGGCCATGGCAGACCAGGCCAGACCTGTGGAGTTAGCTAACGGCCATGGCAGACCAGGCCAGACCTGTGGAGTTAGCTAACGGCCATGGCAGACCAGGCCAGACCTGTGAAGATAGCTAACAGCCATGGCAGACCAGGCCAGACCTGTGGTGTTAGCTAACGGCCAGGGCAGACCAGGCCAGACCTGTGGAGTTAGCTAACGGCCATGGCAGACCAGGCCAGACCTGTGGAGTTAGCTAACGGCCATGGCAGACCAGGCCAGACCTGTGGACTATGCACTATTAGTGGTGCTCCAGGTAATCAAAGGAAAGAAGATAAACATGGCGGCGGCTGCCGTCTCTGATCCATCATCATGCTGGAGGGAGGAGTGTGTCTGGGCTTTTGTTTGTGTTTACGCTGGTGGAGATATGCCCTGTCAGCTCACGGAGACACCATTACTTACACTAATTGGTTCGCCACCGCCGGCTTATATCTGAATACCGGCGCTCTCTTTCCTGGTTCCTACACTTTCCCTCTCTCTCTTTATTTCTCTCTCTCTCTCTCTGCAATGTCACTCTCTCCATTTAGTATATTTCTCTTTTCTCCTTCATCATGAAAATAGGGAACATGAATGATGGTGGGTAAATGCCGGGAAAGATTACCTGGTAGCGAGCTACTTAAGGCTGTCAAGGAGTGCTCTTGTTACTTTATACTTAGATAAATACAGATATAAATAAAGAAATGGATAAATGAGTAAATATCCGTCCATAAATAAGAGGGGATCTAATGAGTTCTAAGTTGATCGCTGCCTGTTTCAATCACAATACCAGGAGCACTCAGCTTTTGAAATACAAATCTCTCCCTATCCCTCTTTCTTCCCCTCTCTCTCTCTCTCTCCCCCTCTCTCTCTTCAGATTTCTCTCTCTCCTTCTCACTCTCGCCCCTCCATTGCGTCGTTAGTGGTGTGTATGACACTTCATAAACGATACACACTCCTAGTGAAGGCTCTTCTAATGGAGTGTATGGTGCTCATTACTCGGGGAGAGGAGATGCTACTGACTGACTGCTGCTGGTGCTTCTGCACAGGTGTTTTCTCTTGACAGATGGAGAGGCCATGGTCGCGTAAGGGTGTTGAACTCAGAAATGGAATCCATAGAAAGGGCTTGGAACCTCTAACCCTGGCAATTTGACTGGTAATCTCATGGGTACTCTCGCAATGGCTGCCTGGTATTGTGATCATTTCCATGGTAATTCCATTCTGTTTCTATGGTTTAACTGGACAGGAAGTGTCTGTCCTCTGGCGGCCAATTTAGAGAGACTGTATTATACGAGTGTCACGACATGGAGAGCTAGATAGTGCAGGAGTGAGGAACCATTAAGTGACCAGAATGACTTTGCTATAGTCTGTCTGTCTGTCTGTCTGTCTGTCTGTCTGTCTGTCTGTCTGTCTGTCTGTCTGTCTGTCTGTCTGTCTGTCTTCACTTCCTTCTGTTTTATATCTTATATCTTATTGTCCTTTCTTTTTCTCTCACTCTCCAGATCTTTTTAGATTCTAACACAATTCGGCTGGGGAACATTCCTCACGGGACAGCGGCAGACCCGCTGCACGGGGCGCCGGGCACCACGTACCCCAAACAGACTGTGTACGAGCTGTGCGTGTGCCCAAGCGGCAAGCTCTACCTGTCCCCGGCTGAGAAGGGCTCCACCTGCCAGACGACCAGCAACGTGTGTCTGTGGAGCTGAGAGGGGGGGGGCCAGCGGACCGCTGAACACCAGAAAGGCCTTCCCCTCATTAGGATCCCAGTCCAGGATACCAGGACCCCAACAGACCCTGATCCCCATCCATACTGTTCCCCATCCATCGATAGATTTACTTTCTTTGACAGACATTCTTCATTTTCTTTCTTTCTCTGTGGTGTTCACTCTCTCTTTCTCATCTCTCTCTTTCTTCTTTCTTTCTCTGTGGTGTTCACTCTCTCTTTCTCATCTCTCTCTTTCTCATCTCTCTCTTTCTCTGTGGTGTTCACTCTCTCTTTCTCATCTCTCTCTTTCTCATCTCTCTCTTTCTCTGTGGTGTTCACTCTCTCTTTCTCATCTCTCTCTTTCTCTGTGGTGTTCACTCTCTCTTTCTCATCTCTCTCTTTCTCTGTGGTGTTCACTCTCTCTTTCTCATCTCTCTCTTTCTCTGTGGTGTTCACTCTCTCTTTCTCTGTGGTGTTCACTCTCTCTTTATTTGTTCTCTTCTTCCTTCTTGCTTTGTATTACTTTTCCTCTTCCTCTCTGTCAGTTGTTATCTCTCTCTCTTACCCTCTCTGTCAGTTGTTATCTCTCTGTCAGTTGTTATCTCTCTCTCTTACCCTCTCTGTCAGTTGTTATCTCTCTCTCTTACCCTCTCTGTCAGTTGTTATCTCTCTCTCTTACCCTCTCTGTCAGTTGTTATCTCTCTCTCTTACCCTCTCTGTCAGTTGTTATCTCTCTCTCTTACCCTCTCTGTCGTTCTCTCTCCTGCTCTCTTTCTCCTCCCTTCGTCATCTCTCTCTCACAGTCCTCCCAAACAAAGAAGAAAATCAGGAATCCCTTGAAAAATGAGGCTTGGGGAAAAAGCCACTTCTTCCAAAATGTTGATGGAACAAAAAAACGATATGAAGTGACAATTTGTTTTCTCCTTTTTTTCTATTTTTCTATCGTTCTCAGACGGGGAATGAGTGTTGCGCCGCCGCCGGGCCGAACTTGAACCGAGAGATTTGCGTGGACTGATTTGTTTTTCTAAGAAAGCGATACACAGGTGCCTTTGCTATTGTTGGTAAAGCACATCACCTCCAACGTTTCATCATCTCCAATGGACCATCGTTAACTCACTGGAAAACTAACTGTCTTCGGCTTAAAGCCTTGTCCAAATCTACATACAGACTTCAAGTACAGTTCTTCTTTTTTCCTCTGATGTTTTCTTGATTAAAAAAAAAAGCACAAAATTATGCCATGTATATAACAATACCAATAAAATGAAAAATAAAACTATATTGTTTTATAAACACATCCTGAATCTGGGAATGCTCCAGGGTTGACTTTCTACTTTTTAATTTGAAGTGCTATGGTCATGTGTATGTTCTACATTTTGAGGTTGTGGCCAATTTCCCTGCTCTGAAATCATGGTCTAATGTAACATATAAAGTAATATTACCACAAAGTGCAGTGATTCTCCTTTGTCTGTCAGAGCTGAATCACTCATCACTATCACTTATTTTACCAGGTAAGTTGACACAACACATTCTCATTCACAGCAACGACGTGGAGAATAGTTACAGGGGAGAGGAGGGAGGATGAATGAGCCAATTGGAAGCTGGGGATGTTTAGGTGGCCATGATGGTATGAGGGACAGATTGGGAATTTAGCCAGGACACCAGGGTTAACACCCCTACTCTATGATAAGTGACATGGGATCTTTAATGACCACAGAGAGCCAGGACACCCGTTTAACGTCCCGTCCAAAATATGGCACATTACGTAGGGCAATGTCCCCTTCACTGCCCTGGGGTAGCATCACCATGGAAAGTATTCAACTGCAAAAATGTTTTATTTTAGGCTTTTAATCCTATTGAACAATACAGACTTATCATATAAGGTTGGTATACCCAATCTGATGTTTATTTGATTAGGATGATATACTCATTTTACCCTCACAGGACTCCAGTACATCCCACTTCTGCCACATTAAGGTTCCCTCATACAGCCTCCATCCAATCAGGATGCCCTCTGACAGTAGCAACAGCAAAGTTTGGCCAGTCTGGAAACAACAGTTGGGTTTGTTGTGAGATGGGACTGGGGCCAGGATTCAAACCAAATGCGCCGACATTGCACTACACTTGACTTTTATTGAAGGTAATTTCACTGACTTTCACAGAGATCGTATTTGCGGTAAACACAGCAGATACCGGCTTAAACATAAATTACCTTTTTCAAGTAAAATGTAGTGAGATCTTGGAGCCTTGTGGTTTGTTTGAATCCCCTTCCCAGTCTCTTTTGAGTCTTGGTCAAAAGTAGGGAAACTGGGGAGAGTTTATAGTTATGATATTTAACTATCCAACTACAAACAATATGGACACAATATGTCATGTAAGCATTAAGTGGATACATTGATTTAAAAAAAGAAAAAGCTATCTATTCAAATTCACATGTATGTAAATACACAACCACATGTTTTAATAATGATTTAAAGGTATATATAAATATATATATATTTTCTTAGATTTTATGCAATGTGTTTGTAAGATTGTTGTAAAATGGCAATATTATCCAATGACAAAATCTGTTTCGAGTTTTATTTCCTGTTGTACGCTAACTGTTTTCCTGCTTCCTTTGCATCCCCACCAGAAGGTTGAAGATCTAGACATAGAAACTTACAAGGTGACTCCAGTCATAGCCATAGCCTTTGGTCGATTCATCAAGTGGTGGTATGAGAATAACGGTGGACATAATTAAACGTCTTTATTTGGGAGAAGAAATGTAAACGTTCTGCCATTGGTTTGTTCCCCACGGCAGTTACGTATACTGCACAGTAGATGACATGAAACAGTCAACAGTGAGTAGTCATTTTAAAAGACGTCAATCTCAACAATGCCACCAGGCCAGGGCCTAACATGTATTTAAAACCAGAGTGAAACAACAGTGGGTCAGTTTCATTGTCAGTTAGACACTCGCTCCACTTTGCTTTTAAAGCCGCCAATGTTCTCCACTTGATCATATCAAATGTCACTTTTTCATCGTCTGTTTCAGGGTCACATTATGTGCCCTCTGACAGTAGCAACAGCAACGTTTGGCCAGCCTGGAAACAACAGTTGGGTTTGTTCTTCACTTGATCATATCAAATTTCACTTTTTCATCGTCTGTTTCAGGGTCACATTATGTGAACAATGTCATGTTATTGAACTGGAAAATGACGAGGAAGCCCAGACACTTTTTCTTTCCCTTTTTCCTTGCCATCTTTCTAACTCTGCCTCTTTCTTTCTTTCTTTCTTTCCCTCCCCCTCTCCCTTCCCTCCACCCCTCCCCTGTCTCTCTCTGTGTTTTTTATTGGGATTTTGAAATGAGGCGTCGGGGGCTGAGTCAAATTTACCCCAAAATAGGACATCTTCATAAACCATGAGGTCAGCCGCACTGGCGATGAGGTCTCTTCTTCTTTTCCACACTATCTCTGTTTACCACCTCTTCAGGAGATCACTGGCCATGTGGTCTCTTCTTCTTTTCCACACTCTCTCTGTTTACCACCTCTTCAGGAGATCACTGGCGATGTGGTCTCTTCTTCTTTTCCACACTCTCTCTGTTTACCACCTCTTCAGGAGATCACTGGCGATGTGTCCTCTTCTTCTTTTCCACACTCTCTCTGTTTACCACCTCTTCAGGAGATCACTGGCGATGTGTCCTCTTCTTCTTTTCCACACTCTCTCTGTTTACCACCTCTTCAGGAGATCACTGGCGATGTGTCCTCTTCTTCTTTTCCACACTCTCTCTGTTTACCACCTCTTCAGGAGATCACTGGCGATGTGTCCTCTTCTTCTTTTCCACACTCTCTCTGTTTACCACCTCTTCAGGAGATCACTGGCCATGTGGTCTCTTCTTCTTTTCCACACTCTCTCTCTCTGTTTACCACCTCTTCAGGAGATCACTGGCCATGTGGTCTCTTCTTCTTTTCCACACACTCTCTGTTTACCACCTCTTCAGGAGATCACTGGCGATGTGGTCTCTTCTTCTTTTCCACACTCTCTCTGTTTACCACCTCTTCAGGAGATCACTGGCCATGTGGTCTCTTCTTCTTTTCCACACTCTCTCTGTTTACCACCTCTTCAGGAGATCACTGGCCATGTGGTCTCTTCTTCTTTTCCACACTCTCTCTGTTTACCACCTCTTCAGGAGATCACTGGCCATGTGGTCTCTTCTTCTTTTCCACACTCTCTCTGTTTACCACCTCTTCAGGAGATCACTGGCCATGTGGTCTCTTCTTCTTTTCCACACTCTCTCTGTTTACCACCTCTTCAGGAGATCACTGGCCATGTGGTCTCTTCTTCTTTTCCACACACTCTCTGTTTACCACCTCTTCAGGAGATCACTGGCCATGTGGTCTCTTCTTCTTTTCCACACTCTCTCTGTTTACCACCTCTTCAGGAGATCACTGGCGATGAGGTCTCTTCTTCTTTTCCACACTCTCTCTGTTTACCACCTCTTCAGGAGATCACTGGCCATGTGGTCTCTTCTTCTTTTCCACACTCTCTCTGTTTACCACCTCTTCAGGAGATCACTGGCGATGAGGTCTCTTCTTCTTTTCCATACTCTCTCTGTTTACCACCTTTAAGAAGATCACTGGCCATTGTGGTCTCTTCTTCTTTTCCAGGGATGATCTCTGTTTACCACCTCTTCAGGAGATCACTGGCCATGTGGGGGTATGGGAATATTGGTTTAGACCTCTTCAGGAAGATGGGAAGATGGAAGGATGGGAAGAAGGGAGAATGGGAGGATGGAAGAAGGGAGGATGGGAAGAAGGGGGGATGGGAATATTGGAAGATGGGAAGATGGAAGGATGGGAAAAAGGGAGAATGGGAGGATGAGAAGATGGGAAGAAGGGAGAATGGGAGGATGGGAAGATGGGAAGAAGGGCGAATGGGAGGATGGGAAAAAGGGAGAATGGGAGGATGAAAAGATGGGAAGGAGGGAAGATGGAAGGATGGGAAGAAGGGAGAATGGGAGGATGATAAGATGGGAAGAAGGGAGAATGGGAGGATGGGAAGAAGGGAGAATGGGAAGATGAGAAGATGGGAAGAAGGGAGAATGGCAGGATGGGAGGAAGGGAGAATGAGAAGATGGGTGGATGAGAAGAAGGGAGAATGGGAGGATGAGAAGATGGGAGGAAGGGAGAATGGAAGAGGGAGAATGGGAGAATGAGAAGATGGGAGGATGATAAGAAGAGATAGTGGAAGTAGTTTTTTCTGAAGTAGTGGGGTCAAACAACTGCTTTAGCAAAGTTATGTGATTTGTAATATAGAGAACTATACTGGCTGTCATAGGTGGGTTGGCATTGGTGGGCGCATATTTGTGTGTGTGTGTGCACATATTTGCCTGTTTGCTTGCCTACATGCGTGTACCCGTGCAGTTACATTTGCATACTTGGCCACAAACACACATACAGTACCTGTGTGTGTTTGCACAAAAATCCTTGCCATAAAGGGTGCTGAATGACCTAAGCTGTGCTGTGCTCACAGTGGTCTCATTGACAATTCATGGTGTGCTCTGTCTGTCTGGCAGTGGAGAGTACCAGTCAGAGATATGGTCCAGACCTGGCACTCTTCTGTCTGACTCTGAATAATTTAACACTACCCAAATCCACATGACACGAGTGATTCTCTCGTTCTGATTGGATCAGCTTGAGTTTTCTCTTCATGTCTGGACTTAGACAGGTCTGTGGTTGGTGGAGGACACTGGGAGAATATTATGTTTGCTCTCTGGGCTGGAGTGCTTTTGTTTGGGCCTCTCAGGAGGGAGAGGAGAGGCACTTGGAGCGTCTTGTACTCTAGGACAGTGGTTCCCAAACTGGATCCTGGCCTCCCGGGTGCATGTTTTGGTTTCTTCCCTAGCACTACACAGCTGATTCAAATAACCAACTCATTATCAAGCTTTGATGATTTGAATCAGCTGTGTTGTGCTAAGGCAAAAACCAAAACGTGCCCCCAGGAGGGGCCTCAGGACCGAGTTTGGGAACCTCTGCTATAGGATGTGTCTTGGGACAAGGGATAGTCATGTCCACAGAACCTATTTTGATTCATACACACACTAATATTGGTACACACAAGTTCATGATTGTGGACTAACAAAACATCTTATCTCTTCCAACACACAGACACACATATGCTCTCGCTCTCTCCCTTTCTCTCTCTCTTTCTCTCTTTTTCTCTCTAAGATGACAGTGGCAGGATGATGAATGCAGATTTGCATCACAGCCTAGCTGCTCCCAGGCCAGCGGTGCAGAGATAGAGGAGGAAAGAATAATGTTCTGTCATTTCCTCTTAACACTCAAATCAAATGTTATTTGTCACATGCTTTGTAAACAACAGGTTTAGACTAACAGTGGAATGCTTAAGGGCCCTTTTCAACAATGGAGAGAGAGAAATTGAGAAAAAGTAACACAAGGAATACACAATGAGAAACGATAACTTGGCTATACACACGGGGTACTGAGTTGATGTGCAGTGGTACGAAGTAACTGAGGTAGATGTGTAAATATGTGTAGGGGTCAAGTGACATGGCAACATGATGAACAATAAACAGTAGCAGCAGTGAGTGAGTCAAAGAGTTAGTATACAAAGGGTCAATGCAGAAAGAGTCAATAGTTAACCAATAACTACCCGGATTAAGTATGTATCAATCAGTCTTATTGCTTGGGGGTAGAAGCTGTTCAGGGCCCTGTTGGTTCCAGACTTGCTGCGTCGGTACCGCTTGCCATGCGTTAGTAGAGAGAACAGTCTATGACTGGGGTGGCTGGAGTCTTTTGACCATTTTTAGGGCCTTCCTCTGACACCGCCTGGTATAGAGGTCCTGGATGGCAGGGAGCTCTGCCTCAGTGATGTACTGGCCCGTGCGCACTACCCTCTGTAGCGCCTTGCGGTCGGATGCCAAGCATGTGTCATACCAAGTGGTGATGCTGTCAAGACGCTGTAGAACTTTTTGAGGGTCTGGGAGCCCATGCCAAAATTGTTTCAGCCTCCTGAGGGGGAAGAGGCATTGTCGTGCTTTCTTTAAAAGGACACCAAGGAACGTGAAGCTCTCAGCCCGCTGTCGGCCTCCATTTCCTGTAGTCCACGATCAGCACCTCTTTCTTGCTGATTGTTGTGGATATTATAAAATAAGGATTTGCTGGAGACCAAGTCAAACTAAGATGATTTATTTCTGAGCTCAGAAGGAACAGTTACACAGTGCAGTGTAGACAGTCTGAATTCTGAAGCATTGGGTGGTAAGCACATATCTTTATAGTTTCCTGTTCTTGGGCGGGACTTTATCTATACAAAGACATCAGGTGCCAGCTGGTTTGGAAGACATGATGATACTCCCAAGAACAGGAGATTATAATAGGACCGTTTCACACAGGATTGCAATGTCAGAGGCATACTCATTTATTTGTTACTTATCTATTTTTTACTGAACACTTATTTTTCTTAAAACTGCATTGTTGGTGAAGGGTTTGTTGGTAAACATTTCACTGTAAGGTCGACAATACAATTTGATTTGATTTGATTTACGTGGACACATACAATGAATGTTTCCCATAACACCCTTTTTTACAGAGTTGGCTATCTAACACTCCCAATGCCAGAACCAGTGAATCTCACACACCAAGAGAAAGATTCAGGAATAACATCAATAACAACAGTATCAGGAACAATTAAAGCCAGGCGTTCGTCTGCAGTTCAGTTCACAAATTTTTGGAGTTGTAGTATTTGCATAGCTCTCAGTGATTGGTCTTATAAACAGTGTAGGGAACAATTGATGAATGAAACATCTTGAACGTTTTACAGTCAGTAAGTCTTATTGCCATCAGGGGAAAAAACCCTGACACCGATTTAGGTGTCAGTCCACAAACACGATGTCATTGTCCATTGGTTTGAGGCACCTTGTTATGGATAAAATACATCAATTCATCAAAGTAGATTGGGGGAGGGTCATGGGGGTGAGCTGGTGAATTGTCCGAATGTTCATTGCCACTCAATCCTACCATCCCACTTTTAACACCAATCTGTCCTGTTGAACAGAGCAGCAGTCCAGTTCCAGGATGAAAAGTGTGAATTGCTGCCATCACCTCAGATCTGATCGTCCTCAGGGTTGTCCTCAGGGTTGCCCACCTTCCGGCAGCGGGATCCAATTGTCCCTTTCAGCGATCCAGACCGCAGTCGGAGTGGTCAGCAGCCCTTGGTTTGGCCCCCTCCATCGAGGTTGGTGCCAGTGCTTTCATCTGAGATCCTTCACCACGATCCAGTCGCCAGGGCTCCCCATCTTATGCAGCTGTCTTCCCTTTGGCTCGGACAGGGCAGCTCTTAAGTTCTATCATGTACTTTACCATCTGTTCGTCCACACCGGTCAAGGTAAGCTGGGCCAGCTTCAGCAGTACATCTTCATCGGCCTTCCTGTAAGTATTTCATGGGGCGACAGTCCAGTAGAACAATGGGCTCTACACAATGGGAGAGAAATCTCCTCCACAATTTTCCTCAGCCTTTGCTAAGTCATAACTTTACATAGCTTTGTTTTCACGGTTTGGTTGGTGCGTTCTACTGTGCCCCCACTGACCGGATGATTTGAACAGTGAGTGCGCAGGTCAACGCCCAGACACTCGGATAAACTCTTTATTACATTATTTTCAAATTGTGAGCCGTTGTCGCTTGAGAGTTTTGCCAGAATCCCCCAACTGAGAACAGTTTCTCTCATTAGTGCCTTAGCTACTGTAGATGATGACGCATGCCTGCATGGAAAACATTCTATCCGTTTAGAAAACATGTCCGCTATTACCAGACAATACTCATCAAGTGACTGAAAGGCATCTCAGGTGTGGGGTGAGCTGAAATAAGCCTGGGTGTAGCTCTTCCAACATTATGGGCTGCACAGATAGAACATCTGTCACAACTCCCACCGAAGGTTGATCCCCTTCCTGTTCGGGTGGCGCTCGGCGGTCGTCGTCGCCGGCCTACTAGCTGCCACTGATTCTTTCCTCCCCCTCCTTGTCTGTTTATTGGTTACACCTGTTATGCATTGTGGTGATTAGTTGGGCTTTATTAGTCAGCCGGCCCGCCTGTTTCTTTGTGCGGGATTGTTTGTGTGCCATTTGTGCACGTTTGAGGTGAATGTGTTTGTTCCTGTTCGTGGGTTTTTGCTGGACTGTTTTAGTCCCCGTGTTTGGGGCATTTGTTTTTTTTGTGAGCGCCCAGTGTTTCGTGGGGTGGCTTATGTTCGCCGTATGTGCATTAAAGAGCACTACCCTGAACTCTCTGTTTCCTGCGCCTGACTTCGCACCCACTACACCCAGATCGTTACAACATTGTTTACTAAAACATTCAGCAAAATGAGTAAACCCAAATGTAGACCCAAACATATTTATACATCCACCCCTTTTGACACATGGTCCAAACCGTGTGACAATTTCGCAAGGTAGGGAAAAGCCACTGGAGTGGGTAAAGGGAGGCCGGTCGGGCCCTTCCAGACACCCTCAGAGTTACACATGTTCGCTGCCAACGTTTCTTCTCCACTCCATCAGCCCCCTGTTGTAGCAGAGAGACATCATTAAAGAAAAGAGAAGTTGCAGGGTCGATGCATGACATCACAAGGAGAGGGGAGGTGGGGGAATCAGCAGTCGCTTTCGCTGCACGGTCTGCAGCAGCATTTCCTAGAGATACAGCATCAGTGTGTTTAGTATGAGATGCACATTTACAAATAGCAAGTGTGGAGGGCAGGAGTGCTGCCTCAAACAGTTACTGAACCGTGTTATGGTGTGCTATTGGTTTAGCAGTTGAGTTGAGGAAAACACGATGTTGCCACAGCATTCCAAAAAATGCGACAGACACCAAAAGCGTACTGAGAGTCAGTGTACACTGTGAGTGACTGTCCCTTTCCCAACACAAAGGCATGTGTGAGAGCAAACAGCTCTGCTGCCTGTGCAGAGAAGTAGGAGGGCAGTCTGGCTGCCTCCTCAATACTGGGGGGTTTACACACAGCATACGATGCGACTGGATCCCCTGATGAAGAACGTTTCGCACGACCATCAACAAAACAGATTAGATCACCGTTAGGAACAGTCACATCTTGGAGGTCAGGGCGTGGTTTACACAAGAGGTCAACCACCTCACTGCAGTCATGTGCATCGCCGTCAGACTGTGTGGGGTGTCAGGTTGCAGGGTTTAAGACCGTACATCGGTTCAGAGTAACATGCCACATTGTAAGTAACACATTCTGCCTATGTAGCAGCCTTGCAGGGGTGAGATGTGCTGTCCTTGCCTGTGGTCAAGGGAGAAGACATAATGAGGCAAATGAACAGTTAAGGGCCGCATAGCTACAATGTCAGCACAGGCCAGCGGTTGTTGCTGCCGCCACAGAGCGGAGGCAGAGGAGCAGTGCAGTATGGAGACGTTTCCAGTAGAAACCAACAGGTCTCATCTTACCACAGTTTGTGTCAGTACTGCTGACATGAACCCAATATTTTCCAAAACAAACTAATTGAAAGGTTTGGAGTGATCAGGGAACCCCAAACAAGACCGTGACGAAAAGTGTCTGTTTAAGCCGAATGAACGATTCTTCACCATCTTTAGTCCACTCTATCTGATCTCCCATGACCTGTTTAAGCCGAATGAACGATTCTTCACCATCTTCAGTCCACTCCATCTGATCCCCCATGAACTGTTTAAGCCGAATGAACGATTCTTCACCATCCTCAGTCCACTCTATCTGATCTCCCATGACCTGTTTAAGCCGAATGAACGATTCTTCACCATCTTCAGTCCACTCTATCTGATCTCCCGTGGCCATGGGTTTCAAATGAATGAGATCAGAGAGTGGTTGGCCAATTCAGCATAATCAATTAACCAAACTCTACAATAGCCTGCCAGTCCCAGCAGTGTCAACACATGTTCCTTGGTGCTGGAGTTTATGAACTTGTGAAATAGCTTTAACCCTGTAGCAAAGCTTCTTCCCCCTGATGTGATAACGTGTCCCAAATATTTAACAGTCTGTTGGACAGATGTTCATTTGTTTTTCAAGGCCTTGGGGCCGTTATCAGCTAGAAAATGTAGCAGTGCAACAGTATCAATTTCACATAATTCTCTGTCAGGAGAGAAAAGAAGGAGGTCCTCAACATACTGAACAAGAGTGCTCAGTTCATCTGTAAAAATTACAGGGCTCTCAACATCATTTTGTCTTTGAAAGAAAACACAAACCAGTACTGAGAATCTGGGTGCACAGGAATGCTAAAAAATGCATTAGCCAAATCAACAACTACAAATCAACAACAACAAATCAACAACAACAAATGAACCATTTGAATCTGGCGGGACAGAAGTAAGGATAGTGACTGGGTATGGCACTACTGGGGTCATGACGTACACTGCATCTAAGATCCTGTACCATTCTCCATTCACCAGATGCTTTTCTAACCGGTACAAATTGGCGTGTTGCAAGGTGATGACGTACAGGTGACAACAGCCCCCTTGCTCAGCAGAGAGGTCAGGATTTTGCCAATGCTTTCCTCCTTACGCAAGGGGTACTGTGCCTTGTGGGACCGGTATGTGCTTTTAGGAGAGAAGGTCACAGACGTTGCTCCTCTCATCTTCCCTATGTCATATTTATCCTTAGTGAAGCCCATAGTCCGGAACCTGAGACAACAGTGCGCTGTCAGGGGCGGGCTGATTAGGTGCAATGGGAACAGGAACAGGGATTCATTGTCTCCTCTGAGCACTGCATCCGTGCTGTTCACATCCTTTCTGTGAGCCCCCGGGGAGAATTCCCTCTCATCTGGCTGAGCCTCCCTGTCAGTTGCCAACCTCACGCTCTTAACCCATGTAGCAAATTCTTCCCATTTGGTATCCTCTCAAATCCCAAAATCATATCAAATTTTATTGGTTACATACACATGGTTAGCAGATGTTATTGCGAGTGTAGCGAAATGCTTACGCTGCTAGATCCGAAGCAATCTGAAGCAATCTTGAAGCGTGGAATCCAATTGGTCAGGCCAGCGTTGGATAGACCTGTTTTAGTTTCTGCCTATAGGAGGGCTGCAGCAAGATAGAGTCATGGTCAGATTTGCCAAAAGGAAGGCGGGGGAGGGCCTTGTGTGCATCGCGGAAGTTAGAGTAGCAATTGTCAAGTGTGTTATATCGATTGTGTACTGCAATCGATATGCTGATAGAATTTAGGTAGCCTTGTTCTCAGATTAGCTTTGTTAAAATGCCCAGCTACAATAAATGCAGCCTCAGGATATATAGTTTCCAGTTTGCATAAAGTCCAGAGAAGTTCATTGATGACCGTCTTGGTATCCGCCTGCGGGGGGATATGTTCGGCTGTGACAATAACCGAGGATAGATCTCTTGTGTACTGCAATTGATATGCTGATAGAATTTAGGTTAGAGAATGAACAAAACTATGATTTAAAATATCACCAAGTTGGACCGAAAGGTGTTTGGTAAGGTTCTCTACCATTGGAATGCCAGATGCCCCAAATAGTCTTTATTACATATTTTGACAATGGAACTTTAAAATTGTTACATTTCGATAAAATAGAGATGGTTGCCGCTGAATCGACCAGGAAATACATTTTCACACCGCCCACACACACATCTATATTAGGTGAATCTGCACTGTTAGAAGATCAAATTGGAAACTCACCAAAGTGGCATTGTTGGCTGTCTTTTCCTTCTACCTCCTCCTCGTCCTATCTCGAGCCTCCCACTCTAGTCTGCGGGTTAGATTCTGTCACATGTGGTGGTGGTGGTTAGTAGGTATCACTGTACTCAGCTTCATCATAGCCACTCACATCACCCCTGTTCTGGGGTCAATTTTTTTAAATGTGGCCAGGCTGTTGACAGTTATTACACCTCCATGGTTCCCCTCTTCCTCCTAAACATCTTTCTCCTCCTCCGCCCCTTCCTCCACTTGTTTTTCCATCCTACCTTCCTCTTCCTCTGTCTCCCGAGTTCCCTCTGTTTCCTCCCTCATAAAACATTAGCTGTTTCTCCCTTCCTGCAGCTTGTTGTCGTTCAGTGTGAACAGCATGTGGCCAGACTGTGGTCAAGGGGTGGAACTCAGTGTGTGGTGGTCAGAGGAGTTGATATTCTACTCTGGAACTCAGTGTGTGTGGTGGTCAGAGGAGTTGGTATTCTACTCTGGAACTCAGTGTGTGTGTGGTGGTCAGAGGAGTTGGTATTCTATTCTGGAACTCAGTGTGTGTTGGTCAGAGGAGTTGATATTCTACTCTGGAACTCAGTGTGTGTGGTGGTCAGATGAGTTGGTATTCTACTCTGGAACTCAGTGTGTGTGTGGTGGTCAGAGGAGTTGGTATTCTATTCTGGAACTCAGTGTGTGTGGTGGTCAGAGGAGTTGGTATTCTATTCTGGAACTCAGTGTGTGTGGTGGTCAGAGGAGTTGGTATTCTACTCTGGAACTCAGTGTGTGTGGTGGCCAGAGGAGTTGGTATTCTATTCTGGAACTCAGTGTGTGTGGTGGTCAGAGGAGTTGGTATTCTACTCTGGAACTCAGTGTGTGTGGTGGTCAGAGGAGTTGGTATTCTACTCTGGAACTCAGTGTGTGTGGTGGTCAGAGGAGTTGGTATTCTACTCTGGAACTCAGTGTGTGGTGGTCAGAGGAGTTGGAATTCTACTCTGGAACTCAGTGTGTGTGGTGATCAGAGGAGTTGGTATTTTACTCTGGAACTCAGTGTGTGGTGGTTAGAGGCGTGTCTTTTTCTTCTTCGTCTTCCTCAGATTCTCGCTGTCTGCCCACACAGCCCCCACTCCTGCTGCTGGGGGTCCTGGGTGTGGAGGTGGTACCGTAGCGGTTGGTTGAGGTGGGGGAGCGTAGGGTGGTGGATGATGTTGATACAGTTCGTCTTTACGTCTGTTCCCACTTGCTTTGCCTTTCTTTTCTTCAGCTTTCATCATTACCTCTGCACCCTTCTCTGCACTTTTCCTCTCTCTCTCTGTCCTTGTCTCTGCTTCAATTTCCCACTTTCTAAAATGATCCCAGCGTATATTATTTGTCTTGTCTTTCCCTACTTTCTCCAACTGTTGTCGGGCTAATTTCAACTTAACCACACAGAGGGTCCCTTCTTCGGGAAAATCTCCATTTGTTAAGCGGTGCCATTGTGACACGTCCTCTGCAACACTCGGACCCCATTTGTTAAGCGATGCCATTGTGACACGTCCTCGGCAACACTCGGACCCCATTTGTTAAGTGGTGCCATTGTGACACGTCCTCTGCAACACTCGGACCCCATTTGTTAAGCGGTGCCATTGTGACACGTCCTCTGTAACACTCGGACCCCATTTGTTAAGCGGTGCCATTGTGACACGTCCTCGGCAACACTCGGACCCCATTTGTTAAGCGGTGCCATTGTGACACGTCCTCGGCAACACTCGGACCCCATTTGTTAAGCGGTGCCATTGTGACACGTCCTCGGCAACACTCGGACCCCATTTGTTAAGCGGTGTCATTGTGACACGTCCTCTGCAACACTCGGACCCCATTTGTTAAGCGGTGCCATTGTGACACGTCCTCTGCAACACTCGGACCCCATTTGTTAAGCGGTGCCATTGTGACACGTCCTCGGCAACACTCGGACCCCATTTGTTAAGCGGTGCCATTGTGACACGTCCTCGACAACACTCAGACCCCATTTGCTTACCATCACCTTCAAAGGCCCTGTGTAGCATGTGGTGGCTGGAGAACCCTTTTTCCTCCAGGATGATCCCATCTAGAGTTCCTATCTCACACACACTCTCTCTCTCTCTCTCTCTCTCACACACTCTCTCTCTCTCTCTCTCTCTCTCTCTCTCTCTCTCTCTCTCTCTCTCTCTCTCTCTCTCTCGCACGCACGCGCACACACACACACCCACACACACACACACACACACACACACACACACACACACACACATGCACACGCACATTTAAACACACAAATTTGAGGAGGGATCAGTTCCTATAATCTAAACAATTGCATGGCTGCTAAAATATTCCCTAATTTGTCGTTGAACCACTGGAGAACTAATCCTAATTGGTATCTTACCCACGTAAAAAGAAAACACAGTTTTGCTATGATACTTAGGTTCAACTGCATGAGAAAGTTCTTCATGTCCGCAGGTTAATAAGGCTATCCTTAACCTGAGATTCTAGTCTAACATGACGTCCTAACCGGTCCATCAGCATCGCACTATGCGGTAGGGCATGCGCTTGATCACTTAGTGCAAAGTGATCTAGGAATGCACAATTCCTCTTATTTTAATGATAGTGTTCTTTATCACTTAGCACAAAGGGATTTCATTCATAAAGAATCTTCCAAAGATGACACACCAGCTGAGGAAAACATTGACTGAGAGACCGCTGACCCTCAACTCCTGTGGACATCAGGTGGGTCTCTCCGTTCCCTCGTTTGACCAGGAGGAATTAACTCTAGACACTGCCAGCAGTTTACCCTCGGAGCCGCAGGAGCCGCAGGTCAACGATATGGCAGTCACGTCTGGGGTGACAAATTGTGGTGTAAATGATAAAATAAGGATTTGCTGGAGTCCAAGTCAAACTAAGATGATTTATATCTGAGCATTGGGTGCTAAGCACATATCTTTATAGTTTCCTGTTCTTGTTGATCTGTTGGGGCGGTATGCGAATTGGAGTGGGTCAACAGTGTCTGGGATTCAGTGTTGATGTCAGCCATGACCAGCCTTTTAAAGCATTTCATGGCTACAGACGTGAATGCTACAGGGCGATAGTCATTTTGACAGATTACCTAGGCATTCCTGGGCACCTGGACTATGGTGGTCTACTATACTACGGTGGTGTATGCATCCTGGTAATCGGTCTTGTGAATGTTAACATGTTTAAAAGTCTTACTCACGGCCTCCCGGGTGGCGCAGTGGTTAAGGGCGCTGTACTGCAGCGCCAGCTGTGCCATCAGAGTCCTGGGGTTCGCGCCCAGGCTCTGTCGTAACCGGCCGCGACCGGGAGGTCCGTGGGGCGACGCACAATTGGCCTAGCGTCGCCCGGGTTAGGGAGGGCTTGGTCGGTAGGGGTGTCCTTGTCTCATCGCGCACCAGCGACTCCTGTGGCGGGCTGGGCGCAGTGTACGCTAGCAAAGGTGGCCAGGTGCACGGTGTTTCCTCCGGCGCATTGGTGCGGCTGGCTTCTGGGTTGGATGTGTGCTGTGTTAAAGAAGCAGCGGCTTGGTTGGTTGTGTATCGGAGGACGCATGACTTTCAACCTTCGTCTCTCCCGAGCCCGTACGGGAGTTGTAGCGATGAGACAAGATAGTAGCTACTACAACAATTGGATACTACGAAATTGGGGAGAAAAAGGGGTAAAATTAAAAAAAAAAAAAAAGTCTTACACATCAGCTACGGAGAGCGAGATCACACAGTCGTCCGGAACTGCTGGGGCTGTCATGCATGGTTCAGTGTTGCTTACCTCAAAGCGAGCGCTGAAGGAATGTAACTTGTCTTGTAGGCCGGCAGCTGGGTTTCTGTGATTGTTTGCAAGCAATGCCACATCCAACGAGCATCAGAGCCAGCCAGAAGGAGTCAATCTTAGTCCCGTATTGACGTTTTGACTTTTTGATTGCGCTTCGGAGGTTGTAGTGGGATCTCGGATATGCGTCCGGATTAGTGTCCCGCTCCTTGAAAGTGGCAGCTCTAGACTTCAGTTTAGCACGGATGTTGCCTGAAAGCCATGGCTTGTGGTTGGGATATGTACGTAGGTTCACTGTGGGAACAATGTCGTTGATGCACTTATTAATTAGCCTGGTGACTGATTTGGGGAACTCCTCAATGTTATCCAGTCCATTCCAGTCTGTGCTAGTGAAACCTTTCCTGCAGCTTAGCATCCACTTCATCCCTATAAATGTCACTGGTACGTCCTGTTTTAAGTTTTTGCTTGTATTCACGAATCAGGAAGATGGAGTTATGGTCAGATTTGCCAAATGGGCGAGGGAGAGATTTGTATGCATTTCTGTGTGTGGAGGTAAGTTGATCTAGAGTTTTTTCCGCCTCTAGTTGCATGCTAGCGTCCCACCTGGCCAACATCCGGTAAAATTGCAGAGCGCCAAATTCAAAATACAGGAATACACATAATAAGCATTCATAAAATATACAAGTGTTATACATCGGCTTAAAGATGAACTTCTTGTTAATCCAGCCGCTGTGTCAGATTTCAAAAAGGCTTTACGGCGAAAGCGTAACATGCGATTATCTGAGGAGTCACTAAAGAAATAGCGAACAAATTAATCACTTACCTTTGATGATCTTCATATGCTTGCACTCACAAGACTCCCAGTTACACAGTATATGTTCGTTTGTTCGATAAATTCCGTCTTTATGTCCCAGGCGGTCACAACAGGCAGACGAATACATACTAAAAGTACCCCGGGAAAGTTTGTCGAAACATGTCAAACGATGTTTATAATTAATTAATTAATCCTCAGGTTGTTTATTGTCTTTATAATCAATAATATTTCAAACGGACAATACCGTTTTCAATAGAAAGGAAACATAACAAACGGCGCGCTCAAGCGCGCCATCAGGTCTGCATACTTCCTCTGTCCTCTGACCAAAATGTATTTTTACACGTTGTTTTTCAAAGTAAAAGCCTGAAACCATGTCTAAAGACTGTTGACATCTAGTGGAAGCCATAGGAACTGCAATCTGATTCCTAACCCATTGGATTCTCTATAGGCATTGAGTTGAAAAACGAGCCACATGAAAATAATTCCACTTCCTGGATGGACTTTTATCAGGTTTTCGCCTGCCATATCAGTTCTGTTATACTCACAGACTTTATTTTAACAGTTTTGGAAACGTTAGAGTGTTTTCTATCCACATCTACCAAATATATGCATATTCTAGCTTCTGGGCCTGAGGAACAGGCAGTTTACTTTGGGCACGCTTTTCAGAGGTGGAGGTGAACGTTGAAAATAGAGGAGGAGGTGAAAATACTACCCCCTACCAAAGAGAGGATAATACATAGTACAGAACATTATTAGTCAAGGACTGAAGTACATACATACACGTCATGGCCCGCCACAGCCTACATATCAGTACATACACACAATATCTATGCCTAATACATAGTACAGTGCAAATTAGAGTACAATATACATAAAATGGCTGTCTCTACACAGTCCCATTTGTGCAGTGAGGTGTTCTTTTTTCGGTTTTTCTTTTACTTAAAAAAAATTAGATACTTGTAGCCCTATTCATCTCGTTGAGTGTGTTCTTAGTGCCAGCTTCGTTTTGTGGTGGTAAATAGATAGCTATGAAAAATAGAGATAAACTCTCTTGGTAAATAGTATGGTCTGCAGCTTATCATGAGTTATTCTAACTCAGGTGAGCCTCAAGACTTCCTTAACATTAGAGATTGCGCACCAGCTGTTAACAAAGAGACACCCCCCCCCCCCCCTCTTAACCTTACCCTAAACTGCCATTCGGTCTTGACGATGCATAGAAAAACCAGCTAGATATATATTATCCACGTCCTTGTTCAGTCACTACTCCGTGAAACATATTACAGTTCTTTAGGTCCCATTGATAGGACAGTCTCGAATGGAGCTCATCCAGTGACTATACGTTCACCAATAGAAAGGAGGGTAGAGGCAGTTTATTTACTCATCGACGAAGTCTCATCGGGGAGCCCGCTTGTTTGGGGATTAGGGTCTGGTCTGGAATGAGCAGTTCATCCACAGTTTCAGACTCGTCAAAGTAAAAATCTTCATCCATATCGAGGTTAGTGATCGCTGTTCTGATGTCCAGATGCTGTTTTCGGTAATAGCAAATGATCTCGGTAATATTATGTAAAAATATTTTGGGACCAAACAGACAAATGCAGAATTTGACAGAAATGTTGACAAAATAGCAGTAAGACGGTAGCTATCCACTGCAACACAATGTTTGTAGATGACATTTACATTTGAGTAATTTAGCAGACACCCGTATCTAGAGCGACTTACAGGAGCAATTAGGGTTAAGCGCTTTGCTCAAGGGCACATCAGCAGATTTTTTGCCTAGTTGTCTCGGGGATTCGAACCAGCTGCCTTTCAGTAACTGGCTCAACGCTCTTAACCGCTAGGCTACCTGCCTCCCCAAATTACGTACATGATACATACTCAGCAGGATAGGAAGGACGCCATCTCTGGCGTCATCATCCCATCACTGTGCTGTTATCACTGATACCATACTGACAGACCGTGGGGGGAAGGGTGAGTGTGTGGGAGGGGGGATCTGTGTGTATGTGGTGAGGGTGAAGTGTGTGCATATGTGTGTTAATGTGATTTTTGTGGTAATTTGACTTCATTATTTTAATAATATGTATGTACTAAGAGATTAAGGTGATGCTATTATTGTAGCAATACAGCTAATGAGGTTTAATTCTTAACCCTTGTGTGGTGTTCGGGTCTGTGGGACCCATTTTCAATGTTTTCTAGAAGACAATTGATACAGTTAATAATTTTTTCAACCTGAGACTCATTGGTCTTGGCTCATTTTCTGTGAAGAACATGTAAAAGAACACATTTTCATTGAGTGCACACTCTGCACCCTCCTACACATTTATATTACATATGAGGTGTTTGGGTCCACTGGACCCGAAGGGAGTAAAAGTGTGGAAAAGTGTGTGTGTAGGTGAAAACAAGTCAAAATTGTGTACTGTGTGTACTGTTTCAACATAGCACCAAAAACCTGTCTGTCTCCCTGACTGTCTGCCCGTCTCCCACTTTTCTCACACTCTTTACCCTTTGTAGTGTGTGAAACTACACAATGTCTTGCGGGAATCTACACAATGTTATTACAATATATTATTTTGATACACTGTAAAAAAATCTGTATTTTCCCACACTTGCAAATTGGGGGAGGGACACAGCAAATAATGTGTGTGTGTGGGAGAGGGGGGATCTGTGGGGATCTCCTTACCACAATCAATCAGTATGGCAGAAAGAATGTCTGTTTAGAGGGCCTTAGAAATTATTTTTGCAGAGAGATGAGCTAGTGTGGAGGGAGAGTCTTCCATTTTGGAAGATTAAGAATTTTCCAAATAATAGGATCATGTCTCTTTCAAATCAGAGTCTGGCAGTGAGTTGGAAGAAGATGAGATTGACCCTCAGCCAGCCCCAGGACCAGCCCGTCAGCAGCCAGCCCAAGGACCAGCCTGTCAGCAACCAGCTCATCAGCAGCCAGCCCCAAGACCAGCCCGTCAGCAGTCAGACCCAGGACCAGCCCTTCAACAGCCAGGACCAGCCTGTCAGCAGCCAGCCCCAGGACCAGCTTGTCAGCAACCAGCCCTAGGACCAGCCCGTCGACAGCCAGCCCCAGGACCAGCCTGTCAGCAGCCAGCCCAAGGACCAGCCCGTCGACAGCCAGCCCCAGGACCAGCCTGTCAACAACCAGTCCCAGGACCAGCCCGTCAGCAGCCAGCCCCAGGACCAGTCCATCAGCAGCCAGTCCCAGGACAAGCCCATCAGCAGCCAGCCCCAGGACCAGCCCGTCAACAGCCAGAGTCAGGACCAGCCCGTCAACAGCCAGCCCCAGGACCAGCCCTTCAACAGCCAGGACCAGCCTGTCAACAGCCAGCGTCAGGACCAGCCCGTCAACAGCCAGCCCCAGGACCAGCCCTTCAACAGCCAGGACCAGCCTGTCAACAGCCAGCCCCAGGACTAGCCCGTCAACAGCCAGCCCTAGGACCAGCCCGTCAGCAGCCAGCCCCAGAACCAGCCCTTCAACAGCCAGGACCAGCCTGTCAACAGCCAGCCCCAGGACCAGCCTGTCAACAGCCAGCCCAGGACCAGCCCGTCAACAACCAGCCCCAGGACCAGCCCGTCAACAACCAGCCCCAGGACCAGCCCGTCAACAACCAGCCCCAGGACCAGCCCGTCAACAACCAGCCCCAGGACCAGCCCGTCAACAACCAGCCCAAGGACCAGCCCGTCAACAACCAGCCCCAGGACCAGCCCGTCAACAGCCAGCCCCAGGACCAGCCCGTCAGCAGCCAGCCCCAGGACCAGCCTGTCAGCCCCAGGACCAGTCCATCAGCAGCCAGCCCCAGGACCAGCCTGTCAACAGCCAGCCCCAGGACCAGTCCATCAGCAGCCAGCCCCAGGACCAGCCTGTCAACAGCCAGCCCCAGGACCAGCCCGTCAACAGCCAGCCGCAGGACCAGCCCGTCAACAGACAGCCCCAGGACCAACCAGTCAGCATCCAGGACCAGCCTGTCAGCAGCCAGCCCCAGGACCAGCCCGTCAACAGCCAGGACCAGGACCAGCCTGTCAGCAGCCAGGACCAGGACCATCCTGTCATCAGTCAGCCCCAGGACCAGCCCGTCAATAGCCAGGACCAGAACCAGCCTGTCAGCAGCCAGGACCAGCCTGTCAGCAGCCAGCCCCAGGACCAGCCTGTCAGCAGCCAGCTCATCAGCAGACTGCAGGAGGAGAAATATGGATGTCAAAAAATAGTGAAATGTAATGGTCTTCTTGCCCAAGGAATGAGCCACCCCACATGGCTGCCAACGTGATAAGGATGTAACCAGGGCCGGATGGTGGTTACTAATGTACAGGACATAAAGTCTTGTTTTGAACTGATCATCCCAGACACCATCCAGAAAATCATTCTGGACTCCACTAATTTTGAGAGGAAGTCGTGTTTTTGGAGAGGGATGGAAGGAGATGGACCAAACTCATTTACATGCATACTTTGGGGTTCTCATCCTTGCTGGGGTTTTCAGATCCAATGGGGAATCCACAGAATCCCTGTGGGATGCAGAAACTGGGAGAGAACTTTTCAGTGCAACAATGTCTCTGGAAAACTTCCACATTATTTTCAGGATTATCCTGTTCGATAACCGAGACACCAGACCAGCTAGGTGGAGAGACAAGCTATCTGCAATCAGGTCAGTGTGGGACTGGTAACGCCCAGCGTTACTGTTGATGAGCAGTGTATGCCATTTAGGGGCCGCTGTCCCTTCAAGCAGTGCTTACCCAGAGGTGACCATTTAGACAAGCTGGTGACTGGCTACACCTGCAATAGAAGAACCCTACATGACCATTTGTTATATTCTTCAACATCTTGGACATCTCGGCATGCAATGCGTTTGTCATCTGGATGGCGTTGAACCCAGATTGGAACAGTGGGAAGCAATAGATGAAATGGCCCTTTCTCAAGGAGCTGGGCAAGGCATACCTCAACATATCCCAAGGTCTCCAGCTTCTGCAGCCATCGTGAGGAGGATTCAGGAGGAGGATGCTGGTGCCCCATTGGCCCGACCCACAGAGCCAACAACTCCAACAACAAATTCCTGAACTGTTTTCAAGAAGCATCACTGTACTGTGATGTGTGTGTGGACCCAAGAAGGACAGGAATACACAGTACACACGCCTCAATTGCAAGAAATACATTTGCAACACACGCACAGTAAACCTCTATTCCTCATGTGGTGTGTAGACCGGCCTTAATTTGCATTCGATGGGGCTCATTTACCCTTTCCATAAAATACTGTATGTAAAATGTGTCCTTCTAATTTGTTCAGATCAAAGCAATAAACATCTATAGTGATGCAAACCTTGTTTCATTGATATTTGTTCATGATAAACATGACTTACTCCACCTATGTCTTGATTTGTTTTATTTAAAAAATGGTATGCTAGACTGTCTATATTGCTTATAATTGATATAAGTCAACATCTAAGCAGTAAGTCTTTTTACTTGAATTGTTATGGCCTGTACTGTTTTAAAAACCCAATTATGTTGTGGGTCAAGCAGACCCCGGAACATTGGGTGAATAACAAAAACATGAACTCCACATAAGGGTTAGTAAATACTAGTTACATTTGGAGTGGTGCTGCAACTTCAAGGTACACCCTTGAGCCTTGTTAGTGTACAATATGACAGGAGTCATATTCTGTCATGTTCCTACTAATACAATCCCGCCCACCAGTGCGTTCAACCACATTGACTCTTCTTATGCGAGCAATCATCCAGAACATTACCGCTAGCCAGTTGCCCTATTTGGCCTTAATGGGTCACTTAAGTCACCAGAAAAACGTTCAGATTAAATTGAATTAGGGGGGGGAGGGGTTGATACTGTATCGTAACTATGCACAGAGGGACATGTAGTGTAGATCTCTATGTGTTCCTGCTGTTCCTGAGTGAGTATATGTTCCTGTGCTAGATATTAAATAGAATACCACAAATGGACTATAGCATCATTAAAGTGCATTGTGGCGGTTGAATGTGGTGTATGCTGTAAGTACCCACTCTACCAAGTTCTAAAAGTCCTCCATATACATCAAAGTATCAGATCTGTAGTTGGTGACTTCAATACAGGTAAATAACTCCTGGGATCCCCAACATAAATTGAAATGATACTGAGACTTTAACTTCACCACATAATCATCCTCTCCAATCTTCAACAAAATGCAATTTCCCTCGATATCCGAAAATAATCTCCTCCTACTCTACCTTGTATGACCTAATAGTTGGTGACAGGCAATTTCGTGGTCGCCTCTACCGATGAGAAGGAAGTGATATTGAGTTAAGGTTTATTGGGTCAACGGGATATTGACGCATCCGTCAAATAATTGTTTCAGTGGTGTGTGTGTGTGTGTGTGTGTGTGTGTGTTTGTGTGTGTGTGTGTGTGTGTGTGTGTGTGTGTGTGTGTGTGTGTGTGTGTGTGTGTGTGTGTGTGTGTGTGTGTGTGTGTGTGTGTGTGTGTGTGTGTAGGAGTGTGTTAATCACCCCATCTGGCTATGGCGAGTGTAGTCACCTAGAGCATTGGTTAGACTGTTCGGTTGTTAGAAGAAGACACTGCCAGAGGAAATCCCCATGGCAACATTAATGCCTCTAAAGCTAAAATTGTTCTATTTTTGTGGACAACCCTCTGTGGATTGTGGCCCTAGTATATACTGTATTGGCTCTAATTGGTGGCTGAGCGTGATTAGATGAGGCATATCGATATGAACTGTTTGTCCTGTCATGTTTGTGTAATTAAATGGGGACCTATTATCAGTCAGTATGTGTGGCTGATCACTGTTACTAGGCCTCTATCTGTGGCAGAATACCTGTACTTGTGTTCTAAAGAGTAAGCCTTTTGGGTATGCGAATATAGAACATTTTATAGTGTGAGAGATTTAGAAAATGTTGTATGCTTTAAATGCCAGGATATCATACTCTTTTCGACATTAATTCGCTGCATGCTATTTATGAAGATAATCGTTTCTTCAGACCTGCGTGTGTTTGACAACAGCTGATATTCACCTGATAATGAGATAAGGGGAGGCGCTACCAAAATAACCCAATGGAGGGAAACAACACGGTTGCGCATTAGATCTCAGTATAGGTGAGTCTAGTATGTTGATACGTGTCGCTTACTGCATTCGTTTTCACTAAACAGAACATTATAAATAGTATGTAGTATTAGTACACAGTATGTAGCTCTAGTAAGTGTATGTAACCAAGACAGATTTCGGACACAGGCTATGTGTTCTGTCTGGAGGATGTAGTAGGAAGTTGTCCTCAGAGACTGATTTGAGGTCAGATTTTATCATGCTATCACGCTTGTTTCTCCCTAAGGTTAGGATTTGGGGAGGGGGAGCTGATCCTAGAACTGCACCTATATGAGTATCTTCTACCTCCACAGCAGGAAATGCAAACGTGTAGTGTATTCTAGTTTTAAAAAGTCCATTAACTATAATCCACAAAATGATTCACCTTTCCTGTTTCTGCAGGATTATTTTCCTGCTGTAGCAAACTGCCTCATATTAGAACCCTACATCTGTATGACTGTGTGACAGGTGTGTGGGACTGTGTGTGTGATAGGTGTGTGAGTGTGTGTGTGACAGGTGTGTGTGGGACTAGGTGTGTGAGTGTGTGTGTGACAAGTGTGTGTGGGACTGTGTGTGTGATAGGTGTGTGAGTGTGTGTGTGACAGGTGTGTGTGGCCCGATTCGTTAGCGTCTCCACCGAGACCTGTGAAGAGAACTGTCAGTGGTAAAAACACTCTGCTTGTCCAACTGAATTCTGCCCCAGTACCTTCCGGGTAGGCTATGTAATTCCAAATTCCAAGGGGAAGAAGTCCCTGAAAAGGTCCTTGTACCGTTGTCGGCTGGCATGAAGTGACATTTTGTATCATGTGCCGACCACCTTGTCCCAGTCATATAACATTTAAAAAGTGCCAGGGGGCTCTGAGGTTTCGGTTACACCGCTCTCTCTCTCTCGCTCTCGCTCTCTCTCTCTCTCTCTCCCTCTCTCTCTCTCTCTCTCTCTCTCTCTCTCTCAACCCCCTCTCTCTCTCTCTCTCTCTCTCTCTCTCTCTCTCTCCCTCTCTCTAACTCACTCTCTCTCTCTCTCTCTCCCTCTCTCTCTCTCTCTCTCTCTCTCTCTCTCTCTCTCTCTCTCCCTCTCTCTCTCTCTCTCTCTCTCTCTGTCTCTCTCTCTCTCTCTCTCTCTCTCTCTCTCTCTCTGTCTCTCTCTCTCTCTCGCTCACGCTCTCGCTCACTCTCGCTCACCCTCTCGCTCACCCTCGCTCTCTGTCTCTCGCTCTCTCGCTCTCTCGCTCACTCTCACTCTCTCTCTCTTTCTCCCCCAGACACATGTTCTTGCCGTCTGTTACCTGGATGTTTGGATATGGCCGACAGCCTTCCACTGATCTAGAGTCAGTTTATACCAAGGGCATTTAGCTGTCGACGTGGTCGTCAGTGCTTTGCTGCTCTGAGGTCAGTTACCATGCTGTCTATTCCTAGGAATCTGGCTGTGGTAGTTGGTACACCTACAGTTCTGAGGCCAGTTTGTTCTTGGGCATCTGGTTGTTGTAGTCAGGTCCCTCACAGCTCCCAGATCAGTCGTCTCTCCACACCGCCTGTACCCATCCTACGGTCAGAACCAGTGGAGGCTGCTGAAGGTAGAACTACTCATAATAACGGCTGGAACGTAGCGAATGGAATAGCATCAAAACACATGGAGACCATGTGTTTGTTGTGTTTGATACCATTTCGCTCCAACCACTACCATGAGCCCATCCTCCCTAATTAAGGTGACATCAACCTCCTGTGGTCAGAACACAGCAGCAGTAAGTGGTCGGTATCATTAAACCTCACTGGACATCACTTGGCCAGCTGCAACCACTAGATCCAACTGCCTGTTTAGTTCAGGCCGGCTACAGAGGATGTACTGGAGGGTGGTACAAAGTGATCTGTGTGCTTCTGTGCGTTTGTGTGTGTGTGTGCTTCTGTGTGTTTGTGTGTGTGTGTGTGTGCTTCTGTGTGTTTGTGTGTGTGTGTGCTTCTGTGTGTTTGTGTGTGTGTGTGTGCTTGCATGTATGCATCCATGTATATGTGCCATACTTGTTGTAGCTAATAGGAAATATACTGAACGAAAATATGAACGGAACATGCAACATTTTGAACGATTTTACTGAGTTACAGTTCATATAAGGAAATCAGTCAATTGAAATTAATTCATTAGTCCCTAATCTATGGATTTCACATGACTGGGCAGGGGCGCATCCAAAGGTGGGACTGGCTCCCCAGTGGGTGGGCCTATGCCCTCCCAGGCCCACCCATGGCTGTGCCCCTGCCCAATCATGTAAAATCCCTAGATCCATATTTTTGAGTTTTTCCCCACAAAAGGGGCTTTATTAGATTCATCAGCTGTCTGACTGGCTGGTCTCAGACGATCCAACAGGTGAAGAAGTTGTACGTGGAGGTCTTGTGCTGGTGTGGTTACACGTGTGCTGCAGTTGTGAGGCCGGTTTGTCAAGTTGCCAAATTCCCTAAAACTGTTGTGAGGCCTGGAGGCTCGTGGTAGAAAAATTAACATTCAATTCTCTGGCAACAGCTCCGGTGGATATTCCTGCAGTCAGCATGCCAATTGCACACTCATTCAAAACTTGAGACATCTGTGGCATTGCGTTGTGTGACAAAACTGAACATTTTTGAGTGGGCTTTTATTGTCCCCAGCGCAAGGCGCACCTGTGTAATTATCATGCTGTTTAAGCAGCTTCTTGATATGCCACATCTCTCTTCTCCATATGCCACATGGGTTATCTTGGACAAGGAGAAATGTTCACTAACATGGATGTAAACAAATTTGAGCCCAAAATTGGAGAGTTAAGCTTGGAACATTTCTGGGTTCTTTTATTTCAGCTAATGAAACATGGGATGTTGCCTTTATATTGTTGTTCAGTATTATAGATAAGGAATTGGTGGTGCTGAATAAGGGACATGTGTTCAAGATGGACACAACTCAAGTTCTATATCAAAGGAGGAGGGACATTGTGACGGATCCCTCCGGAACTTTCATCATGCTCACCTGTCCCCTAATCCCGCTCATTAGTACCAGTATAAGTGTGCTCTTTGGTTGCCATTGGGCTGTCCATTATTGTTACAATGTCCGTTGGTGCATGTGAGTACCTGTGCTGTGTGTTTTGGGCTTTCTTGCCCTTGTGGATTGCCCAGATGATTACGGGTCTCGTCCCGTGTGTTGATCATCGTCCGCTAGTGTTATTTATTCAAAGTACTCCTCACTCTTTTGTTTGGGTTTCAACCCTGTGTGTTTGTTACGTGTTTGTTTGGTATTCGTCCCCTTTACACGGCACGCCGTAATTTGGGGTATAATAAAAAAAACTATTACACATTCCTGCGCCTGTCTTCCGCATCTCTTCATACCAACGTGACAGACGTCATTCCAGCAGCATACCACCCTGCATACCACAGCTGGCTTTCTTCTGAAGCTAAGCAGGGTTGGTCCTGGTCAGTCCCTGCATGGGAGACTTGATGCTGCTGGATAGTGGTGTTGGAGGGCCAGTAGGAGGCACTCTTTCCTCTGGTCTAAAAAATATCCCAATGCCCCAGGGCAGTGATTGGGGACGCTGCCCTGTGTAGGGTGCCGTCTTTCGGATGGGACTTTAAACGGGTGTCCTGGCTCTCTGCGGTTATTAAAGATCCCATGGCATTTATCGTAAGAGTAGGGGTGTTAAACCCTCACGGTCACCTAATAATCCCCAGTTTACAATTGGCTCATTCATCCCCTGTAACTATTCCCCAGGTCATTGCTGCAAATGAGAATGTGTTCTCAGTCAACTTACCTGGTACAATAACGGATAATTTTTTTTACAAATAAATTCCCCTCTGTCGCAATTATCTATTTGTTGTATTCAGCCTAGAGAACATGGAGTGATTGCTCAGTAAATTGGACTGATAATATCACAGTGCTGGGTCAGCTCCAGTGAGTGATGGCCTCTTAACCTTCAATAGATTGTTGTGTAATTGTTCCCCTAGGGGTGTATTAAATATGTAACGGGTCATGTGGTACAGTATGTGATATAGAGGACATGCGTATCGTCTCATGTAATAGGGTCTATTTCCTATGTATATATATTTTTTCCTTCAATTTTTGAGGTGGACAAATAAACTACAAGTTTTCAATTTCCTGCAACGGGGTGATCAGATGAAGATCCTATGTCTGTATATGGCTTAGCTGTACAGTTCCACAGTAGTCATAGGCATAATATATACTGTATAAACCCATAGGGAGGGTATCAGACAAACAGCCTGCAGGGCTGTACCATAGACGCCATGTAGCAACGCGCATGCCCCGCCCACCTGAGGGTCTGTCTTTTTCAGCCATCTACTTCCTGTGTTTTAGGGGTGCAAAATTCACTTGTAATTTACATTTTGCTGGATTCATTTCTTTCATTTTACTCGTGTGACTCTTTCATACTTTTGCTTGTGCCTGTAATTTTCCCCCGTTGGCGTTACGACCGCAGAAATGTTTGTAATGACCTGTCAAACACACCCAGGTAAAGGCTGAATTAGCCTCAATGGAATACATTGTCTTTCCGTTAAATCTATAAGAACGGCAACGTTTTGTCGGGGATTTAACTCACCGGCTCATCACACGACACTTACATCACACGTAAGAGAAGAAAGATAACTTCATTTGCATTGGTGTACATTTTTGGTGGAATTGAAACAAGTAATAATGTAAGACAGTTGAAATGTTTACAAATGAGATGCACTGAAATGAAAACAACTTCAGAAAATGGGGTGATATTATGTCTGATCTCGCAAACAATGTAAAGTGTGTTTAGATAGCTGTAATCTAGAGCCATGCGTGTTGATTTTCAATCTCAGGGTATCCTGCTATTGACACACTTGTTGAATTATGCAAGAGAATGTGAAAACAACAGTAATTAATGACTCAGTCTAGAGAGCGCAGGTTGGGTAGACAGAGGAATGGATGGTTGTTGCAGACCTGTTCCACCCCTTTATGTTAATATATGTATATATGCAAATGCATGTGTATTTATGCAAATTAGGTACATATCATTTTAAATATTTCAACACAAAATATATAAAAAAAATACCTGATACAATAACATTTATATGAGTGCCTTCCAAGAAAAAATGTGTGAAATTTTACAATAAATTGAATACTTGAATTCCCACCAAAATCACTGAACTCCAGTCGTTATTTGTCTGTGCCTGTACAATGTGTTATGTGTTATAATTATGTCAATATCCAATGGATTGTATAAATTCAAAAAGTTTGGAGTATCTTCATCCATTGTCCAACTTTATTAAAACCTTTTAACAATTTTGATTACCGTTGCTACCTCAACGCCAGCGAAATCCTGAATATGACATAAAGACACCATTTCGTTTTATTGGCTTGGGGGGGGGAAGTCTCGAAGGAGAACTTTATTTGATAGTTTAATTATCTTTAGTGGCTGAATCATCATTGGGAGGATTCCTGGGTGAGTTTGAAGGCTTTTAAGGGGCCAGGGCTGATGCACTTGGCTTCCTGGAATGCCGTGTCCTCAATCTGGGTACATGGTGTCTGTAAGGCAGGTTCATGCCTTATAGACACACTTGATGTGATGTTGTGAAATGATCTGTTATTCTTGGAATGATGTGCTTTCTCTCTGACAGGTTAACACACTGATAATTAGTCTGTTGGTTCAATACTAAAGCTACCTGGCCTCATCAAGGGGTGTGGAGTGATAACGATCGATAGATTTTGGTAGGATCAAATGTTATCAATCAATTGATGTAGTCCTTTTCTCGCCGCAAGGACACAATAGGCCTAGAGCGAGGATCGTGCCTGTAGATGCCATGGTTTCTTTAACCTATCCAAACCAGGAACACCCTGATTTTCAAAGAGCTTACATTTGACATTGCTTAAAGGTAGCGCTAATGGTGACCATACTCTACTCTAAGCTACAACCACAGGGAAAGCGTACCTTTCAGTAATGCTAATGTACACTTTCAAACCACCTTCCTCCGTGCTTGGATGACGCTAACAAAAAGGCTTTTGAAGAGGTATATCAGCTGTCAGGTCCCATGTTGAAAGATGTATTTTAAATAGCTGTTAGCCCTGGCTGGCCCTTGATAAAAACGGATGGATTGGGTTTAATGATTCCCTCCTTCTGAGTACAAAGGAAGGCAGTCAGTGTGAGGTGATTGTTCTCTCTGAGTGAATGACACGGTGAGGCCCAATGCAGTCGTTTTTATCTCAATATCAAATCATTTCTGGGTAAAAATGAGGTACCTTACTGTGATTGTTTTCAATTAAAATGGTTAAAAAAAGAAACAAAAATAGCTTCTTAGCAAAGAGCAGTTTCTAAAGCAAGAATTTTACTAGAACTATCTTGGAGTGGTCTGAGTGGGGAGGGGACAACTGAAAACTAGCTCTTATTTGCAGAGAGGTTTGGAACTCTCTCTTCCTAGTCTATTAACTAATTTACTGCCTGGTGATGTAACCAGGCAGGTAAAAACTCCATCCCACTAAAACTGGCTCAAATTTCAGTCTTTTTTAAACAGCTCTTACACTAAAAAGGGGAACCCTTTTTTCTAAGAGTGTAGGGAGGAAGGGAGGAAGTGTTGACGCCTGCCCGAGGTATGGTTGAAGGTGTTTTCGGGCGACTAATTAAATCTGTCCACCCCCATGCAGAACTCTTTGATTTGGGCACTGCAGGGATCCCGCAGGCTCGCCCCGGCCCGCCTCAGGGGGAGTCTGGGTATATGTGATCAAACCTCACATCTCTACTTTCATCATTTCACTCGGCGGTGGTCACGGAGGAGAAGAAACAGGGAGATATCAATTACCCCTTTATTTTCTTCACTGTCTTGTTTTTTCATGCTTTGTTATTCATATATTTTTCTATATTAAAGTAGCAGATAAAAAGCGGTTGACCTGAGGTGACTCCGATGTCAGGCTGCCAGTTACTCTCTCTCTCTCCCTTTCTCTCTCTTCATGCCATTCTCTCTCTCCATGCCATTCTCTCTCTCCATGTCATTCTCTCTCTCCATGTCATTTTCTCTCTCCATGTCATTCTCTCTCTCCCTTTCTCTCTCTCCATGTCATTCTCTCTCTCCATGCCATTCTCTCTCTCCATGTCATTCTCTCTCTCCATGTCATTCTCTCTCTCCTTGCCATTCTCTCTCTCCATGTCATTCTCTCTCTCCCTTTCTCTCTCTTCATGTAATTCTCTCTCTCCATGTCATTCTCTCTCTCCCTTTCTCTCTCTCCATGTCATTCTCTCTCTCCCATTCTCTCTCTCCATGTCATTCTCTCTCTCCATGTGATTCTCTCTCTTCATGTCATTCTCTCTCTCTTCATGTTATTCTCTCTCTTCCTTTCTCTCTCTCCATGTCATTCTCTCTCTTCATGTCATTCTCTCTCTCCATGCCATTCATGTTTGTATGCATCAGCGATCCTAATTCTGGGAACTACCTACAGAGGGCCCAGATGCAATTAGTGTTTTTCAATTCATGTTCATTAACGCCAGGTCCCCACCTGCCACCTTTCAATACTACTGACCTAAACGATGCTGAGACCATCCACCTATTGAAAAAAAGACGTCTGTCTCAGTGGAAGACGCTTGCTGATCATGTTAGCTAATGCTTGTTCAGTCAACAGCCAATGTCCCCAGACCGCTGATATTATAGAAATGTTTGTCTGTAAAAAATGGTGTAGGTTCTTCAATGATTTTCCATTTCGGGCAGATTTCAAATGGAGGTATAGCCCATCTACTGTATACTCATTGGTTATTAGTTTGGATGTAATTTCGGGAGCAGATTGGAGAAGTCAACGAGGACCGCCCCTGACTCGCCCCCTCTGAATCATGTTAGGTTGTCATGGTGTAATGGATGAAAAGGCCTAATGAGTATGAATCAGGTTGGAGGCAGCAGGTACACTCCTGGACCGCTCTGCTATGTAATCTAATTACCTACGCTGGGGTTATTGTTGTTGTTGTCAGAGAGAGAGATGAGAGGGGTTGAAGATTGATGAGAGATAGAGGGAGGGAGGTAGGTGGATGAGATGGAGAGATGGAGAGAGGGAAGAAAGGGAGAGAGTGAGGTAAGCAGAGCAAGAGAGAGAGGTTGAGAGACAGCAAGAGAAAATGAGAGAGAGACCACAGTTATGAAGATGAATCATTCATAGTCCTATTCCATTTGACTGGGGGCACGCTCGCTGGCTGGATTAAAGTAAAAGAACGAGAGAGAGAGAGAGAGAGAGAGAGAGAGAGAGAGAGAAACGTCCACCATTTTGAGCACAAAGTGATAGTATGAACACAGGCACGGGAGACCTGCCCAGGCTTCCGAAAATTAAATACAAAATCCATCTGGCCTCCAAATTCAATCACAGCACCCCTTTGCAAATGACCCTCAGAATTGAATCCTCGCAACAAGGTGCAGTTTCTGAGACATCGCTTGTCTGCCGGACTGAGGGAGAAGATCACCAATACAGAACACTGACCCATATTAAAGACCTAACAAAGTATGACGTGGACCACACTGTTCTCTCTCTAGATGTTTATTGGAAGGTATTTTTACTGTCTCTTTGTTTTATTGAACCGTCTATGTATCCAGTCATGTCTTTCTGTCTTCTGTGTAGTTCTGAGTAGTGAAATGACCAGGGCTGTCGGTTCAAACCCCGCTTGGTCCACAAGCCACTGGAGACTCACGCCAGCTCAACTCTCTGAAGGTAACTGCCTGCTGTTTTGTTCAAATCCAATCAAAGGTTATTGGTTGCCTACACAGTTTAGTAGATGTTATATAGCGGGTGCAGTGAAATGCTTCTGTTACTAGCTCCTAAGTTAAAATGTCAAACAAGTACACAAATAATAATCAAATACGAGAAACAAGAAATCACAAATGTCAGAAGGAATCTGGTTACCAACCCAAATAACACTTATCAGTAATCCAAATGCAATATATGCATACTATATATACACCAAAAAGATATACTGCTAATGATATATACAGCAGTAGATATATTAGCTATGTCAAGAATCCAGCATATTAAAAAACAGTAACAACAATGTAATGTACAGTAGTAGATCTATTAGAATGAACTATGTGAACAATACAGTATATTAAAATACAGTAACAATGTAATGTACAGTAGTAGATCTATTAGAATGATCTACGTGAACAATACAGTACATGAATAAGACTCCGGTATGTAATCTGGTATATACATTAGAATAACTAAGAATAATGTTGTGTGAACAGTGTTGAATCACTTCAGAGCCACGTGAGTTTTCTTCACAGTAGGCCTTGTGTAAAACCACCACTGTCAAACCTGCCTGAAGATACTCACTGTAGTACATGACGGAGGTCAGTCAAAGTGATGGTGTCTCGCTTCAGACATAAGACTGTGTTAGTTTCACTCACAGAGATTCAGCTTTGCACCACCGGCGGCATCTTCTCTTCTACTCTCTTCTTCTCTCATCCTCTCTTCTCTCATCCTCTCTTCTTCCCTCATCTTCTTCTCTCATCCTCTCTTCTTCCCTCATCTTCTTCTCTCATCTTCTCTTCTCTCATCCTCTCTTCTCTCATCCTCTCTTCTTCCCTCATCTTCTTCTCTCATCTTCTCTTCTACTCTCTTCTCTCATCCTCTCTTCTTCCCTCATCTTCTTCTCTCATCTTCTCTTCTCTCATCCTCTCTTCTCTCATCCTCTCTTCTTCCCTCATCTTCTTCTCTCATCCTCTCTTCTTCCCTCATCTTCTTCTCTCATCCTCTCTTCTTCCCTCATCTTCTTCTCTCATCCTCTCTTCTCTCATCCTCTCTTCTTCCCTCATATTCTTCTCTCATCCTCTCTTCTCTGACCCTCTCTTCTTCCCTCATCTCTTTTTCTCTCATCCTCTCTTCTCTCATCCTCTCTTCTTCTCTCACCCTCTCTTCTTCTCTTATCTTCTTCCCTCATCTTCTTCTCTAATAATCTATTCTTCTCTCATCCTCTCTCTTCTTCCCTCAACTTCTTCTCTCATCCTCTCTTCTTCTCTCATTCTCTCTTCTTCTTTCATCCACTCTTCTTCTTCCCTCATCTTCTTCTCTCATCCTCTCTTCTTCCCTCATCTTCTTCCCTCATCTTCTTCTCTCATCCTCTCTTCTCTCATCCTCTCTTCCTCTCTTCTCACCCTCTCTTCTTCTCTTATCTTCTTCTCTCATCCTCTCTTCTCTGACCCTCTCTTCTTCCCTCATCTTCTTCTCTCATCCTCTCTTATCTGACCCTCTCTTCTTCCCTCATCTTCTTCTCTCATCCTCTCTTCTCTCATCCTCTCTTCTTCCCTCATATTCTTCTCTCATCCTCTCTTCTCTGACCCTCTCTTCTTCCCTCATCTTCTTCTCTCATCCTCTCTTCTCTCACCCTCTCTTCTTCTTCTCTCATTATCTCTTCTTCTCTCATCCTCTCTTCTTCCCTCATCTTCTTCTCTCACCCTCTCTTCTTCTCTTATCTTCTTCTCTCATCCTCTCTTCTTCTTCCCTCATCTTCTTCTCTCATCCTCTCTTCTCTCACCCTCTCTTCTTCTTCTCTCATTATCTCTTCTTCTCTCATCAGCTCTTCTCCTCTCTTCTCCTTTCATCAGCTCTTCTTCTCTCATCCTCTCTTCTTTTCTCATCCTCCATTCTTCTCTCATTCTGTCTTTTTCTCCCACCCTCTCTTCTTCCCTCATCTTCTTCTCTCATCCTTTCTTCTCTCATTCTCACACGATTTGGAAAGGAAGTAGGGTACTGTGTGTGTGTTTGTGTGTGTGTGACGCATTTTATGATGTCAAGCTTGGGAAATCGAGTAGAGATCCTCCTTTTTAAAGGGTTCTTTGTTTGCTTTGAGCCGCAGTGGGGTGTCGACATTGCTGAGGTATGGACACTTGTTGCATTCCTCAGAAATCTTCTAAACAGATTTGTCTGAGACTGGCCTGTATGGGAAATCCCATTCTGACAACCAGAGCATCCTTAGCCTTGAAAGCCCTGCAGGTAAAACGCACCTAGAATTGGGTGATACGGATATGTAGCTTTGTGGTCGTGACTGAAGAGGAGGAGTGGATGGTTTAATGATCGTCTCAATGGCTGACTGCTTTTGGTTCTAGGATTAACACCTACACTCACCAGAGAGAGTGAGAGAGAGAAAGAGAGAGAGAGAGCAACAGAGAGAGAGAGAGGAACAGAGAGAGAGAGAGAGAGAGAGCGCGAGAGAGAGAGAGAGAGAGAGAGAGAGAGAGAGAGAGAGAGAGAGAGAGAGAGAGAGAGAGAGAGAGAGAGAGAGAGAGAGAGAGAGAGAGATTCTGTCTGTACCAATGATTTATATATATACTAGATGACTGACAGTGTTCAATTCTGTGTTGAAACCACAGTGCCTCCATCTTGGCACTCTCCCACTGTAAATAATATTTTGGAAGCTTTAGAAATGCATTTATGAATTGTTTTAGCCACATATATTGTATTAGACACCTTAATGCATACGTTCAGCTAAACAAAAACATTTAAAATAAATAAATATATAAAAACATTTTTAGAAAGTTCTAATGTTACTGTCCCCACTACGATTAAAACACATTTAAATAGATGTGATTTTCCCTTGAAACATTGAATTACTGTATTCAATCAAATTTCAATCAAATGTATTTATAAAGCCCTTCTTACATCAGCTGATATCTCAAAGTGCTGTACAGAAACCCAGCCTAAAACCCCAAACAGCAAGCAATGTAGGTTTAGAAGCACGGTGGCTAGGAAAAACTCCCTAGAAAGGCAAAAACCTAGGAAGAAACCTAGAGAGGAACCAGGCTGAGGGGTGGCCAGTCCTCTTCTGGCTGTGCCGGGTGGAGATTATAACAGAACATGGCCAGGATATTCAAATGTTCATAAATGACCAGCAGGGTCAAATAATAATAATCACAGAAGTTGTTGAGGGTGCAGCAAGTCAGCACCTCACGAGTAGATGTCAGTTGACTTTTCATAGCCGATCATTGAGAGTATCTCTACCGCTCCTGCTGTCTCTAGAGAGATGAAAATAGCAGGTCTGGGACAGGTAGCATGTCCGGTGATCAGGTTCCATAGCCGCAGTTGAAACTGGATAAGCAGCACGGCCAGGTGGACTGGGGACAGCAAGGAGTCATCTTGGTCATTATGACCAAGGCCAGTGCAGAAGTGTTTTGTTCGTCCTCTCGTGTACTTTTGTATTTTTCGTCCTTTTTTGTATATATTTCAATTTATTTTCAATCTCTTCTATTTTCAACCTGCCTCAACCAATGTGATATGGAACCGCTCTTATTTTTTATTTTTAGACCTTATAGCCAGAACCACCGAGCCATCAGAAGCTAACCAGCTAATTAGCTACAAGCTATTTAGTCATTTACCTTCTGCACAGATACCAGCCCTTTTTTTTAGCCTGGATAATACCTGCCAGCCTACCAGTATCTGACTGTTTCTCCATTACAACGCTGGATTCCTGCCGTAAACCCTGGATCATTACTCCTGATCTACACAGCTAGCTAGCTGCCACCGAGTGACCCAGTACCGAAGCTATCCCTGAGCCAGGCCAGGTCCACCTCCCGGCCTACTGAGTTGTTCACCCGGACTCCACCCAAACACGACTAGAATCCACTACTAAACCGGATCCTTGCCGTAAGCTCTGGACCTTGGCACTGGATCACCGCTGCTACCGAGTGGTTATAGTGGCTAACGCCCCTGCCCCGAAGCTAGCACCAGTTAGCCGTGAGCCAGGCGCATCTCCCGGCTGGCTACTAAATTACTACAACACCTCTTTCGCCATCTGGCTTGGATCCTTTGTCGACACGGCGCCCCGCCGCACCACAACGACTGGTCTGCCGACGAATAATCTAATCCTCTGGGCCTTCAACCGGCCTCTGTTGGACATCGGAGCAGATGCTTCTACTAGCCCCGGGCTACTAACTTTAAACGCTGTGTCGCCCACGTGCTAACGTAGTAGCGACTACTCCACGGCTTCCCTGTTCCATCTTTGCTGTCCCCTGGACCCTATGATCACTTGGCTACATAGCTGATGCCTGCTGGACTGTCCATTAATCACGATACTCCATTCTGTTTATTTTGTTTATCTGTTGGCCCCAGCCGCGAACTCAGGCTCTGTGTGTAGTTAACCAACCCTCTCTGCCAATTCATTGCCATTTTACCTGTTGTTGGTGTTTTAGCTGATTAGCTGTTGTTGTCTTATACGTTGTTGTCTTAGCTAGCTCTCCCAATCAACACCTGTGATTGCTTTATGTCTCGCTTTATGCTTCTCTCAAATGTCAATATGCCTTGTATCCTGTTGTTTAGGTTAGTTATCATTGTTTTAGTTTACAATGGAGCCCATAGTTTCACTCATCATGCCTCTGATACCTCCTTTGTCCCACCTCCCACACATGCGGTGACCTCACCCATTATAATCAGCATGTCCAGAGATCAAATCAAATCAAATCAAATCAAATTTTATGCAACCTCTCTTATCATCACTCAGTGCCTGGGCTTACCTCCGCTGTACCTGCACCCCACCATACCCCTGTCTGCACATTATGCCCTGAATCTATTCTACCACGCCCATAAATCGGCTCCTTTTATTCTCTGTCCCCAACGATCTAGACGACCAGTTTTGATGGCCTTTAGCCGTACCCTCATCCTACTCCTTCTCTGTTCCTCGGGTGATGTGGAGGTAAACCCAGGCCTTGCGTGTCCCCAGGCACCCTCATTTGTTGACTTCTGTGATCGAAAAATCCTTGGTTTCATGCATGTTAACATCAGAAGCCTCCTCCCTAAGTTTGTTTTACCCACTGCTTTAGCACACTCCTCCAACCCTGATGTCCTTGCCGTGTCTGAATCCTAGCTTAGGAAGGTCACCAAAAATTCTGAGATTTCCATACCCAACTACATTTTCCGTAAAGATAGAACTGAAAAAGGGGGAGGAGTTGCAATCTACTGCAGAGGTAGCCTGCAAAGTTCTGTCATACTTTACAGGTCTATACCTAAACGGTTCTACCTTCTAATTTAAAAAATGAATCTCTCCCTGGACACCATATGTGAATTGATCACCCCCCATCTAGCTTCAGATTTTGTTCTGTTAGGTAACCAAAACTGGGATATGCTTAACACCCCAGCAGTCCTACAAATTAAGCTAGATGCCCTCAATCTCACACAAATCATCAAGGAACCCACCAGGTACAACCCTAAATCCGTAAACATGGGCACCCTCATAGACATTATCCTGACCAACTTGCCCTCCAAATACACCTCTGCTGTTTTCAATCAGGATCTCAGCGATCACTGCCTCATTGCCTGTAACTGCTATGGGTCAGCGGTCAAATGACCACCCCCCCATCACTGTCAAACACTCCGTAAAACACTTCTGTGAATAGGCCTTTCTAATCGACCTGGCCTGGTATCCTGTTTCTCTCACATGGGTAGACAGACCATTCCATAAAAATGGAGCTCTATAGGAGAAAGCCCTGCCTCCAGCTGTTTCCTTAGAAATTCTCAAGACAGTAAGGAGTATTGCATCTTGTGACCATTGTGTACGTGTAGTTATGTACGGCAGGACCAAATCGGAAAGATAGGTAGGAGCAAGCCCATGTAATGCTTTGTAGGTTAGCAGTAAATCCTTGAAATCAGCCCTTGCCTTAACAGGGTGCCAGTGTAGAGAGGCTAGCACTGGAGTAATATGATCAAATTTTTTAATTCTAGTCAAGATTCTAGCAGCCGTGTTTAGCACTAACTGAAGGTTATTTAGTGCTTTATCCGGGTAGCCAGAAAGTAGAGCATTGCAGTAGTCTTAGCTAGAAGTGACAAAAGCATGGATACATTTTTCTGCATAATTTTTGGACAGAAAGGTTCAGATTTTTGCAATGTTACGTAGATGGAAAAAAGCTGTCCTTGAAACAGTCTTGATATGTTCGTCAAAAGAGAGATCAAGGTCCAGAGTAACGACAAGGTCCTTCACAGTTTTATTTGAGACGACTGTATAACCATCAAGATTAATTGTCAGATTCAACAGAATCTTGTTGTTGAGGCAACCACAAATGAGGACATTGTGCAATATTTTATATATTAGTTTCTAACTAATGTCTGAGACTTTAAAGGAAATTAAGTTCATGAATATATAATTTGATATACAGAAGAATATACATAACTGTCTTATGATATATTATCTTGTTTGATATTGTAAATTTAATTATTTATTGGGACCTAGAACAAGCATCTCTGTTTTGTCCGAGTTTAAAAGCAGAACATTTGCAGCCATCCACTTCCTTATGTCTAAAACACAGGCTTCCAGAGAGGGCAATTTTGGGGCTTCACCATGTTTCATTGAAATGTACAGCTGTGTGTCATCCGCATAGCAGTGAAAGTTAACATTATTTTTCAGAATGACATCACCAAGAGGTCAAATATATAGTGAAAACAATAGTGGTCCTAAAGCGGATCCTTGAGGAACACCGAAATGTACAGTTTATTTGTCAGAGGACAAACCATCCACAGAGACAAACTGATATCTTTCTGACAGATAAGATCGATGGTATCAAAAGCAGCACTAAGGTCTAGGAGAAGGCGGACAGAATCAGAGCCTCGGTCTGACGCCATTAAAAGGTAATTTATCACCTCCACGAGTGCAGTCTCAGTGCTATGATGGGGTCTAAAACCAGACTGAGGCATTTCGTATACATTGTTTGTCTTCAGGAAGGCATTGAGTTGCTGTGCAACAGCTTTCATTCATTCCTATGGAAGACTGCTTCTTTATAGGGAGCGCCAATATAGTCGACCGGTGGATTCAAAGCCTCTCATTGGCCAATACATCACATCCATAATCCAGGTTTTATATACATCATTGGTCTGTACAGCATTAGGGTTGCAGCTGCTTCACATGATGTCACTGATCCTCAAAATGAGAGAGAGAGAGAGGAGAGGAGAGGGGGGAGACAGAGAGAAGGGAGGAGGGGAGAGAGAGAGAGAGAGAGAGGATGAGGTGAGAGGAACAGAGAGCAGGAGCTCAGAAAGCTTAGTTTCAAAAGTCCCTTGGGCTCAGACAGACATTTCGATGGAGCTTCACTAAAAAGAGGCACTGAACGTCGCTCCACAGACAGACAGACAGACAGACAGCCCTGCTCTGAGTGACTGAGCGTCAGAATGGATTGGACATCACATCAGCTCTGTGGCTTATAGGCTGCTGTAAGGCCGTGCCTCACTGTCTCTTCTCTATCACAGTAACTGTGCATCTCAAATGGCACCCTATTCCCTACATAGTGCACTAATTTTGACCAGAGCTCTATGGGCCCTGGTCCATAGTGTTGTACTGTCTACGGTAGGGAATAGGGTGCCATTTGGAACGAAGCCCCTGTCCTCTGTGCTCCACTGACTCTGACCACAGTCTGTGGATTACCATCATAACCCTGACGCTCAGACTTTAAACATTACAGCCAGTCAGTCATATATTCCTGAGGTAAGAGTATATCCAGCGACATCTGTGCCAAAGGGAGCGCTGGGTAAGATTTTAGTGGTTTAAGTGTTTTTTTTTTGTGGTTTGGGTTTGTGATCAAGGTAAAAAGGTTGTTCAAGTTCATTCACTTGTAAGGCTTGGACTGTGTCCCTAGGTTTTGGTTTGTTTGTCTTGTGTGTCCTTGTCGGTGTAAGAGGCAGTAGGTGCGTCATTTGTGTGTGCGTGTGTGTGTGTGTGTGTGTGTGTGTGTGTGTGTGTGTGTGTGTGTTCAACACAATACTTGCCCTGCTGAACCTCCCTCCAGAGATAGACACCATGCTGATTCAGCCATTTTGATCAGCAAGGACCATATGGTGAGGTTAATGATGAATGTTTATCAGGCCAGAGTTGGAACACACACACACTCAGTCCCCGCAGCGTTGGGAAAAAAATGCCAGCTGCATCTCAAATTTCATTCTATTGTATCTCAGTTGGTTAGCCATCCATGGTATCTGCAATATGCTGCTGAGTAGCACTACATTCAAATGATGTTGACGATGGTGTCATTGTGTGTTATCAAACCAGCGCGACTACAATCTGTTATCAGTGCATAACAGGGGAAAGGAAAGGGGACACCTAGTCAGTTGCACAGTGCAATCAACCAAAATGTGTCTTCCTCATTTTAACCCCTCCCAATAACAGAGATAGTGATGATGAAGATGATGAGGATGATGAAGAGCTCTCTTGGTGTGAAGACAACACGGTATAAACAGGGCCTGAGGTGTTGAAACCCCTGAAACTGCCCTGTGGGAAATGTCTTCACCTTCCTTTGATATGTCTACCTGACCAGCCCTGGGGAGAGAGGGAGAGAGGGATATTCTGTCTGAAGAGAAACTGTCATTATACAGGACCCTGCGTCAAGCTGCTCACCGTTTCTCCCTTCTTCCTTCCCAGTCCTTTCTTGTGGCAGGGGAAAAAAGAGAAGGAGGTAAAGAAAGAGAGAGAGAGACAAAGGGATGTTTGCTCTCATTCCCTTTCATGGAACGCCCCGAGCTACTCTCTCTCTCTCTCTCTCTCTCTCTCTCTCATTGTATTCCTGAAGACTTTGATATGATGCCACCTTTGAATTGCCTCGAAGGAAACCAACAGTGATCTGCCTTTGAATGGCCAAACACTATCAATAGAATTCAGTTACAGTATTTTCAATTATTTCGCTTAAATTTTGCAAGACAACGTACTGTTGTTTGGTGATAAAAAGTCAATGACTATTCAGCTTTCGTATTCTTAAGTCTGTTTAAAAATCAATTGCGTAACTAAGCTTTTGCGTTATTCTTTCGCATATATTTTTTAGGAGCTATTGTTGTCGCATATAATTTTATTTTGAATGAGCTACTGTGGTCATTAATGTTGCTATCCTACATATCAACATTGAGGAGGTCCTTTATGCCATTACATGAACACATACACACAGAGACACCAGGGTTTGGGTCAATTCCATTTAAATTTCAGTCTATTCAGAAAGTAAACCAAATTCCAATGCAAAAATGTTCTTATTGAAAAGCATTGGAAGGTAATGGAATTGGAGTTGGAATTTCATTGTACTTCCTGAATTGACTGGAATTTAAATAGAATTGACGCCACGCTGAGACACACACACACACAAGCAGGACAACCTCAAATCACAATGGCCATTTGAAATCCACATTGAAAGAGACATGAGGATTCTCTGTGCCAATGTTGTGTGCCCTGAAATGGAATAGGACTACCAACTAAGTCGCTGTGTTTATCACTGTGTGCTCAGCGAGGTCACAAATTAAACAAGTCAGCATGCACAATGTAGGGAATAGGCTGCCATTTGGGACACATTTCAAGGCTGTAGGGGTGCTGTGAACCCTGGACACTGAACAGGTGTTCCAGACAGTAACAACATCAGACCTCACACCCCTGTCACTACATCATATACCTTCTACCTCCACCCAGTATCGACATCATCTACCATCATCCTCCCCCCAGTCTATACATCCTCTACCTCCTACCTCCCCCAGTCTATATATCATCTACCTACTACCTCCACCCAGTCTATATATCATCTACCTTCTACCTCCACCCAGTATCGACATAATCTACCTCCTACCTCCCCCCAGTCTATATATCATCTACCTCCTACCTCCACCCAGTCACTCCATCCACTACCTCCTACCTCCACCCAGTCTCTACATTCTCTACCTCCTATCTCCACCCAGTCTCTACATCCTCTACCTCCTACCTCCACCCAGTCTCTACATCCTCTACCTCCTACCTCCACCCAGTCTCTCCATCATCTAACTCCACCCAGTCTCTACATCCTCTACCTCCTACCTCCACCCATTCTCTCCAGCCTCTACCTTCTATCTCCACCCAGTCTCTACATCCTCTACCTCCACCCAGTCTCTCCATCCTCAACCTCCTACCTCCACCCAGTCTCTCCATCCTCTACCTCCTACCTCCACCCAGTCTCTCCATCCTCTACCTCCATCCTCCCCACAGTCTCTCCATCCTCAACCTCCTACCTCCACCCAGTCTCTCCATCCTCAACCTCCTACCTCCACCCAGTCTCTCCATCCTCTACCTCCTACCTCCACCCAGTCTCTCCATCCTCTACCTCCATCCTCCCCACAGTTTCTCCATCCTCTACCTACTACCTCCAACCAGTCTCTACATCCTCTACCTCCACAAAGTCTCTCCATCCTCTACCTCCTACCTCCACCCATTGTCTACATCCTCTACTTCCTACCTCCACCCAGTCTCTACATCATCTACCTCCTACCTCCACCCAGTCTCTACATCCTCTACCTCCTACCTCCACCCAGTCTCCACATCCTATACCTCCTACCTCCACCCAGTCTATACATCCTCTACCTTCTACCTCCACCCAGTCTTTCCATCATCTACCTACTACCTCCACCCAGTCTCTACATCCTCTACCTCCTACCTCCACCCAGTCTCTCCATCATCTACCTACTACCTCCACCCAGTCTCTCCATCCTCTACCTCCTACCTCCACCCAGTCTCTCCACCCAGTCTCTCCATCCTCTACCTCCATCCTCTACCAACTACCTCACACCCAGTCTATATACAATCTACCTACTACCTCCACCCAGTCTCTCCATCATCTACCTCCTACCTCCACCCACTCTCTCCATTCTCTACCTCCTACCTCCACCCAGTCTCTATATCCTCTACCTCCTACCTCCACCCATTCTCTACATCCTCTACTTCCTACCTCCACCCAGTCTCGACATCATCTACCTCCTACCTCCACCCAGTCTCTACATCCTCTACCTCCTACCTCCACCCAGTCTCTACATCCTCTACCTCCTACCTCCACCCAGTCTCTCCATCCTCTACCTCCTACCTCCACCCAGTCTCTACATCCTTGACCTCCTACCTCCACCCAGTCTCTCCATCCTCTACCTCCTACCTCTACCAAGTATTTACATCCTCTACCTCCACCCAGTCTCTACATACTTGACCTCCTACCTCCACCCAGTCTCTCCATCCTCTACCTCCTAACTCCACCCAGTCTCTCCATCCTCTACCTCCACCCAGTCTCTCCATCGTCTAACTCCACCCAGTCTCTACATCCTTGACCTCCTGCCTCCACCCAGTCTCTCCATCCTCTACCTCCTACCTCCACCCATTCTCTCCAGCCTCTACCTCCTATCTCCACCCAGTCTCTACATCCTCTACCTCCACCCAGTCTCTCCATCCTCAACCTCCTACCTCCACCCAGTCTCTCCATCCTCTACCTCCTACCTCCACCCAGTCTCTACATCCTCTACCTCCTACCTCCACCCAGTCTCTACATCCTCTACCTCCATCCTCCACAAAGTCTCTCCATCCTCTACCTCCTACCTCCACCCATTCTCTGCATCCTCCACCTCCTACCTCCACCCAGTCTCTACATCCTCTACCTGCTACCTCCACCCAGTCTCTCCATCATCTACCTACTACCTCCACCCAGTCTCTCCATCCTCTACCTCCTTCCTCCACCCAGTCTCTCCATCCTCTACCTCCATCCTCTACCAACTACCTCACACCCAGTCTATATATCATCTACCTACTACCTCCACCCAGTCACTCCATCCTCTACCTCCTCCACCTCCCATCCTCTACCCCCACTCTCTCCATCATCTACCTACTACCTCCACCCACTCTCTCCATCCTCTACCTCCTACCTCCCCCCAGTCTCTCCATCCTCTACCTCCTACCTCCACCCAGTCTCTCCATCCTCTACCTCCTACCTCCACCCAGTCTCTACATCCTCTACATCCTACCTCTACTCAGTATCTACATCCTCTACCTCCACCCAGTCTCTACATCCTCTACCTTCTACCTCCACCCATTCTCTCTAGCCTCTACCTCCTAACTCCACCCAGTCTCTCCATCCTCTACCTCCTTCCAGTCTCTCCATCGTCTAACTCCACCCAGTCTCTACATCCTCTACCTCCTACCTCCACCCAGTCTCAGCATCATCTACCTCCTACCTGCAACCAGTCTCCCCTTCCTCTACCTCCTACCTCCACCCAGTCTCTACATCCTCTACCTCCTACCTCCACCCAGTCTCTCCATCGTCTAACTCCACCCAGTCTCTACATCCTCTACCTCCTACCTCCACCCATTCTCTCCAGCCTCTACCTCCTATCTCCACCCAGTCTCTACATCCTCTACCTCCACCCAGTCTCTCCATCCTCAACCTCCTACCTCCACCCAGTCTCTCCGTCCTCTACCTCCAACCTCCACCCAGTCTCTCCATCCTCTACCTCCATCCTCCCCACAGTTTCTCCATCCTCTACCTACTACCTCCAACCAGTCTCTACATCCTCTACCTCCTTCCTCCACCCAGTCTCTCCATCCTCTACCTCCTACCTCCACCCAGTCTCTACATCCTCTACCTCCTACCTCCACCCAGTCTCTACATCCTCTACCTCCATCCTCCACAAAGTCTCTCCATCCTCTACCTCCTACCTCCACCCATTCTCTACATCCTCTACCTCCTACCTCCACCCAGTCTCTACATCCTCTACCTCCTACCTCCACCCAGTCTCTACATCCTCTACCTCCTCTACCTCCTACCTCCACCCAGTCTCCACATCCTCTACCTCCTACCTCCACCCAGTCTATACATCCTCTACCTTCTACCTCCACCCAGTCTCTGCATCCTCCACCTCCTACCTCCACCCAGTCTCTACATCCTCTACCTCCTACCTCCACCCAGTCTCAGCATCCTCTACCTCCTACCTCCACCCAGTCTCCCCTTCCTCTACCTCCTACCTCCACCCAGTCTCTACATCCTCTACCTCCTACCTCCACCCAGTCTCTCCATCATATACCTACTACCTCCACCCAGTCTCTCCATCCTCTACATCCTACCTCCACCCAGTCTCTCCATCCTCTACCAACTACCTCACACCCAGTCTATATATCATCTACCTACTACCTCCACCCAGTCACTCCATCCTCTACCTCCTCCACCTCTCATCCTCCACCCCCACTCTCTCCATCATCTACCTACTACCTCCACCCAGTCTCTCCATCCTCTACCTCCTACCTCCACCCACTCTCTCCATTCTCTACCTCCTACCTCCACCCAGTCTCTACATCCTCTACCTCCCTTCTCCACCCAGTCTCTCCATCTACCTCCTACCTCCACCCAGTCTTTACATCCTCTACCTCCTACCTCCACCCTGTCTCTACATCCTCTACCTCCATCCTCCACAAAGTCTCTCCATCCTCTACCTCCTACCTCCACCCATTCTCTACATCCTCTACCTCCTACCTCCACCCAGTCTCTACATCCTCTACCTCCTACCTCCACCCAGTCTCTCCATCCTCTACCTCCTACCTCCACCCACTCTCTCCATCCTCTACCTCCATCCTCCCCACAGTTTCTCCATCCTCTACCAACTACCTCACACCCAGTCTATATTTCATCTACCTACTACCTCCACCCAGTCTCTCCATCCTCTACTTCCTACCTCCACCCACTCTCTCCATCCTCTACCTCCATCCTCCCCACAGTTTCTCCATCCTCTACCAACTACCTCACACCCAGTCTATATATCATCTACCTACTACCTCCACCCAGTCACTCCATCCACTACCTCCTCTACCTCCCATCCTCTACCCCCCCACTCTCTCCATCCTCTACCTCCATCCTCCACCCAGTCTCTACATCCTCTACCTCCTACCTCCACCCATTCTCTACATCCTCTACCTCCTACCTCCACCCAGTCTCTCCATCCTCTACCTTCTACCTCCACCCAGTCTCTCATCCTCTACCTCCTACCTCCACCCAGTCTCTACATCCTCCACCTCCTACCTCCACCCAGTCTCAATCCTCTACCTCCCTCCTCCACCCAGTCTCTCCATCCTCTACATCCCTCCTCCCATCCTCCCCCCACTCTCTCCCTCCTCTATCTCCCCCTCCTCTACCTCCCCTTCTCCCCCTCTACCTCCCTCTTCCCATGCTCTCCCCACTCTCTACATCCTCTACCTCCCTCCTCTCATTCTCCACCCTCTCTCTCCATCCTCTTCCTCCCTCCTCTACCTCTCTCCTTCCGTCCTCCTCTCACTCTCTCCCTCCTCTACCTCCCTCCTCCCATCCTTACCCAGTCTCTCCATCCTCTTACTCCCTCCTCCCATCCACCCCCACTCTCTCAGTCCCCTACCTCCCTCCTCCTATCCTCCCCCACTCTGTCCATCCTCTACCTCCCTCCTCCCATCCTCCCCCCACTCTCTCTATTCTCTACCTCCCTCGTCACATCCACCCCCACTCTCTTCATCCTCTTCCTTCCTCCACCCAGTCTCTCCATCCTCTACCTCCTTCCTCCACTTCCTCCCCCCACTCTCTCTATTCTCTACCTCCCTCCTCCCATCCACCCCACTCTCTTCATCCTCTACCTCCCTCCTCCCATCCTCCCCCCACTCTCTCCCTCCTCTAACTCCCTCCTCCCATCCTCCCCCCACTTTCTCTATCCTCTTCCTCATGTCCTCCCCCCACTCTCTCCCCCTTCTACCTCCCACTCTCTCCATCCTCTCCCTGTTGCGACAGACACAGAGAGGGTCAGCCATTTGCATGGCTGTCGGCTGCTCAGTGGTAAGCCGAAAATTGCATTTGTCGATGGGACTGGGATTAACTTATTTTGGATTTACTGGAATGCAGAGGAGTTTGCTAAACAAGCGAGAGAGGGATTGGGGAAGATTGGGCAAAGAAGGAGGAGAGGGAGGTGGGCTTATGTGTGTGTGTGTGTGTGTGTGTGTGTGTGTGTGTGTGTGTGTGTGTGTGTGTGTGTGTGTGTGTGTGTGTGTGTGTGTGTGTGTGTGTGTGTGTGTGTGTGTGTGTGTGTGAGCAAAGGGAGTGACAGTAACAGTAAATAGAAACAAATAAATCCCAATACTTTACTTTCCATGACATGTACAGCATATGTCCATCTGAGTGTTCAGCGCCTGAACCCATAATTCTTTGTAAACATTCCCAATCACCTAACACCCGTTAAATTGGGGGTAATCTCACACAATGCCACGGTAACAAGCAATGGCGATAAGGAAACTATGTCAGCGTTTTTTTACAATCATCTAACGTTAAAAACGTAAATCTCCTTTTCATACGCGGCGAAGCAGCTCACCCCCCCGCCATTACTGTTGAGGAAAGCTTATTTTATTTTTCTTATAGTTATTCGGGGAAACCGAGAAAATATGTTTAGTAAGAGGCTCTGTTTACTTCCCAGGAGAGAAGAAGTGAATAGAAAATGTACATATTTACTGATACTTTCTACAGTACAGTTACTGTGAGCTTCACTGTGTTTGGCCTTGGAACTGGAGATACGTCTCAACCCCAGCATATGCTGTTTCTGGGGGGACTCACAGACTCCGTCTCTTAATTAAACACACACACACACACACACACACACACACACACACACACACACACACACACACACACACACACACACACACACACACACACACACACACACACACACACACACACACACACACACACACACACACACACACACACACACTCCATCTCTTACACACACACTAAGGCTCTTACAAACACACACACACCATCTTTTACACACACACACACACACGCACACACACACGCACACACACACCCGCACACACACACAGTGAGATATCACCAGTGTGATACTGAGTGAGATGCTGCTAATGGTAATGTATAGTGTCTGTTTCAGTGGGGGATTCCTTGGGGCGGTTCCCAGTGTTCTAGCTCAGTGTGGTGTGTGTGTGTGTGTTCTCTCATAGCGTGGTGGGCTTCCTCTCATAATCGTCCATTAGTTTGCCATCTGTGAACTTGTGCTGATGCATCGCCCCTCACTGCAACAACGGCTGCTGTACAGTCCTACTGGTCTGTTCTCTAGTCGGTTTCCTTCTGAAGTCAAGCCTGTGTTTCCAGCACTCGTCTTACTGCACTGGTTCTTGTACAACACAGGGGTTCAGTGAACCATGCTAACCCGATCAGCAGCCTTGCCTGAGAACTGTAAACTGTTTCGCAAATGCAATGTTGTAACATCAGGTGTGTGTGGTTTGGGCATCACCGTAGGCAATACATCTTTACAAGCCATTTGACAAAGTGGGTTACCAGAACATTCTCCATGTCTCTATCTCGGATAACAAGATAGTAACTACAGAACAAAGCCTGAGGATACAATAAGGGCCACAGCTTGAGAGTTGTAATTCAATACGAATACGTGTGTATGTGTGCGTTGGTGTGGACGTGTTTAACAAGAACAGTAAACTAAGAAGAGTTTGACCAACTGGGAACATTTTGTTAGTACCCACAAGGAAAAATACTTTTTTTGTAGGGGGTTTAGGGTTAAGGTTAAAATTAGTGTTAGGATTAGGAGTTGGGGTTAGGTTAAGGGTAGGTTTAGAGTTAGGTTAGGGAAAATCTGATTTTGAATGGGAATCAACTGTGTCCAAAATGTTAGTTAAACAAGGCGTGTGAGTGAGAGTGAGAGAGAGAGGTGTCTCCATCCGCACTAACACTGATGTAGATGCTTCTTCACTCTCATCCATCTGTGAGCGAGCTCTGATCATGGACAGTTAAGTGAGCCCTCATCTAGAACACTTAACCTCATTACGGCATCCTCACTAAGTGGTATGAATGGGACAGCGTATCGAACGACAACTCAAACATTGGCGTGTGGTTTTTACTGACGAGTTCAGAGAGAGTGTGTCGTGCTTCTAGCTGGGTGATTCCCAAATGACACCCTATTCCCTGTTTAGTGCACTACTTCTGACCAGGGCCTTAGTCAAAAGTAGTGCAGTATATAGGGAATAGGGTGCCATTTGGGATGTAGGTACAGGATTTACTTTCTCGACACCAGCACAGGTTCAGTGCACAGCTACTGAGCCCGTATGGTGAGAATATACAGTCGTTTGTCAAGACACATTTTATAAGGTTATTTTGTGAGTGTATACAGGGAGCTTGTATAGGCAAGACCCTACTGTTGGTACGTCTGGTAGCTGTTGCTCTTTCACAGTGTTGCTGTGTCCTTCCTAGTCACTGGATAAAGATAGCCATAGACAACCCTAGATTTAGTTAGAAATACCCACATACAGCCAACATCTTTGAGTCTAGAGACCCCCTCTCTAAAGTTCCCCTTTGTTGCTGAACCCTTAAGTATATTCAAGATGGACAGTGATACTGTAGATAGAGGAGTCATCATGGAGTACAGGGACATAAACAGAGACACCTCTCCACCTCTCCTCTAGTCATGGGTGAAAGAACATGTAGGGCCTGATACAGTGAGACATGACTTCTCTTATCCTTTCTCCTCTTGTTACCCCTCCAGAGTGTAGACTGAACCTGGGTGTTGTGTCTGAGCCAGTAGCTGAACAACATCAGAGTGAACAGGCCCTCCTCAGGGACTTCATGGAGGAAACTCTCTGACTCACACAGTGACACTGGTGTAATCTAGGCAGGGCTACCTTATAGTGACATCCCGTCTTCACTTTTATTCTACTCTTCAGTACTCTTCTCTCCACCTCTCTCCTCCTGTCCTCTCCTCTCCACCTCTCTCCTCCTGTCCTCTCCTCTCCACCTCTCAACCTGTTTAACTGTAGCTGCCTCCACCAAAATGGTAATGTATTTATTCACCTCTGATACAGTTGTTATTATGTATATAGTGCTATTTCTATTGTTTTTAATACCATTGTCCTTATTTTATTTCACTAGTCCTGCATGTTGAAGCTCAGAAGTCCTAAGATGTTCACTGTACCCTGAACACCAGCCCGGTACCTGTCACTGTTAAACACTCTAAACACGGACCAGACGATATCAATAATGCCAATGCGTGATCAGTGTTTTGATTTAGGTTGAGTCCGTCCTCATCATTTATAAACCTCAGAGTTTCTCTCTCGATGAGTCCCACATGGTGTGTTACTTTTGACCAGGGCGCAGAGAAATGTAGAATGCAGACAACATTCTACTGCAGCAAAGACTGGTGGTATATAAGGAGCAGGAGAAGACAACATATTAGTCTAACAGTAGTGGATTAGAGACATATAGAAAACATATTAGTTAACAGTAGTGGATTAGAGACATATAGAATACATATTAGTTAACAGTAGGGGATTAGAGACACATAGAAAACATATTAGTCTAACAGTAGTGGATTAGAGACATATAGAAAACATATTAGTTAACAGTAGTGGATTAGAGACATATAGAAAACATATTAGTTAACAGTAGTGGATTAGAGACATATAGAAAACATATTAGTCTAACAGTAGTGGATTAGAGACATAGAAAACATATTAGTTAACAGTAGTGGATTAGAGACATATAGAATACATATTAGTTAACAGTAGTGGATTAGAGACATATAGAAAACATATTAGTCTAACAGTAGTGGATTAGAGACATATAGAAAACATATTAGTTAACAGTAGTGGATTAGAGACATATAGAAAACATATTAGTAAACAGTAGTGGATTAGAGACATAGAAATACATATTAGTCTAACAGTAGTGGAATAGAGACATATAGAAAACATATTAGTTAACAGTAGTGGATTAGTGACATATAGAAAACATATTAGTTAACAGTAGTGGATTAGAGACATATAGAGCACATATTAGTTAACAGTAGTGGAATAGAGACATATAGAATACATATTAGTTAACAGTAGTGGAATAGAGACATATAGAATACATATTAGTTAACAGTAGTGGAATAGAGACATATAGAAAACATATTAGTTAACAGTAGTGGAATAGAGACATATAGAATACATATTAGTTAACAGTAGTGGAATAGAGACATATAGAAAACATATTAGTCTAACAGTAGTGGATTAGAGACATATAGAATACATATTAGTTAACAGTAGTGGAATAGAGACATATAGAAAACATATTAGTTAACAGTAGTGGAATAGAGACATATAGAATACATATTAGTTAACAGTAGTGGAATAGAGACATATAGAATACATATTAGTTAACAGTAGTGGATTAGAGACATATAGAATACATATTAGTCAAACAGTAGTGGATTAGAGACATATAGAAAACATATTAGTTAACAGTAGTGGATTAGAGACATATAGAATGCATATTAGTCTAACAGTAGTGGAATAGAGACATATAGAATACATATTAGTCTAACAGTAGTGGATTAGAGTCATATAGAGTACATATTAGTCTAACAGTAGTGGATTAGAGACATATGGAATACATATTAGTTAACAGTAGTGGATTAGAGACATATAGAATACATATTAGTCTAACAGTAGTGGATTAGAGACATATAGAATACATATTAGTTAACAGTAGTGGATTAGAGACATAGAAAACATATGAGTTAACAGTAGTGGATTAGAGACATATAGAATACATATTAGTTAACAGTAGTGGAATAGAGACATAGAAAACATATTAGTTAACAGTAGTGGATTAGAGACATATTGAATACATATTAGTCTAACAGTAGTGGATTAGAGACATATAGAAAACATATTAGTTAACAGTAGTGGATTAGAGACATAGAAAACATATTAGTTAACAGTAGTGGAATAGAGACATATAGAATACATATTAGTCTAACAGTAGTGGATTAGAGACATATAGAATACATATTCGTCTAACAGTAGTGGATTAGAGACATATAGAATACATATTAGTCTAACAGTAGTGGATTAGAGACATATAGAAAACATATTAGTTAACAGTGGTGGATTAGAGACATAGAAAACATATTAGTTAACAGTAGTGGATTAGAGACATATAGAATACATATTAGTCTAACAGTAGTGGATTAGAGACATATAGAGTACATTTTAGTCTAACAGAAGTGAATTAGAGACATATGGAATACATATTAGTTAACAGTAGTGGATTAGAGACATATAGAATACATATTAGTCTAACAGTAGTGGATTAGAGACATATAGAATACATATTAGTTAACAGTAGTGGAATAGAGACATGGAAAACATATTAGTTAACAGTAGTGGATTAGAGACATATAGAATACATATTAGTCTAACAGTAGTGGATTAGAGACATATATAAAACATATTAGTTAACAGTAGTGGATTAGAGACATAGAAAACATATTAGTTAACAGTAGTGGAATAGAGACATATAGAATACATATTAGTCTAACAGTAGTGGATTAGAGACATATAGAATACATATTAGTCTAACAGTAGTGGATTAGAGACATATAGAATACATATTAGTCTAACAGTAGTGGATTAGACACATATAGAAAACATATTAGTTAACAGTGGTGGATTAGAGACATAGAAAACATATTAGTTAACAGTAGTGGATTAGAGACATATAGAATGCATATTAGTCTAACAGTAGTGGAATAGAGACATATAGAATACATATTAGTCTAACAGTAGTGGATTAGAGACGTATAGAGTACATATTAGTCTAACAGTAGTGGATTAGAGATATATAGAATACATGTTGGTTAACAGTAGTGGATTAGAGACATAGAAAACATATTAGTTAACAGTAATGGATTAGAGACATATAGAAAACATATTAGTTAACAGTAGTGGATTAGAGGCATATAGAATACATATTAGTCTAAAAGTAGTGAATTAGAGACATATAGAAAACATATTAGTTAACAGTAGTGGATTAGAGACATATAGAATACATATTAGTTAACAGTTGTGGAATAGAGACATATAGAATACATATTAGTCTAAAAGTAATTGGTTAGAGACATATAGAAAACATATTAGTTAACAGTAGTGGATTAGAGACATATAGAATACATATTAGTTAACAGTTGTGGAATAGAGACATAGAAAACATATTCGTTAACAGTAGTGGATTAGAGACATAGAAAACATATTAGTCTAACAGTAGTGGATTAGAGACATATAGAATACATATTAGTTAACAGTAGTCGAATAGAGACATAGAAAACATATTAGTTAACAGTAGTGGATTAGAGACATATAGAAAACATATTAGTCTAACAGTAGTGGATTAGAGACATATAGAAAACACATTAGTCTAACAGTGGAATCCTGATAGCAACATGTGCAACTCTAAATCCTGTAAAGCACTCAGTAAGACATCCAGCAGTAACTATATAAAGTAGTGTACATTGTGGTTGGAACACTGTTTTACAACTGGACATTAAAATTGGTACTGAAAAATGAAATGACTCAATGCCCACAACACCAACATACATACATACATTCCCTCTCTTCCTCTCCTCCATTCAGCTCCTGTTGACTGCATCTACACGGTGTGTGTGTGAGATTGATTGATTGATTGGCAGCGAGGAGGAGAGGGAGTCGGGCATCGGCTCAGAATATGAATGCAGCTCAATCAATAGTGTTTATGATAAAGGCTGTCTCCGTATCAGCGTCCATCTTGTGTTACATTCCCTCCGCTGCAGATAAGACTGTAAAACCAACAACATGCTCTCAGATAAACTCTGTATACCAGCCTAGTTGGATCCTATTGGATACCAGAATGTGTAGATAACAGTGGATACGAGGCGTTTGTCGGGTACATCATGTCTGTAGCCCTGAACAACTACACTGATACAAGCTCATCCAGTGTGCAGGTGGTGTCCCGACATGCCAGCTCCCTGCGGACGTCCTCCCTGAGACTGCATCTGAAATGGTCGACCAAGGCCCTGTCGTTCCATCCTGCTCCTGCGGCCAAGGTCCTGAACTCCAGAGCAAAGTCCTGAGCGCTCCTCGTCTCCTGCCGCAGGTGGAACAGCCGTTCACCCGCCGCCCGACCCTCTGGTGGATGGTCAAAAACAGCTCGGAATCGGCGGGTGAACTCTGGGTAATTATCCCTCGCCGAGTCCGGGCCATTCCATACTGCGTTGGCCCACTCGAGGGCTCGCCCAGTCAAGCAGGAGACGAGGGCGCTCACGCTCTCCTCTCCAGAGGGAGCAGGACGCACGGTAGCCAGGTATAGCTCCAGTTGAAGGAGGAAACCCTGGCACCCAGCCGCCGTTCCGTCATACTCCCGTGGGAGTGTCAACCGCAGAATCCCGCACCACCCATGGAATCAGCAGGAACAGGGGGTGCGGGATTCTGTCACGTATTAACAAGGTAGGTGGAATCAAGCGCAGAGAGCAGGTGCAGTGAGTCGATAGTTTATTCTCCGGAACAAACACTGAAAACCCGAAAACAGGGTGAAATAATCCAACACAGGATTAAGATATATCGGAGCAAATAACACAATACGTATTCACTAAAATACATGAAACCAAAACAATCCCGCACGAAACAAGGGCGGGACAACCTACTATAAATAAGGACGTCAATAAACTAAAATACACACAGGTGAAACTAATAAGACAAAACCAACAGACAAACGAAAAAGGGATCGATGGTGGCTAGTAGGACGGTGACGACGACCGCCGAGCACCGCCCGAACAGGCAGGGGAGCCAACTTCGGCGGAAGTCGTGACACCATGTTTTTTAGCCGTAAACATTTTGTGTCACTATGACAGGAAATGCTGTTTTTTGGGAGTAAACATTTTGTGTCACTATGACAGGAAATGCTGTTTTTTGGGAGTAAACATTTTGTGTCACTATGACAGGAAATGCTGTTTTTTGGGAGTAAACATTTTGTGGAACCACGCTTTGTCATTTCAAGTCACAAACACTGTATATGTTATGCTATTCAAACCCCCAAATACAGAGGCAGATGGCACAATACATGAGCTATTCACCAAGACGCGACAAGATCACATTTCTTTCAACTTGAGGTCACAGTTCTTTGACCCACATTCTCTTCAGTTGTCTTGTGTGGTTGTTATGGTTACGCTTTGCTTTCTTTTCTCCGGTAGATGGGTTTGGTTCAAATAATCAAGTTGACTCAAAAGAGAAAGAGTTTTATTGTTTATTTTGCCTATTCTGAAAGAAACTCGAGAAACCATAAAACTATCGTCTGTCATTGGTTCCATCATCCTTATTAACCTCGCTGTCCCTCTCAGTCACCTGAATCAGAAATGTAGCAGGCAAGAGAGAACAGCTGAACAACTATGTTGGCTCAATCCTATGATCCTGCGGTGTTATACTCCCAGCCTCATAAAACCTTTAGCCTCGGGCGGAGCTCGCAGCCGCGGATCAGAAATAAGCTCTAGCTTCTTCTAGTTTCTGTAGACACACACACACACACACACACACACACATAACGACTCAGTGTGAAACCATCTGGAATCGTCGTGGGAAAGATTAAGAGTAATACATTTCAACTACGATGGTACGACCACTCAGTCTGTCTACATCCAGAGATGTTTCTGTTTCTGCAGGGGTTGCAAAACGCAGTCATTAAGGCCAAACGTGCGTACACACAGCATTTCTCTTTTCACTACTAAGTTTTTTAAATCTTTCAGGCTTTACAGGGCCAAAAAGCATCTGGTGAGCGCTCCTGTTGTGTTGAGTCCACACAAAACAAAATGGAGATGGATTGTCGAAGAGGGAGGCAGAGTGGTACAAATGTATTGTTGTAATGTTTCTAACTTTTTACCAAAATACATCTGCAGATACGCAAAGGGAAGTCTCTCTCCGTTTCTCGTCAGACACTGAAAACACAAATAAAAAACACACAAGATAGAAAACACAAAGTGCAGGAGTTTGAGAAACCTGTCCCAGTAGGGGAAACCTGTCCCAGTATGGGAAACCTGTCCCAGTAGGAGAAACCTGTCCCAGTAGGGGAAACCTGTCCCAGTAGGGGAAACCTGTCCCAGTAGAAACCTGTCCCAGTAGGGGAAACCTGTCCCAGTAGGAGAAACCTGTCCCAGTAGGGGAAACCTGTCCCAGTAGGGAAAACCTGTCCCAGTAGGGGAAACCTGTCCCAGTAGGGGAAACCTGTCCCAGTAGGGGAAACCAGTTGTTCATTGTTTGACAGAAATCTCATCTTTACTAGACGATGTGAGACCAGGAAGTAGAAGAGAAGTCTGTAGTGCTGACGAACCGCTGTCCTGTTCTATTTCCTTCATTTTGTCTCCCAAATACGCCAAACTGCTAATTATTTTCTACCACGCTGCAAACGTTAGGGTGGATGCAAATGTGGGATGTATTCCGGTTGATGCGACCTTGGCTTTGACAGAGCATGTGCAACACAACAACACAGCTGGATATAGAGGTCAGAGCTAGCTACTGTAGCTACTCACTAAATAACGCCTATACATAATTGGTTCAAATCACATGATGCACACCAGATGATGTCATCGGAAACACTTATCTTCCTATATATTTTTGACAACAAAACATAGTTACGCGCCATTTTCACATATGTTGATGTCTGGGTGGCGCTAGAGATGATGACAACGAAGTTGAACACTTCTATAATTTGACTTTAAGCCGCCTCACACTGTGCGTTGCTCTAACAAAGGTCACATTGAATGTAAAAGCTTAGCACCAAACACCAGGATATGCATCCATCCTAAGTGTCCGGAACATTCCTTCAGACTGTACTGAGTGGTGACACATGCACAATTATATTTGTACAGTAATAATCGAGGTTGTGAGAATGCAGGAAAAACAAATACCATGGGAGCGAACAGAGATTTTATATTGCTGACATTTTGTCTCTAAAACCTTTTTACATCGTCTGTGACCTCTGCTTTATTGTAAAACCTAATTAAACCAATCCAACAAAGGGCGAAAGAGGTGAAGAAATTACTTTAAAAAAGAGTCCGAATGGGGTAGAGAACGAAGAATTTCTATTGCTGACATTTAGTCTCTAAGACCTTTTTACATCATCTCTGATCTCTGCTTTATTCTCAACCAAGAAAAGTAACAATGGGTGAAAGAGGTAGAGAAGAGAACATAACTTTCCAAAATAAAAAGGAGTCACAAACTCGCCGCAGACTTTAATTAGAGGTTATTCATTTTGGGGGGGGGGAATTCTTTATTTATTTCCGCAGCTGCGTCACAATGTATTGTGCCCAATGTATCGAGGCAATTGATAAACATATCCATCAAATTCGAAGGGAATTGCGACGCTACTGCCGGCGTTCCTCGTTTAAATGAATCCTGGAGAAAAGCCCCGTAATGGATTTGAGTTTAATTACGAGCTCGTTCACACAGGCACAAATCATCGCCGAGCTTTTGTCCGTGGATCCTGTAGTCTTAATGTATTATAATTACTCTTCCTCCCAGAAGCTCTTCACCTCCCCTTTAACCGCGGGGATGTTACTAAATGTTCTTAAAACAAGTGGATGGTGTTTAAAGTATTTGGTAGTGTGATGTGCTCCAAAAGTGATGACATTCTTACCCTGATCTGTGTGTACCAGTGGAGACTGCTGAGGGGAGGACGGCTCATAGTAACGCCTGGAATGGAGTCAATGGAATGGGAACCACATGTTTGATACTATTCCATTCACTCCATTGCAGCCATTATTATGAGCCTCCCGTCAGTAGCCTCCACGTGTGTGGGGTGGTGGGCGAATGAGTGAGTGTGCATGGGTGAGTGAGTGTATGTGTGTGTTGACTACTAAGTGTTGTATTTAGAAACATTTGCATGTTGTGTGGGTGGCACAGGCTGTCTTGTAGGTTTACGTGTTGGTGGGTACAGTACACAGCATCTCTGAGTGGAAAGAGCTTCTTGAATGCTGATCTGTCAATGAAGAGTGTGTGTGTGCGCGTGTGAACGTGTGTGTGTGTGTGGTGTAGATGGGTGGTGGGTGACTGGTGATTTAAACGTGCGGTGGGATTGCAAGTGTACATATGTGGGTGGGATTAGGGTACTGTGTCACGTTCCAAATGCAAGAATCACACACTCACAACGCTGTGATTATCCCATGAATGGCAACGTGCCATCGGCTCAGCTGTGCTTCTCTGTACGTGGGTCTGTGGCACTTCAGGGTGAGTGTGAGAGAGAGACTGGATGGGCCTAGCATCTCTCTCTCTCTCTGACTGACTGACGAAAGAGAGGTACAGCTACTCCAATTCAGCCTGGCTGGGACTCGATGACAAGCGTGTGTGTGTGTGTGTGTGTGTGTGTGTGTGTGTGTGTGTGTGTGTGTGTGTGTGTGTGTGTGTGTGTGTATGCCATTGGAGCAGTGACAAGAGGTCCATTTTGATCCTACTCCTGCCACATTGTGTCTGTGTGTACGATCTGTTATTTTCTCTTTACAGTGAAAACCCTGAAATACCTCAGTATTCTCTCTGTTACCTTCATACCTTCATTGTCAGGAAGCATTCTACTAGAAAGTCTATAGATGTGCTGTATCATACAGTATCAGGGAGGAAGAATAGGTTTTTTTGACACCCTTCCCCAAGACCTTCAAAACACAAAAACGGAGTCAAGCTGACAGGCAAGAATGGGATGACAGTGGTTGTGTGTATAGCTGTGATAATGTTGACAGTGGTTGTGTGTGCTTGTGTGTATAGCTGTGATAATGTTGACAGTGGTTGTGTGTGCTTGTGTGTATAGCTGTGATAATGTTGACAGTGGTTGTGTGTGCTTGTGTGTATAGCTGTGATAATGTTGACAGTGGTTGTGTGTGCTTGTGTGTATAGCTGTGATAATGTTGACAGTGGTTGTGTGTGCCTGTGGGTATAGCTGTGATAATGTTGACAGTGGTTGTGTGTGCCTGTGTGTATAGCTGTGATAATGTTGCGTCTAGGTGGTAGGTGTAGGAGGCAGGCGCAGGAGAGCAGGGATGTCTGAGAAGCGTGTTTTAATAAGAAAGTCCACCAACACAGGAAAGGCACAATCGAAACACCCTCGACAACAGAGAACCCGTACAAACGCACGGAGGAACAAACAAAGTTCCGACAATCACACATTTAAGAATCCGTGAAAACAAATAACGGCATAACCTCACTGAGCACATCACAATGAAAGACTAATCCCGCACAAACTTAGACAGGCAACAGGGTACATATATACACACAGAGCGCCGCCCGAACAGGGAGAGGAGTTACCTTCGGTAGAAGTCGTGACAATAGCTCCAGAGGGTTGTATTGTACCTTGTGTATATGGGTGTGTCGCATAGGGTGGGTGTGGTTCACTGACCCGTAGCTGTATGGAATGTTTACTTCACCCATCAGGGTGGACAGGTAAGGGACATGAAAGGGACAGGAAAGGGATGGGAAGGGGACAGGAAGGGGACAAGAAAGGGACAGGAAGGGGACAGGAAAGGGACAGGAAGGGGACAGGAAGGGGACAGGAAAGGGACAGGAAGGGGACAGGAAAGGGACAGGAAGGTGACATGAAGGGGACAGGAAAGGGACAGGAAGGGGACAGGAAAGGGACAGGAAAGGGACAGGAAAGGGACAGGAAAGGGACAGGAAGGGGACAGGAAAGGGACAGGAAGGGGACAGGAAAGGGACAGGAAGGGGACAGGAGAGGGACAGGAAGGGGACAGGAAAGGGACAGGAAGGGGACAGGAAAGGGACAGGATGGGGACAGGAAGGGGACAGGAAAGGGACAGGAAAGGGACAGGAAAGGGACAGGAAGGGGGCAGGAAGGGGACAGTAAAGGGACAGGAAAGGGACAGGAAGGGGACAGGAAAGGGACAGGAAGGGGACAGGAAAGGGACAGGAAAGGGACAAGAAGGGGACAGGAAGGGGACAGGAAACGGACAGGAAGGGGACAGGAAAGGGACAGGAAGGGGACAGGAAAGGGACAGGAAGGGGACAGGAAGGGGACAGGAAAGGGTCACGAAAGGGACAGGAAGGAGACAGGAAGGGGACAGGAAAGGGACAGGAAGGGGACAGGAAAAGGACAGGAAGGGGACTGGAAAGGGACAGGAAGGGGACAGGAAGGGGACAGGAAAGGGACAGGAAGGGGACAGGAAGGGGTTAGTGAAACAATGGGGGGTTGTGACCTTATACCGTTCCATAATTATGTAACAACCTTTCACCTCTAGAACACCTCGGGGGTACCTGTCCAAACACACACACATACAGATATATAAGTGCTATTTGGAAAGGTCCGGTCACACACATTTCCTAGGTGGCAAAGGTCCGGTGGCAAACCCATGCGACCACAAACTGTTCACACCCCTCTTGTTGGTGGAGAGGAGCTCATTCCACCGCAATTCTATACATTTGGCATGGGGCAGAGATTACTTTTGTTTTGTTTGAAAGCTTAGGAAGATTAGCTGACGTTATGGGATCCTAATAAAAAATTATAATTCTCAACCACCACTCTCACACACACACACACACACACACACACACACTCACTGTTTGTGACACACACACACACACACACACACACACACACACACTCACTGTTTGTGACACACACACACACACCTGCCCTCACTGGTTTGTGACACACACACACACACACACACACACACATACACTGCTATCAAAGGTGTTTACTGTCATCTATTTAGTTCCCACAGACCCCTAGTGTCCCCCTGCTATGTACACAGTGTCCACACTGATCTGTAGACAGCAGCTTGTACCGTCAACTCGTCTTTGTTTGTCCCCTCAGGAGAACCCTGTTTGCTTCCAGATAGAACCCTTTGGTGGTGAAATAGTCTGCGGAAACCCAGACCTATAGGGAAATGCAGCACTAGGTCTGGGATTCATGGCAGATTTTCTTGGCCAATTAGGGGAGGGTGCTCTTCAGATAGACAACTCTCCCAACAAATCACGTGTTTGGGTCGGCGGGGCTTTAAAATAATCCCCACTAAAACCCAACAATGTCTAGCACACAATGTAGACACAGATAGTAACAGCCAGTCAACTGTGCGTTTGTAATTCTAACATCATGGAGCATGCCATCTACTCACTTGCAAAGTATAATAATTGAAAATACCCTCCCTCCTCGAGCTCCATCTAGCTAGCTACCGGAGATGTTTACGGCTGGGCTCTGGATGGATTTTCCAGCGCTCAACTCCACCCTTTCCTCGCTGCTAAACTGTCGTTGGTTTAATTACAGATGTGTTTGCCGGACCATTGGTACATTATAGGAGGCTCCAGTGGTGAAAGGTTCCACATAGAATTTTGTATAAGTGAAAGGGTTCCATACAGATCTTTGTATTAGTGAAAGGGTTCCATACAGATCTTTGTATTAGTGAAAGGGTTCCATACAGATCTTTGTATTAGTGAAAGGGTTCCACATAGATCTTTGTATTAGTGAAAGGGTTCCACATAGAACTTTGTATTAGTGAAAGGGTTCCACATAGATCGTTGTATTAGTGAAAAGGTTCCACATATAACTTTGTATTAGTGAAAGGGTTCCGCATATAACTTTGTTTTAGTGAAAGGGTTCCATATACATATTTGTATTAGAGAAAGGGTTCCACATATAACTTTTTATTAGTGAAAGGGTTCCGCATATAACTTTGTATTAGTGAAAGGGTTCCACATAGAACTGTGTATTAGTGAAAGGGTTCAATATAGATCTTTGTTTTAGTGAAAGGGTTCCATATATATATTTGTATTAGTGAAAGGGTTCCACATAGAACTTTGTATTAGTGAAAGGGTTCCACATAGAACTTTGTATTAGTGAAAGGGTTCCACATAGATCTTTGTATTAGTGAAAGGGTTCCATATATATCTTTGTTTTAGTGAAAGGGTTCCACATAGATCTTTGTATTAGTGAAAGGGTTCCACATAGAACTTTGTATTAGTGAAAGGGTTCCATACAGATCTTTGTATTAGTGAAAGGGTTCCATATAGATCTTTGTATTAGTGAAAGGGTTCCATACAGATCTTTGTATTAGTGAAAGGGTTCCATACAGATCTTTGTATTAGTGAAAGGGTTCCATACAGATCTTTGTATTAGTGAAAGGGTTCCATACAGATCTTTGTATTAGTGAAAGGGTTCCATACAGATCTTTGTATTAGTGAAAGGGTTCCATACAGATCTTTGTATTAGTGAAAGGGTTCCATATAGATCTTTGTATTAGTGAAAGGGTTCCACATAGATCGTTGTATTAGTGAAAGGGTTCCACATATAACTTTGTATTAGTGAAAGGGTTCCGCATATAACTTTGTTTTAGTGAAAGGGTTCCATATAGATATTTGTATTAGCGAAAGGGTTCCACATATAACTTTTTATTAGTGAAAGGGTTCCACATATAACTTTGTATTAGTGAAAGGGTTCCACATAGAACTGTGTATTAGTGAAAGGGTTCCATATAGATCTTTGTTTTAGTGAAAGGGTTCCATATATATATTTGTATTAGTGAAAGGGTTCCACATAGAACTTTGTATTAGTGAAAGGGTTCCACATAGAACTTTGTATTAGTGAAAGGGTTCCACATAGATCTTTGTATTAGTGAAAGGGTTCCATATATATCTTTGTTTTAGTGAAAGGGTTCCACATAGATCTTTGTATTAATGAAAGGGTTCCACATAGAACTTTGTATTAGTGAAAGGGTTCCATATTTATATTTGTTTTAGTGAAAGGGTTCCACATAGATCTTTGTATTAGTGAAAGGGTTCCACATAGAACTTCGTATTAGTGAAAGGGTTCCACATAGAACTTTGTATTAGTGAAAGGGTTCCATACAGATCTTTGTATTAGTGAAAGGGTTCCATACAGATCTTTGTATTAGTGAAAGGGTTCCATACAGATCGTTGTATTAGTGAAAGGGTTAAATACAGATATTTGTATTAGTGAAAGGGTTCCACATATAACTTTGTATTAGTGAAAGGGTTCCACATAGATCGTTGTATTAGTGAAAGGGTTCCACATATAACTTTGTATTAGTGAAAGGGTTCCGCATATAACTTTGTTTTAGTGAAAGGGTTCCATATAGATATTTGTATTAGCGAAAGGGTTCCACATATAACTTTTTATTAGTGAAAGGGTTCCACATATAACTTTGTATTAGTGAAAGGGTTTCACATAGAACTGTGTATTAGTGAAAGGGTTTCATATAGATCTTTGTTTTAGTGAAAGGGTTCCATATATATATATTTGTAATAGTGAAAGGGTTCCACATAGATCTTTGTATTAGTGAAAGGGTTCCACATAGAACTTTGTATTAGTGAAAGGGTTCCACATAGAACTTTGTATTAGTGAAAGGGTTCCATACAGATCTTTGTATTAGTGAAAGGGTTCCATACAGATCTTTGTATTAGTGAAAGGGTTAAATACAGATCTTTGTATTAGTGAAAGGGTTCCACATAGAACTTTGTATTAGTGAAAGGGTTCCACATAGATCGTTGTATTAGTGAAAGGGTTCCACATATAACTTTGTATTAGTGAAAGGGTTCCACATAGACTTTGTATTAGTGAACAGGTTCCAATTCTGCCATTTTGTATTTTTTGTATTGAACCTGCCGTTCAGGGGCTTTTTGTTGTTGTTACACTGACCTTCTCTCACTTGAGATTCGGTGAAACTACATGCAATACACATTCCTTTTTTGGTCTCTACAGATGAAAATACCTCAAATAGTAAGATAAGAATTCTGGGCTAATACAGTGCCTTCGAAAAGTATTCAGAACCCTAGACTTTTTCCACATTTTGTTGTGTTACAGCCTTATTTTAAAATTGATTTTCTTTTTAAACCCATCAGCAATCTACACACAATAATAAGAATTTTTTAATTTTTTAAAACTTATTTCCAGAAGTATTCAGATTCAGTATTGAGCTCAGGAGTATCCTGTTTCCATTGATAATCATTGAGATGTTTCTACAACTTCTTTGGAGTCCACCTGTGGTAATTCAATTGATTGGACATAATTTGGAAAGGCCTGTCTTTATAAGGTCCCACAGTTGACAGCTCATGTCATAGCAAAAACCAAGCCATGAGGTCGAATGGAATTGTCCATAGAGCTCTGAGACAGGATTGTGTCGAGGCACAGTTCTGGGGAAGGGTAGCAAGAAATGCCTGCGGCATTTAATGTCCCCAAGAACACAGTGGCCTCCATCATTCTTAATTGGAAGAAGTTTTGAACCACCAAGACTCTTCCTAGAGGTGGCTGCCCGGCCAAACTGAGCGATCGGGGGAGAAGGATCTTATGAAGAGTTTGTTCTTAACTGACTTGCCTAATTAAATGTTAAAAATGTACCTCCATTGGAAGAGGACAAGTCTTTGTTTGAAGATCACGATGCCAAAACGTCTGTCTGGAAGAGACTGACAGTATCTGTGGTCTTCATTCCCTCAACGGATCGATGGTTGTTGATTATAAGAAAGCAAGTGCAACTAACAATGGATAACCTCTCAGCTGCCCTTTCTAAGAATGTATCTGACACATTTCTCTGACAATGACAAAGAGGGGGGGAAGAGTGGTTAATAAGAAATGACAGAACGAAAGAAAGGCAGAGTAGAGACAAAATATTGGAGTTGTCTGCATGGTCTCCCCACTTCTCATTCTGTTACACTCTTTTTTCTCAGAACATAGAAAAGGAAACAGAGAGGCAAACTTACCCAGCATTTTCTAAAGTGGGGCATTAGCTCCTGCGTGCGTTACTGCAAGTGTGTGTGTGCTCGTCTTCCCGCCTTCACTGCAGCTAACAGAGAGATCTGTCTGTCTGAAGAAGGTTGCAGCCTCTCCTGGGTGTTAAATCACTAACAGAACAGTCTATAGTCTAAGATTCACTCTCCACTATCTGCAGTCTGCACTGACATGTAGTCGCTCTAATTAGGTTGCCTGGTTGCCTGGCTCCATGTGAACCTGCTCTTGCTCGTGCGTGCAGGTGTGTGTGTGTGTGCGCGCGCATGCATGTATTTGTGTGTCTACTTATGTTTGTGTACCCTGTAACATGTGTTGTGTCTATAAGTACATAATGTGTTGGGTATCATTTAGCTGAGTCAGCTTGTAATGTCTCCAGCTCTATGTTACAGAGCTGACAGTACAACTCCCTCATATTGTCTCCAGCTCTATGTTACAGAGCTGACAGTACAACTCCCTCATACTGTCTCCAGCTCTATGCTACGGGGCTGACAGTACAACTCCCTCATACTGTCTCTAGCTCTATGTTACAGAGCTGACAGTACAACTCCCTCATACTGTCTCCAGCTCTATGCTACGGGGCTGACAGTACAACTCCCTAAACTGTCTCCAGCTCTATGCTACGGGGCTGACAGTACAACTCCCTAAACTGTCTCCAGCTCTATGCTACGGGGCTGACAGTACAACTCCCTAAACTGTCTCCAGCTCTTTGCTACGGGGCTGACAGTACAACTCCCTCGCTAGCTGTGCTATGTACACATAACCAATTATATATACATTATTTAGTATCTACTAGTCCTTAGATAGATACAGAATGCTGAATCAACAACACAACCATCTCCTCTCTGCTAACAGGCAGAGAGCAAGAGGACAATTAGACCCTGATTAGTGACCAATGGCGGCAGGGTAGCCTAGTGGTTAGAGCTTTGGACTAGTAACTGGAAGGTTGCAAGTTCAAATCCCCGAGCTGACAGTGAACAGTGTGTGTGTGGCTCTAGTACAGTACACTCTTAGGAAAAAGGGTTCCAAAAGGTTTCTTGGGCTGTCCCAATAGCAAAACCCTTTTGATTCCAGATAAAACCCCTTTTGATCAAGGTAGAACCCTTCTGGGTTCCATGTAGAATCATCTGTATAAATAAATTCTACCTGGAACCAAAAGAGTTCTACCTGGAGCCAAAAATGATTCTTCAAAGGGTTCTCCTTTGGGGACAGCAGAAAAACCCTTTTAGGTTCTAGATAGAGCGTTCTTTTTCTCCGGGTGTATGTGCTCTCCTAAAACACTGTGACCAGGTAGAAAAAACCCTGAACTCTCTGCCCACCCAACACATACCAATTAGTTTAGCCCTCTTCCTCTCTTGAGTATCTAGTATATTCCTACGGTGTTACCATCCAATGGAATGGCTCTGACTGAGCAGATTCTGGCCCTCTTCCTCTCTTGAGCATCTAGTATATTCCTACGGCGTTGCCATCCAATGGAATGGCTCTGACTGAGCAGACTCTGGCACTCTTCCAGCAGTCATCTGGCCAAATTAACAGCGCACACTTCACAATTAATTATGATTAATCGCTGTCAATGGAAAGCAGCCTAGCACGCTGTTGCGACTTAGCGTCCGCAACGTCTTTTCTAAACAGTCTATGATGGCTGTTAAGAAAGCTGGGCCTATTCATCCAATCCATTCTCTGGTAATACTCTCATTTAGTCGTTGTCTGTGTGTGTCTGTGTGTGTGTGTGTGTGTGTGTGTGTCTTTGTGTGTCTGTGTGTATCTGTGTGTGTCTGTGTGTATCTGTGTGTGTCTGTGTGTATCTGTGTGTGTCTGTGTGTGTCTGTGTGTGGGTGTGTGTGTGTCTGTGTGTATCTGTGTGTGTCTGTGTGTGTGTGTGTGTGTGTCTGTGTGTATCTGTGTGTGTCTGTGTGAGTCTGTTTGTATCTGTGTGTGTCTGTGTGTCTGTGTGTGTGTGTGTGTGTCTGTGTGTATCTGTGTGTGTCTGTTTGTGTCTGTGTGTGTGTGTGTGTCTGTGTGTATCTGTGTGTGTCTGTGTGTGTCTGTGTGTCTGTCTGTGTGTGTGTGTGTGTGTGTGTGTGTGTGTCTGTGTGTATCTGTGTGTGTCTGTGTGTGTCTGTGTGTGTGTGTGTGTATCTGTGTGTGTGTGTGTGTGTGTCTGTGTGTGTGTGTGTGTGTGTGTATCTGTGTGTATCTGTGTGTGTCTGTGTGTGTCTGTGTGTATCTGTGTGTGTCTGTGTGTATCTGTGTGTGTCTGTTTGTGTCTGTGTGTGTCTGTGTGTGTCTGTTTGTGTCTGTGTGTGTCTGTGTGTGTGTGCTTATATTTTATTTTTCTGTTACGTTTATTTGAACAGGGACAATGAACAACAAAACACAGGTCTCAGAACACTGAGAAATGATGCGTTGCACCAGATTCAGCTCACAGCTGATTCACATCTGGGCAGGTGAACAAATGTGTGTGTACTGTGTGTGTGTACTGTGTGTGTGTGTGTGTGAGTCTGTTTTTTTTATTTTCTTACCTTTATTTAACTAGGCAAGTCAGTTAAGAACAAATTCTTATTTTCAATGACAGCCTAGGAACAGTGGGTTAACTGCCTGTTGAGGGGCAGAACGACAGATTTGTACCTTATGATGTACACAGTGGTGATTTTAGCATGTACATCTTGGTGGGGCAAACTCTAAATATATGTTTTTAGATGCATGCCAGTAAAGACACAACACTAAACAATACATTAATTGCACTATAACGGCAACAAGCGGTGCCCACAAACTGTTAAGGCCTACATAAAGATGTCCCAACAGCAGAGCTTTCTTTCCAGCACAATGGAGTGAATCCTTACCAACACTACACCTGACTATCAGCAGAACCTTGTCTGGCAGTGAAACAGTTCATTCAGCCTCGTTTATTGCCTTTTTAAAAATCCTAGCTGAGGTATGGCTGTGGTCAGCCATATCAGATCTCTCCTGGCATATTACATAATTGATGCAGCAACATATAAGACCTTTTGGGACTCACAATGTTGTGTGAGGCGGTCGTTAGTTGGCAAATTATGTCATTAATAAAAAGATTTACAATTCCGAGTTGGATGACCGTTCAAAACGTATTTTCCCAGTCTGACTTCCCCGTTGCAATGCTTGCGGTTACCCACTGTCACCGATTCCTTCCAAACAACTCACTGTTTAATTTGCGATTTCAACTTGTTGTGTATGTCCAACGGCCGATGAGCTCTGATGCATTTTATCTATAATTTTTCTTCATTATTTCTCTTCATATGACAAGGACTAAAAGGATTTTCCAGTAGATTGTCTACTTGATTTATGATGATGACTGCTGGTTAAGATTTTGAAAGTAAGATGTTGACCAATCAAAGCTACTGTAGATATAACGTGATTTGACGTCATTTTATCTGTGGCCAATGACCTTGAGCCTTCTTGGAAGGGCACTTCTAATGTAACTCTATGGCAGTACCCAAAGGGCTTACATTCTTGATGTCTACCCTTACTAAATGTGGGTGGCGTAGTGTCCCCATGAGTGACAGAACACTGAGCCAATCACGGTGCAATGCTGAGCCAATCACAGTGCAATGCTCTTATTTTCTGCTGGCCTGCCCCAACACCATAGAAAGCACTGATTTTGGAGCTGCCTGTTTGTATGATATTTATATATTTTTTTTTACATTGTTTGCAAACTGATATGTGAGACGTATTAATGCCAAAATAACATGAAAAACAGGCAAACCTCCCCCTAAAAACTAAATAAATATACACCTTTTTATTAGGTTTTTTTGCAATAAATGTGGGGCTTAAAACAGGTGAATGACAGGTCGCCACTGGCTGTACACACATACTTTACACGCATACGGGGGGAAAGTCTGTGGGACTCTACCCGGAGGGGCAGATCCCGAGTGGACAGCCATACCCTTTGCCCAAGACGGTAGCGGGGAGCAACAGGTGGCGGTCCACCTGTTTTCGATACCTGGAGGTGGTCTTGAGAAGAGATGCCCGGGCTCTCTTCCAGGTACGGTGAAAACGACAGATGAACATCTGGGCAGAAGGTATGCTGACCTCTTCCTCTTGCTCTGGGAACAGCGGGGGCTGATATCCCAGGGATCACTCAGAAGGTGAGAGACCCGTAGCAGAACAGGGAAAGGTGTTGCGGGCATATTCCACCCTCATGAGTTGCTGGCTCTCACCTTGTCAGGGTCCATCTTAATATTCCCTGTAGCGATGACGTATCCCAGGAAGGAGATGGTGCAGCAATGGAACTCACACTTCTCTGCCTTCACGAATAGCTGGTTCTCCAGGAGACGCTGGAGGATCTGTCGGACATGGAGGACGTGCTCTTGAGAGAGTGGTAGACAAACACAAAATCGGTTCAACATGTCTCGGAGCACATCATTGACCAGGGCCTGGAACACTGCGGGAACGTTGGTCAGTTCGAATGGCATCACCAGGTACTCGTAGTGCCCGCTAGCCATGTTAAAGGCAGTCTTCCACTCATCTCCTTCCAATATCCAAACCAGATGGTAGGCATTCCGAAGGTCCAACGTGGAGAAGATGATTGCACCCTGGAGAGGCTCGAAAGTTGAGATGAGTGGTGGTGGGTAACGGTTTTTAACTGTAATCTCATTGAGACCCCGGTAGTCCATACAACGACACAGGGTTTTGTCCTTCTTGTCCACAAAGAAGAACCCTGCGGCAGCGGGGGAGGAAGATGGACAAATAAACCCTGCAGCGAGACAGTCCTCAATATACCCTTCCATCGCTTTGGTCTCTGGACATAACAGGGAATAAAGTCGCGCCAGAGGTGGTGCCCGGGAGAAGGTTGATAGCACAGTCGTAGGGCCGATGCGGTGGAAGAGATGTGGCTTGGGCAGAGTTGAAAACCTCCCATAAGTCCTGGTACTCCGTGGGAAAGGCGGAGAGATCCAAGGTTTTTCCAAAGCCAGCAGGGAGATGTCCCAGGGCAGGCTGCGCCAACTTCAGACAATACTAATGGCTAAATGGTCTCCAAAATTATGAACCCCACAGCCCAGCCGATAAGGGGATTGTGCCTCTGGAGCCTTGAAAACCCCAAAACCATGGGTACATGAGGAGACTAAAGGAGCAGAAACTGCATAGATTCACTGTGGTTGCTTGACACTCACAGGTGGATAAGAACCATACTGTGGTTGACTCTGCCAATAGAGTGCCCATCCAGCGCTCTGACGTCCACAGTGCAATGCTCTTATTTTCTGCTGGCCTGCCCCAACACCATAGAAAGCACTGATTTTGGAGCTGCCTGTTTGTATGATATTTATATATATTTTTTTACATTGTTTGCAAACTGATATGTGAGATGTATTAATGCCAAAATAACATGAAAAACAGGCAAACCTCCCCCTAAAAACTAAATAAATATACACCTTTTTATTAGGTTTTTTTGCAATAAATGTGGGGCTTAAAACAGGTGAATGACAGGTCGCCACTGGCTGTACACACATACTTTACACGCATACTGTACACACACACTGTACACACACAAATACACCCACACACGGTTCACATATGCTGTACACGCATATACAATGCCTGATGTACACATGCACGGCACAATCAATCACACACACATTTTCCTCCCTCCCCTCAGTCTCCTCATCTCCAGAAGGTCACCCAGTAGTATCCATTTAGACAGCTTCTACCAATGGCGCTGTGCTATGAATTCCCCATTAAGATAATTTAGTCTCCCTTTCCCTCCCTCACTCTCTCTATCTTCAGAGACAGGTGTGAGAGCAAGAGGAGATACAAAGGTAGAGAGTATCACGGCTCAGGCTAAGAACCCAGATGCAGACACAGGAGGCAGATAGTACGAGTCTCAGAGTTTATTATAGTTCAAGGGGCAGGCAAAAGGTAAGTCAAGGCAGGCAAAGGGTCATAATCCAAATCAGAGTCAGGCAGGTACAGGACGGCAAGCAATCGGTAGGTCAAGACAGGCAAAGGGTCGTAACCCTGTGAGACACAGGTTTAATCCTAGACGCATGAAAGTGGGATGTATACAGAGAGTGCGGGGCAACAGAAGGCGAACAGCAGAGGGGCTAAGGACCTTAGAGATGGGGAAAGGTTAGATAAAACGGGGGGAAAGTCTGTGGGACTCTACCCGGAGGGGCAGATCCCGAGTGGACAGCCATACCCTTTGCCCAAGACGGTAGCGGGGAGCAACAGGTGGCGGTCCACCTGTTTTCGATACCTGGAGGTGGTCTTGAGAAGAGATGCCCGGGCTCTCTTCCAGGTACGGTGAAAACGACAGATGAACATCTGGGCAGAAGGTATGCTGACCTCTTCCTCTTGCTCTGGGAACAGCGGGGGCTGATATCCCAGGGATCACTCAGAAGGTGAGAGACCCGTAGCAGAACAGGGAAAGGTGTTGCGGGCATATTCCACCCTCATGAGTTGCTGGCTCCAGGATTGGTGGAGACAAGGCAGCCAAGAGTAGTTTCCAGGACCTGATTGGCTCGCTCCTACTGGCCGATGACCCAATGAGTGTGCAGAAAGCCTTCCAGAACCGGGACAAGAACTGAAGACCGGCAGTCCATGGATGCGGAAGACGCCGTCTCCATAGCCCAGGGCAACTTAAGGGGGAAAATGGATGGCTTTGGAAAACCTGTCCACCACTGTAAAGGATGGTGGTGTTGCCATCTGACTGAGGGAGGCCCGTGACGAAGTCCAAGGATATATGGGACCAGGGGCGGTGAGGGACAGGGAGTGGTTGAAGGAGGCCAGCCGGAGCTTGCCACAGAATCTTGTTCTGCGCACACACAGTACAGACTGCAATGAATGCAGAGACATCAGCAACCATGGTAAGCCACCAAAAACATTGTCAGACAAAAGCCAAGGTCCGATGGGAGCCAGGATGATAGGTGAGTCTCGAGGAATGTGCCCATACCAGAACAGGTTGCACGGGAAGAGTCCGGCACAAACATCTGTTTAGCCGGGGTCAGGCTCAGAATACTGTGCCATGCAGACTTGACTCTCGATTCCCCAAATGATAGCTTCCGCCAGACAGGAAGGATGGTCTCGGGGTCCGAGGATGTAGTAGCGGGGCTGTACAGACGTGAGTGTGTGTCAGGTTTCACATTGTTGGATCCCAGGTGGTAGGAGATAGTGAAATGGAAACGAGTGAATAACAGGGCCCATCTTGCCTGCCTGGAGATGAGGCGCTTGGCGGTACGAAAATATTCCAGGTTCTTATGGTCCATTCATAAGAATGGCTGTTCCGCCCCTTCTAACCAGTGCCTCCACTCCTCTAATGCCACCTTGACAGCGAGTAATTCTCGATTTCCCATAGTTCTTCTCAGTGGGGTTAACACAAGGGGGAGGTTAAGGTGCAGCTTCTGGTCCTGGGCAGAGTGCTGGGACAGGTGAGCTCCGACGTCCTGGGCGTTGACCTCCACAACAAACTGACGGGACGGGGATTAAGATGGGGGCTGTAGTGAATCACTGGACTGAGAACACCCGGTCAGCTGCTGGAGACCATATGAACAGAACCTTGGGAGAGGTGAGTGCAGAGAGAGGGGAAGCAAGGGAGCTGTAACCCCATACAAAATGATGGCAGAAATGGGCAAACCCCAGAAAACATTGCAGCTGCACTCCGGATGTGGGTTGAGGCCATTCCACCACTGCTCTCACCTTGTCAGGGTCCATCTTAATATTCCCTGTAGCGATGACGTATCCCAGGAAGGAGATGGTGCAGCAATGGAACTCACACTTCTCTGCCTTCACGAATAGCTGGTTCTCCAGGAGACGCTGGAGGATCTGTCGGACATGGAGGACGTGCTCTTGAGAGAGTGGTAGACAAACACAAAATCGGTTCAACATGTCTCGGAGCACATCATTGACCAGGGCCTGGAACACTGCGGGAACGTTGGTCAGTTCGAATGGCATCACCAGGTACTCGTAGTGCCCGCTAGCCATGTTAAAGGCAGTCTTCCACTCATCTCCTTCCAATATCCAAACCAGATGGTAGGCATTCCGAAGGTCCAACGTGGAGAAGATGATTGCACCCTGGAGAGGCTCGAAAGTTGAGATGAGTGGTGGTGGGTAACGGTTTTTAACTGTAATCTCATTGAGACCCCGGTAGTCCATACAACGACACAGGGTTTTGTCCTTCTTGTCCACAAAGAAGAACCCTGCGGCAGCGGGGGAGGAAGATGGACAAATAAACCCTGCAGCGAGACAGTCCTCAATATACCCTTCCATCGCTTTGGTCTCTGGACATAACAGGGAATAAAGTCGCCCCAGAGGTGGTGCCCGGGAGAAGGTTGATAGCACAGTCGTAGGGCCGATGCGGTGGAAGAGATGTGGCTTGGGCAGAGTTGAAAACCTCCCATAAGTCCTGGTACTCCGTGGGAAAGGCGGAGAGATCCAAGGTTTTTCCAAAGCCAGCAGGGAGATGTCCCAGGGCAGGCTGCGCCAACTTCAGACAATACTAATGGCTAAATGGTCTCCAAAATTATGAACCCCACAGCCCAGCCGATAAGGGGATTGTGCCTCTGGAGCCTTGAAAACCCCAAAACCATGGGTACATGAGGAGACTAAAGGAGCAGAAACTGCATAGATTCACTGTGGTTGCTTGACACTCACAGGTGGATAGGAACCATACTGTGGTTGACTCTGCCAATAGAGTGACCATCCAGCGCTCTGACGTCCATCAGAATGGAAAGGGGTTGAGTTGAGATGCCCAGCTCCGACACCAGGATAGTGTCCATAAAGCTCTCGTTGGCCCTAGAGTCAATGAGCACCCAGATGGATTTGGACTGACCTCCCCACAACAGGGTAGCATAGAGGGGGTTATGAGTAGTAAGGGATTGGAAACTCCCCGTATGGCTCACCAGTGTACTCGTCGTACCTACTGATGAGCCTGGTATTTTAATGGGCAGGTAGATAAGAAATGTCCCATTGATCCACAATACAGCCAGCTCTTGGTGTTTAGTCTGCATAAGCGCTCAGCAAGAGACAATCTAGCCCTGCCCATTTGCATGGGTTCCCTAGGAGTCGAGTCGGCAGCCCTCTGTGATTCCCGAGAGAACTCAGGGGACATCAGATTAACTCGGAAATGTAGACTTCAGGGATTCCTCGGAGGCAAGACGGGAATCGAGGATGAGCGAGGGCGACAGGGAAAGATTCCCTCTCCCTCCTACGTTCCCGTAGCCGATGGTCAAGGCTATGAGGGAGTCGAGGTCCACAGGCAGCTCTGACAGACAAATTGGAATGCTTTCTGGCCCTAAATAGAGAGTACAAAGTGGCAGAATAACTGACCCCTGTGACTGACCCAAAATTAAGAAAAGTCTTGGCTATGTACAGATTCAGTGAGGCATAGCCTTGCTATTGAGGGAAGTCACCATAGGTAGACCTGGCTCTCAAGAGAAGACAGACTATGTGCACACTGCCCACAAAATGAGGTGGAAACTGAGCTACACTTCCTAACCTGTCAAATGTATTAGAGACACACATTTCCCACAGATCACAAAGACCCACAAAGAATTTGAAAACAAATCAAACAATGAACTCCCATATCTGTTAGGCAAAAAAACGCAGTGTGCAGTCACAGCAGCAAGATGTGTGGCCTGTTGCCATGAGAAAAGGGCAACCAGTGGAGCACAAACAGCATTGTAAATATTACCTATATTTATTTTCCATTTAATACTTAAACTACTTGAACATTGTTACAACACTGTACATAGCCAATAATATAACATTTGAAAATACATTTTTATTTTAAAACTTCTGAGAGTGTAATGTTTACTAATGTTTCCCTTGTTAATTAAATGTATTGTCTATTCCAGTGGTTCCTACACTTTTTATAGTCCCGTACCCCTTCAAACATTCAACCTCCAGCTGTGTACCCCCTCTAGAACCAGAGTCAGAGCAACTCTCAAATGTTGTTTTTTTGCCATCATTGTTAGCCTGCCACACACACTATACGATACATTTATTAAACATAAGAATGAGTGTGAGTTGTCACAACCCGTCTCATGGGAAGTGACAAAGAGCTCTTATAGGACCAGGCCACAAATAATAATAATCCAGAATGTTGCTCTTTGTTTAGCCATCTGACATAGAACACTCTATTTCTTCATCAAAAATCTGATAACTCACCACAAGTTAATTAATTTTTTATTTAACTAGGCAAGTCAGTAAAGAACAAATTCTCATTTTCAATGACGGCCTAGGAACAGTGGGTTAACTGCCTGTTCAGGGGCAGAACGACAGATTTGTACCTTGTCAGCTCGGGGGTTGGAACTTGCAACCTTCCGGTTACTAGTTCAACGCTCTAACCACTAGGCTACCCTGAGAAGGGTGTGCTAGAATGGATGCACATAACTCTGCAATGTTGGGGTGTATTGGAGAGAGTCTCAGTCTTTAATCATTTTCATTTTTAATAATTTTTCCTGTATTTAGTTTTCATGCTAGTGAGGGCCCAGAATCCACTCTCACATAGGTACAAGGTTGCAAAGGGCATCAGTGTCTTAACAGTGCGATTTGCCAAGGCAGGATACTCCAGAAATCTGGCAGTGGCTTCTGATTGAATTCAATTTTGCTTGTTGCAATTTCGATGAGGCTCTCTTGTTCAGCTATCGGTAAGTGGACTGGAGGCAGGGTATGAAAAGGATAACGAATCCAGTTGTTTGTGTCATCCGTTTTGGGAAAGTACCTGTGTAATTGCACACCCAACTCACTCAGGTGCTTTGCTATATCACATTTGACATTGGCCGTAAATTTGAGTTAATTTGCACAAAAAAAATCATACAATGAAAGACCTGTGTATTGCCCATGTTAATGCAGACAGGGAAGAGCTCCAACTTCTTAATCGTAGCCTCAATTTTGTCCATATTGAATATAGTTGCGGAGAGTCACTGTAATCCTAGACTCAGATCATTCAGGCGAGAAAAAAACATCACTCATATAGGCCAGTTGTTTGAAAAACTCATCATCATGCAAGCGGTCAGACAAGTGAAAATTATGATCAGTAAAAAAAACTTTAAGCTCGTCTCTCAATTTTAAAAATTGTGTCTATACTTTGCCCCTTGATAAACAGTGCACTTCTGTTGTAAAAGCGTTATTTGGTCGCTGACGATATCATTGCATAGTGCAAAAAATAAACAAGAGTTCTGGTGTCTTGCTTTAACAAAGTCAACCATTTTCACTGTAGTGTCCAAAACATCTTTCAAGCTGTCAGGCATTCCTTTGTCAGCAAGAGCCTCTCGGTGGATGCTGCAGTGTACCCAAGTGGCGTCGGGAGCAGCTGGTCCTGTTGTCCTGGTTCCAGTGGTTTGCAGAAGAGGATATCTTCCTTAATTGACCCCCATAAACTTAACGGACATATACCAGGAGCTGTGCCAGGCCCGCCACGTCTGTTGACTCATCCAGCTGTAATGCATAGAATTCACTGGCTTGTATGCAAAGCAGTAATTGTTTCAACACATCTCCTGCCATGTCACTGATGCGTCGTGAAACAGTGATGTTTGATGAAGTAATTGTCTGTATAGTTTTTTGGGCCTTTCCCCCCAGCATTGTCCCAGCCATATCCACAGCAGCAGGAAGAATTAAGTCCTCCACAATAGTATGGGGCTTGCCTGTTCTAGTCACTCGGTAGCTGACCATATAAGACGCTTCTAGCCCCTTCTTATTAATGCCATCTGTTGCTTTATACATGTCTAAAGGTTTCATCGAGTTGTGAGATAGTACTTTTGCACATATAACACACTGTGGCTGAGGAAGGCACTACTTTCAATATAAGTGAACCCCAAATCAATGTAGTTGTCATCATATTTGTGCCTCTTCGATGGTCCAACGTCCCTGTCTGTTGTTCGGTGCTTTCCCAGGTGAGGGGGCAGTAGCTCTTCAGCTGCATCAGATTCACAACTGTCAGTGTCCATGCTAGCTGGGCTAACGAATGTAGAATTTCTGATGCTAGCATTGGATGTGCTCGTGGAAGCAGAACAACTTGTGTTGTAGCAGTACTACCAGTAGAGCTGGTATGTGTCTCTATGGACGTGGGCCTTCATTTTTTTTTTTGCATTTATCCATTTTGGAGCAAACAGAATGAGCAGCAGCTACGTTTGGCTACATAGGGACCGTTAGTGGAATTCCCGCGAGAGAGTAACGGTTAATGTGATTGGATGTTCATTATTTGACTAGGCTACCTGTATTTGACATTGTGTTGTTATTTCACTGAACACTAGGTGGTTTAATGTTATTTTTGGCAGTGAAACGAGGCTACTCAGACGAGGAGGATGTATATCCCTGTTGGAAAATATGAATGGACTGTTTGAAAATGGGAAGAATTATTATTCTATTTTATTTTTATTTAAATGTGAATCACATTTTTATTTGGCGTACCCCCGACGGCATTGCACATACCCCAGTTTGGGAAGACCTGGTCTATACCATTTGCCTTGGCAATGTAAACAAAGGCCAATAAAGCACTGCCCACAAAATGAGGTGGAAACTGAGCTGCACCTCCTAACCTCCTGCCCAATGTATGACCATGTTAGAGAGACATATTTCCCTCAGATTACACAGATCCACAAAGAATTTGAAAACAAATCCAATTTTGACAAACTCCCATATCTACTGGGTGAAATACCACAGTGTGCCATTACAGCAGCAAGATTTGTGACCTGTTGCCACAAGAAAAGGGCAACCAGTGAAGAACAAACGCCGTTGTAAATACAACCCATATTTATGCTTATTTATTTTCCCTTGTGTACTTTAGCTATTTGTACATTGTTACAACACTGTATATAGACATAATATGACATTTGTAATGTCTTTATTATTTTGAAACTTCTGTATGTGTAATGTTTACTGTTCATTTTTATTGTTTATTTCACTTTTGTATATTATCTACCTCACTTGCTTTGGCAATGTTAACACGTTTCACATGCCAATAAAGCCCCTTGAATTGAATTGAATTGATAAAGCCCTTTGAATTGAATTGAGAGAGAGAGCAAGAGAACGAGAGCGAGAGAGAGTGTGTGTGAGGGACACCCAGAGAGCACCGGCAGTAGAACTAAAAGTTGAAAAAGCCATGAAGCTACCAGACCTCCCTCTCCTCCTGAGCACATCATTTAATGAAGGACTTGAGGAACTTGTTTGCCTCACACCTCCCCCCTCCTTTCTTTCTCCTCTCTCTCGCACTTTGTCACGATACACCATTAGGGGGCAGGGAGGGAGGCAGGGAGGCAGGGAGGGTAAAGACAGGGAGCCGAAGAGTGGGAAGGTATTTCAGCTTAATAACCGTTTCACTTAATCACTGCTAAGCGCTAAAAACGCTGTATGCGCTTAGGTGAGATAATAAGGCATTGTTTACAACGTTTGATTAGGCTGCCTCCTGCTGCGTGGTGTGTTAAAAGGGGAAGAAACTGTGTGTGTGTGTGTGTGTGTGTGTGTGTGTGTAAGAAGCAGTAAACACACAGGTTGTGTGTTAGCCGGGTGCTCTCCTTCAGCGACTAATGCCCTCCTAACTTTAATGTCAACCGCAGCTGTACAAAGTGATCAGGGCTCTTTGGATATTAACGTGGATGTGAATGGGACTAACTGGGTCTCCACTGCCCTCCAATGGCCACTGTATGTACTGCATTACCTCACATTCACCAGGGTTGCACTTGCTGTACTGGTTGTGTAAGTGTGGATACAGAGCAGGCACTGTGTAGATCCCAGAACTCCTGTTGTTTCCAATGGTGTTTTATCAGTCAGCTTTGGGGCCATTTTAGAGCAGTGTTTGTATTCATTACAGTATTGTGGTGGTGGGAGAGTTAGTTCAAACCTGAGGGGGTTCTGAAACTACAGGCGTCTGTGACAGTTGGAGTCCTTCCTTCACATTCTGATTAATAGCCTGCTTTTCACCACACTGTAGGGGTGGCAAGAAATGAAAGAGAACCCTAATACCTGGAGACCCCCTGAGCAAGGCAGTGAACCCACTTGTCCCCGGGCGGGTTCTCCGACGTGGATGTCGATTAAGGCAGCCCCCCGCACCTCTCTGATTCAGAGGGGTTGAGTTAAATGCGTAAGACATACTTCAGTTGAAAGCATTCAGTTGTACAGCTGACTAGGTATCCCCCTTTCCCTTTCCTTTGGTTAGCCTGGACGCTAACCTCTGTTTTGCGCACATGAGAGATATTACCAGTGTCTGTACCGGCGTGTTTCAGCCTTATGCTGCCTGCTGACACAGTCGGTGTGGCGAGCGGCTCCCAGAACGGTGCGGGGGCCCGACGCCAGGTGGTAATTAGCCGCGGGTTCCTACCAGGCCTCCCAGACAACCCATTGTCACAAGGTTCTTACTCTTCTTCTTTCTTTGTGTTTTTCTTCCTTTCTCTGTCGCCTGTCTTCTACCTGTCTTCTACCTGTCTTCTACCTGTCTTCTACCTGTCTTTCTACCTGTCTTCTACCTGTCTTCTACCTGTCTTCTACCTGTCTTCTACCTGTCTTTCTACCTGTCTTTCTACCTGTCTTCTACCTGTCTTCTACCTGTCTTTCTACCTGTCCTTCTACCTGTCTTCTACCTGTCTTCTACCTGTCTTCTACCTGTCTTTCTACCTGTCTTTCTACCTGTCTTCTACCTGTCTTCTACCTGTCTTCTACCTGTCTTCTACCTGTCTTTCTACCTGTCTTCTACCTGTCTTCTACCTGTCTTCTACCTGTCTTCTACCTGTCTTTCTACCTGTCTTCTACCTGTCTTCTACCTGTCTTCTACCTTTCTTTCACCTGTCTTCTACCTGTCTTCTACCTGTCTTTCTACCTGTCTTTCTACCTGTCTTCTACCTGTCTTCTACCTGTCTTCTACCTGTTTTTCTACCTGTCTTCTACCTGTCTTCTACCTGTCTTCTACCTGTCTTTCTACCTGTCTTTCTACCTGTCTTTCTACCTGTCTTCTACCTGTCTTCTACCTGTCTTCTACCTGTCTTTCTACCTGTCTTCTACCTGTCTTCTACCTGTCTTCTACCTGTCTTCTACCTGTCTTCTACCTGTCTTGTCTTTGTAGTTTTACCCCCCTTCCACCCCTCCTTGTGTTTTTTGTTGTTTTTGGGGGGGGGGGGTGTAATGTAGGTCAGCTTCTGTCATGTAGGCCATCCCTACTTGTATACTCAGTCTGTATGTTTGTATTGGAAGGGCTTTTTGAAAAGAGCTGGCTGGTATTTTAAGAGTTGCCAGCCCAGTTCCCCTTTTTATTTGTTGGTTAGAATTCGTCTCACGGAAGAGTGAACCTGTCTGATTGGAATGCAAGAGAGTTATCCCTCTTCTGTAATTTCCCTGTCATTTGTAAAGGACAGCCAAATTTGTTTTGGTCCCCCTGCGGTAACAACGGCATTTCAAGTTTTGCAGAGCCACTCACAGAGATAGAGGCTCCGACTCTGAGACATCTTCAGACATAGACAGACATACACACACACAAACAGATGTACACACACTCGTCAAGCCTTCCCACAGTCTCAAGAGAACATCAAAGCTCAGAAGTACCCTCAAAACCTTTTACTGGATCCCAGTTAATTAGAGAGCTAATTATTAACCTAATGATTTATTGAATAATTTATATTTCTTTCTAACCAGGCTCTAACTACAGTACATAGTCTATGTCCTGAATAACACCCTTATCCCTACATAGTGCATTACTTTTTACCAGAGCCCTATGGGTCCTGCATGTCATCTGGAATGCAGAATAGTCTACCTGTCAATGTCCCTACAGACAGCCATCCAGTGATCCATACAACACCGTGACAGACAGCCAACCAGTGCTCCAGACAACACAGTGACAGACAGCCATCCAGTGCTCCATACAACACAGTGACAGACAGCCATCCAGTGCTCCAGACAACACCGATGACAGACAGCCATCCAGTGCTCTATACAACACAGTGACAGACAGCCATCCAGTGCTCCAGACAACACCGTGACAGACAGCCATCCAGTGCTCCAGACAACACCGTGAGAGACAGTACAAGGATAACAGGGCAAGAGCCTGCCCTCACTTGAAGACACCCACCCATTCTGATGAATAACTTTACTAGAAGGGCACCTACATGAGACTTCATAACACAAGCAATACATAATGAATAGGTCGTATATGTCTGTTGGAGTTGGTACGTAGTTGGAGACCAGTCCTTGACGTGGCCAAACTAGCTAGATGTCACCTTGTCTTTCCACGTAATGAAACTATGATCACTTTGTCAATGAAAGTGACATCTCTGTCCCCTCATCCCTCTCTCCTCTCCTCCCTCCCCTCGTCTGATTGCTCTGCCCCTTCTCTCTAAACAGTGACATCTCTGTCCCCTCATCCCTCTCTCCTCTCCTCCCTCCCCTCGTCTGATTGCTCTGCCCCTTCTCTCTAAACAGTGACATCTCTGTCCCCTCATCCCTCTCTCCTCTCCTCCCTCTCCTCGTCTGATTGCTCTGCCCCTTCTCTCTGGCCTGTAACATCTCTGTCCCCTCATCCCTCTCTCCTCTCCTCCCTGCCCTCGTCTGATTGCTCTGCCTCTTCTCTCTAAACAGTGACAGCCACAGTAATTGTTTCAAGACTCCCCTGTCCCTTACTGTCATCTAGGCTGCGCCTTAGGAGGCGTCTGTCTTCAGGGTGTGTGTACTTGTTTCCGTGTGTGTGTGTGTGTGTGTTTCCGTGTGTGTGTGTGTGTGTGTGTGTGTGTGTGTGTGTGTGTGTGTGTGTGTGTGGTTAGGGCCCATACCACACACAGAGGTGTTTTGTGTAGTAATATGTCTATGAGTCTACAACTTTCGGTGTGTCTGTGTCTGTGCACGATAGCTTCGCGCTGCGTTGTGTGTGTGTGTCTCAAGCCAAGAGATAGCGCTATCCCCTGTTAGTGGCCCTATCTGGACTGTAGGCTGTGTGTTCTACCAAGCCTGGCCCCTGCCAGAGGGAAAAGAACCAAGATGGACGCTCAGTAATCCCTTTATTAAATGCCTGGGTAGAAACAGATGAGTTTGGCTTCCCCGGAGGTACACTAACAGCACCACCAAATTATTAAACACCTAGAAGAGGTCGGAGGGAGGGGGGATTGCCACTATGTTGTCCCTATGCAGAATGACTACACATTAGACAGAAGGTAAGGATGAATGCTGAAGAGACAGTAAAAGAGACAGAGAGGGGTGAGAGGGTTGGAGAGGGGGGAGAGGGGTGGAGAGGGGAGGGGAGGGGTGTAGAGAGGGGTGGAGAGGGTTGGAGAGGGGGGAGAGGGGGGAGAGGGTTGGTGAGGGGGGAAAGGGGTGGAGAGGGTTGGAGAGGGGGGAGAAGTTGGAGAGGGGCGATGGGTGAGAGGGTTGGAGATGGGGGAGAGGGGTCGAGAGGGTTGGAGAGGGGGGAGAGGGTTGAAGAGGGGGGAGAGGGTGGAGAGGGGTGAGGGGTGGAGAGGGAAGAGATTGCAGAGTCTGTCTTTCTTGTCCTAGAATAAAAGCCAACATGAAACCAAGACAAACCCTGTCATTACAATTCCCCTCTACAGGCAGCATCCCAAAGGGCTTTAGACTAGGCCCATAGGGTAGGGCACTATATAGGGAATAGGGTGTCATTTGGGACACAGTCATATTCTCCAAGACACCCTCTCAGCTGCTGTTATGTCAGACGTCCCTGATAACATGTGTCTCTGACTGACTCACCACACAGCCCTGGTGAGACAATCCCAGCCCCGACAAAGGGGACCCCTGCTGAGAGAGAGCTCCACATCCCTGGGCTGCTAGCTAGGCCCATATATGAGAATTCACAGTTGCACACACACATTCATACATGCACACGCAGGAACACACACACAGTCTTCTACAGCTAACCTTGTGAGGACACACAACTCAGTCCCAATCAAAATCCTATTTTCCCTAACCCCAAAACCTAACCGTAACCATAAACCTAAACCTAACCCTAGCTCCTTATCCTAACACTAATTCTAACCTTAACCCTAAACCCACTACAAAATGTCCCCAGTTGGTCAAATTCGTGTTTGTTGATCATTCTTGCGGGGACTTCCAGAATAGTATAGCTGGTTGGCCCATGCTAAACCTTCATAGACACACCCCAACACACCAAGAGCTGCATGAGGACAATGGGTCCAGGAACCGTAGCTGCTGCATGTGGAACAGCTAATGGGGATCCTAATAAATACAATGAAGACTACGATGTGCTTTTCAGCCTGCTGCTCAGAGCTGAATATGCTGCTAAAGATCCCTTGCAGGCTGGCAGACGTGTGTGTGTCAGTGTCCATGTGAGTGTGCGTGTCGTACCTAGCTAACAGCACATTGGAGTTGGGCAATGAGTGGTCCGCTCAGACACAGAGAGAGAGAGAGACCTGGCTCTCAAGAGAAGACTGGCTATGTGCTCACTGCCCACAAAATGAGGTGGAAACTGAGCTGCTCTTCCTAACATCCTGCCCAATGTATGATCATATAAGAGACACATATGTCCCTCAGATTACACAGACCCACAAAGAATTTGAAAACAAATCCAATTTTGATAAACTCCCATATCTACTGGGTGAAATACCACAGTGTGCCATCACAGCAGCAATATGTGTGACCTGTTGCCACAAGAAAAGGGCAACCAGTGAAGAACAAACACCATTGTAAATACAACCCATACTAATGTTTATTTATTTTAACTAACCAGATAAATAACTAGAGAGAAGAGGTGAGAAAAAGGGATGTACAGAGAGAGAGAGAGAACATGGAAAGGGGAAGGGGGAGTGAAGGAGAGAAAGAGAGAGTGAGGACATGGAAGGGGGAGTGAAGGAGAGAAAGAGAGAGAGAGAGAGAGAGAGAGAGAGAGAGCATGAGAGAGAGAGGACATGGAAAGGGGAAGGGGGAGTGAAGGAGAGAAAGAGAGAGAGTGAGAGAGAGAGGACATGGAAGGGGGAAGGGGGAGTGAAGGAGAGAAAGAAAGAGAGGACATGGAAGGGGGAGAGAAGGAGAGGGAGAGAGAGAGAGAGAGAGATGACATGGAAGAGGGAGTGAAGGAGAGAGAGAGAGAGAGAGAGGACATGGAAGGGGGAGAGAAGGAGAGGGAGAGAGAGAGAGATGACATGGAAGAGGGAGTGAAGGAGAGAGAGAGAGAGAGGACATGGAAGAGGGAGTGAAGGAGAGAGAGAGAGGGAGAGAGAGAGAGAGAGGACATGGAAGAGGGAGTGAAGGAGAGAGAGAGAGAGAGAGAGAGAGAGAGAGGACATGGAAAGGGGAAGGGGGATGAAAGAGGAAGAAAGAGAGAGAGAGAGAGAGAGAGAGAGAGAGAGAGAGAAAGAGAGAGAGAGAGAGAGAGAAAGAGAGGAGGAGAGGGAGAGAAGGATAAAGAGGGTCCTTCATTCCCAGAACAATAATGATGTTTTCTCATATCTTTCTGTTTATGCGATTTAATTCTCATTTCTTACTCATGTTCTGTGTGAGCAGTCTTCACCCATATGGGAACAATGATATTAAAGGAAATCATTCTTCCTATTCAAGATCCTATGGAGAGGCATTTGTAAATAAACAGCTCCCTCCGTTAGAATACTAAACGTGAGTGATTCTCGGCTTTGTACCTTCAGTAGTGCATCAGGTGTTCAGACGAGCTTAGAATATTCCACTAAATAGATTCAGATTTTCTTTGTGTGATAAATGTAGAGGAGATATCTAAATAATACCTAACTGCTGTAGAAATAAGGCTATTGTTGTAAGATAATACATTACAGCACAGGTTGGTGGCACCTTCATTTGGGGGGATGGGCTGGTGGTAACGACTGGAACGGAATCAGTGGAATGTATCAATGACATGGTTGCCATGGTTTCCAGGTGTTTGATGCCATTCCATTTGCTCCGTTCCTGCCATTATTATGAGCCGTTCTCCCTCAGCAGCCTCCTCTGCATCACAGTAATGGTAGTAGGCCTGTGTGTATATTTAGGTGTGTACATTGAGGTTAAATTAAATGACATGGTGTTTTAAAGCATTAGTAAAAATCAGTAAAAATTCAAATAAAAAAAGTGTCTCAATTACATCAAACGTCTTAACTTTGCCACGTAGAAAGAGCTTTGCAAAGTTTAAAAACATTAAAAAAAACATAACTCTTGTTGTGTTGACCCGTGATAACTCAATGACACTTGAATGTTCACTTGAGTTGGTTGTATATTGTATGTTGTATGTGAGGGCTCTCTCTCTCTCTCTTTCTCTCTTTCTCTCTTTCTCTCTTTCTCTCTCTCTCTCTCGTCAAAGTAGGTAATTGGGTGCCAGTGCCATTATGTTATCTTGTTGATATTGTGCCCAAAATACAGCGGCAGACTACTTCCTGAGACGAGGGCAGGCCGGCTGTATGGTTCTTCTACATTCAGACTACTTCCTGAGACGAGGGCAGGCCGGCTGTATGGTTCTTCTACATTCAGACTACTTCCTGAGACGAGGGCAGGCCGGCTGTATGGTTCTTCTACATTCAGACTACTTCCTGAGACGAGGGCAGGCCGGCTGTATGGTTCTTCTACATTCAGACTACTTCCCGAGACGAGGGCAGGCCGGCTGTATGGTTCTTCTACATTCAGACTACTTCCTGAGACGAGGGCAGGCCGGCTGTATGGTTCTTCTACATTCAGACTACTTCCTGAGACGAGGGCAGGCCGGCTGTATGGTTCTTCTACATTCAGACTACTTCCTGAGACGAGGGCAGGCCGGCTGTATGGTTCTTCTACATTCAGACTACTTCCCGAGACGAGGGCAGGCCGGCTGTATGGTTCTTCTACATTCAGACTACTTCCTGAGACGAGGGCAGGCCGGCTGTATGGTTCTTCTACATTCAGACTACTTCCTGAGACGAGGGCAGGCCGGCTGTATGGTTCTTCTACATTCAGACTACTTCCTGAGACGAGGGCAGGCCGGCTGTATGGTTCTTCTACATTCAGACTACTTCCTGAGACGAGGGCAGGCCGGCTGTATGGTTCTTCTACATTCAGACTACTTCCCGAGACGAGGGCAGGCCGGCTGTATGGTTCTTCTACATTCAGACTACTTCCTGAGACGAGGGCAGGCCGGCTGTATGGTTCTTCTACATTCAGACTACTTCCTGAGACGAGGGCAGGCCGGCTGTATGGTTCTTCTACATTCAGACTACTTCCTGAGACGAGGGCAGGCCGGCTGTATGGTTCTTCTACATTCAGACTACTTCCCGAGACGAGGGCAGGCCGGCTGTATGGTTCTTCTACATTCAGACTACTTCCTGAGACGAGGGCAGGCCGGCTGTATGGTTCTTCTACATTCAGACTACTTCCCGAGACGAGGGCAGGCCGGCTGTATGGTTCTTCTACATTCAGACTACTTCCTGAGACGAGGGCAGGCCGGCTGTATGGTTCTTGAAGGCACAACAGGGCACTGACACCTCTGAACATGCCTCCAAGAAAGGATGGCAGAGACTAGAATTCCTCTTCCAGGCTCTGTGACTTCAAGTATTTCCATACACGTTTTATCATGAGAAGAACTGAAGCGTCAATATCCAAGAGAGTAGCCATTCATGCCGCACACGCCCCATGCTGCACAGCGGACACGGAAGTGGTCTGTCTAGGACTAGATGTAGCAGAGAGATTGCCTTGGTACACATAACAGAGGATTACACACACACACACACACACACACACACACACACACACACACACACACACACACACACACACACACACACACACACACACACACACACACACACACACACATAAGTGGATGAGTGTTTTACATCTGCTACCTGGCTCTATAACCTATTGATGCTGCTGTAATAGGATGGTAGTGTAGAGATGGAGAGTTGGGATGTTGTAGCCCTCAATTTGTTCATGGTCTAATGGTTATGACCTTGGTTTCCCGAGTGGGAGAACAGGGTTCAGATCCCACCACTGACAGTAGCACAGTTTTTACATGTACAGTATATTATCTACATTATTACCACTTCAGGAAGGCTTTATGACACAGTGCTTACATGTATATGATCTACATTATTACCAGTTAAGGAAGGCTTTATGACACAGTGCTTACATGTATATTATCTACATTATTACCACTTAAGGAAGGCTTTATGACACAGTGCTTTACATGTATATTATCTACATTATTACCAGTTAAGGAAGGCTTTATGACACAGTGCTTTACATGTATATTATCTACATTATTACCACTTAAGGAAGGCTTTATGACACAGTGCTTTACATGTATATTATCACATTATTATCACTTAAGGAAGGCTTTATGACACAGTGCTTTACATGTATATTATCTACATTATTACCACTTAAGGAAGGCTTTATGACACAGTGCCTACATGTATATTATCTACATTATTACCACTTAAGGAAGGCTTTATGACACAGTGCTTACATGTATATTATCTACATTATTACCACTCAAGGAAGGCTTTATGACACAGTGCTTTACATGTATATTATCTACATTATTACCACTCAAGGAAGGCTTTATGACACAGTGCTTTACATGTATATTATCTACATTATTACCACTTAAGGAAGGCTTTATGACACAGTGCTTTACATGTATATTATCTACATTATTACCACTTAAGGAAGGCTTTATGACACAGTGCTTACATGTATATTATCTACATTATTACCACTTAAGGAAGGCTTTATGACACAGTGCTTTACATGTATATTATCTATATTATTACCACTTAAGGAAGGCTTTATGACGCAGTGCTTACATGTATATTATCTACATTATTACCGTACCAGTTAAGGAAGGATTTATGACACAGTGCCTACATGTATATTATCTACATTATTACCACTTAAGGAAGGCTTTATGACACAGTGCTTACATGTATATAATCTACATTATTAACACTTAAGGAAGGCTTTATGACACAGTGCTTTACATGTATATTATCCACATTATTACCACGTAAGGAAGGCTTTATGACACAGTGCTTACATGTATATTATCTACATTATTACCAGTTAAGGAAGGCTTTATGACACAGTGCTTACATATTATCTACATTATTACCACTTAAGGAAGGCTTTATGACACAGTGCTTACATATTATCTACATTATTACCACTTAAGGAAGGCTTTATGACACAGTGCTTACATGTATATAATCTACATTATTACCACTTAAGGAAGGCTTTATGACACAGTGCTTACATGTATATTATCTACATTATTACCGCTTAAGGAAGGCTTTATGACACAGTGCTTACATGTATATTATCTACATTATTACCAGTTAAGGAAGGCTTTATGACACAGTGCTTACATGTATATTATCTACATTATTACCAGTTAAGGAAGGCTTTATGACACAGTGCTAACATGTATATTATCTACATTATTACCACTTAAGGAAGACTTTATGACACAGTGCTTACATGTATATTATCTACATTATTACCACTTAAGGAAGGCTTTATGACACAGTGCTTTACATGTATATTATCTACATTATTACCACTTAAGGCTTTATGACACAGTGCTTTACATGTATATTATCTACATTATTACCACTTAAGGCTTTATGACACAGTGCTTACATGTATATTATCTACATTATTACCACTTAAGGAAGGCTTTATGACACAGTGCTTACATGTATATTATATCCATTATTACCACTTAAGGAAGGCTTTATGACACAGTGCTTACATGTATATTATCTACATTATTACCACTTAAGGCTTTATGACACAGTGCTTTACATGTATATTATCTACATTATTACCACTTAAGGAAGGCTTTATGACACAGTGCTTACATGTATATTATCTACATTATTACCAGTTAAGGCTTTATGACGCAGTGCTTACATGTATATGATCTACATTATTACCACTTAAGGAAGGCTTTATGACGCAGTGCTTACATGTATATGATCTACATTATTACCACTTAAGGAAGGCTTTATGACACAGTGCTTACATGTATATTATCTACATTATTACCACTTAAGGAAGGCTTTATGACACAGTGCTTACATGTATATTATCTACATTATTACCACTTAAGGAAGGCTTTATGACACAGTGCTTACATGTATATTATCTACATTATGACACAGTGCTTACATATTATCTACATTATTACCAGTTAAGGAAGGCTTACCACTTAAGGAAGGCTTTATGACACAGTGCTTACATGTATATTATCTACATTATTACCAGTTAAGGAAGGCTTTATGACACAGTGCTTACATGTATATTATATACATTATTACCAGTTAAGGAAGGCTTTATGACACAGTGCTTACATGTATATTATCTACATTATTACCACTTAAGGAAGGCTTTATGACACAGTGCTTTACATGTATATTATCTACATTATTACCACTTAAGGAAGGCTTTATGACGCAGTGCTTACATGTATATGATCTACATTATTACCACTTAAGGAAGGCTTTATGACACAGTGCTTACATGTATATTATCTACATTATTACCACTTAAGGAAGGCTTTATGACACAGTGCTTACATGTATATTATCTACATTATTACCAGTTAAGGAAGGCTTTATGACACAGTGCTTACATGTCTATTATATACATTATTACCAGTTAAGGAAGGCTTTATGACACAGTGCTTACATGTATATTATCTACATTATTACCACTTAAGGAAGGCTTTATGACACAGTGCTTACATGTATATTATATACATTATTACCAGTTAAGGAAGGCTTTATGACACAGTGCCTACATGTATATTATATCCATTATTACCAGTTAAGGCTTTATGACACAGTGCTTTACATGTATATTATCTACATTATTACCACTTAAGGAAGGCTTTATGACACAGTGCTTTACATGTATATTATCTACATTATTACCAGTTAAGGAAGGCTTTATGACACAGTGCTTACATGTATATAATCTACATTATTACCACTTCAGGAAGGCTTTATGACACAGTGCCTACATGTATATAATCCACATTATTACCGTACCAGTTAAGGAAGGATTTATGGCAAATGTCTGTATTTGTTGTGTTAGAAAGGACTAGATAAACTGAATGATTAGGTTTTTAACAGTTTGCTAACTTTCCAAAAAATCACAGGTTTTCCAGAAATCCTGTTTGGAAGATTTCAGATTTCCTGCTTACCAGGGAGATGTTTCAAAATCACAAGGTTGTGAGGGCAAGATTGTTTTCCCCAGAGAACAGATAGGAACATGCACTACCATGTGCTTTTTATAGTCTTTGTATTCCCACATTCAGACTGTCCGTTGATGTCCCTGGCAGGCTGACAGACTGATCAGTAATGTGGCTTTGTCTGATGTGACATGGTCCTGTTCAGCAAGCACAGAGGTAGAGCTAGCCTGGGTATGTGTCTACCTGCTGGCACACATGTGAGCACATGCGTGTGAGGGAGAGGGAGAGAACAACGTTCACAAAAGAGAGAGAGAGAGATTTACTACACAGAGAGAAACTCACGGCAGAGATGGAGAGGTGTAAGGTGTAATTAAGAGCTGCTCGTTAGTGAAACTCTCAGTCATGAGAAAGAACATGACTAATGGACAGGAGAAGAGCCAGATCTTCCATGCAGCCCCCAGGGGAGAAGGAATAATGAGCACAATATTACCACACACACACACACACACACACATACACACACACACTCCAAATGTTGTGGCATCCTTTTCTTGTCTTCCTCGTGCTTCGCTGCATCTAATGATGACAAATGTAATAACACACTTTTCTGTCAGCCCAGGACAACGAGTTGAAAGGAAATCCCTTCTGTGTCGATTAGGAGGAGTAGAGACATCAGGCCAGAGCTATTGATTGCAGAGCACGCTGCTCGGAGAACCCTGACCTGCGCAAACAAAAGCACACGCAAACACACACGATAGATTACGAGATTGATGATTTGAGCCGGAATATTGCTTTGGTCAGCGTGTGCGGTAACACTAACCTCTCATGTTCCCACAGTACTACTGTCACCTGACCAGTGAAAAACTGCAGTAAGGAGCTCTTATAATAGACTACGTATAGGCCAGCGTATTTCCTGGACGGGTAACATGATCAATTACCGCACGGTAATAGCATGCAAAGCAAAATTCTCCTTCCTATAAACTCCTCGGCTGCCTACATAGGAGAACCCTCTGTAGAAAGGGTTCCTCATGGAACCTAAAAGAGTTCTACCTGGAACCAAAATTATTATTCAATGGTTCTCCTATGGGGACAGCGGAAGAACCCTTGATTGTTCTAGATAGCACTTTTTTTTTCTAATTGTACATTTTTACCCAATTGACTCAAATGGAGGAAAATGTAATGAATGTTGAAGTGGATTCCAGGAAACTTGTGAAATGGGCTGAGGTGATTGAGTTAGTTTTACAGGTTTCCTATTTCCCGGTTAGACACCAAGAATATACAGTATATTATGTAAAAAGGGGCACTCCAACCCCTCCAACGCAATACATTATTATTTCACATCGTTTCTGAAGTTAGACGAGATCACGTTCTCATCAGGCTGCGATTACATTTTTAATGAGAAATCAAATTGGCTTTAAATTGTTCTCTGTATTAAAACTCTCCTGCTCTGATTGAAGCACAAATGCACATCTTTCTTCTAATTAATGTTCCACCTCTCATTATCTCTTGATTTATTTGGTGCATTTTACACTATTCATTTATTTATTTTCAGATGTTTTATCATGCAGTTAAGACCCTCGGACTTGAATTAATATTTGCAATTATTTTTTGTTCGTATCAGATGAATTGGTTCAATGTTGTGTTTTGTTTCTTTAATGTTTAGCTCATTAAGGTCTGTCTGACAATAATACTTTAACACCTACATTGTTTTGATGGTTATGGTGTGTGGGTAGTTTAACACTGTTTTGATGGTTATGGTGTGTGGGTAGTGTATGGGTAGTTTAACACTGTTTTGATGGTTATGGTGTGTGGGTAGTGTATGGGTAGTTTAACACTGTTTTGATGGTTATGGTGTGTGGGTAGTGTTTGGGTAGTTTAACACTATTTTGATGGTTATGGTGTGTGGGTAGTTTAACATTGTTTTGATGGTTATGTTGTGTGGGTAGTTTAACACTGTTTTGATGGTTATGTTGTATGGGTAGTTTAACACTGTTTTGATGGTTATGGTGTGTGGGTAGTTTAACACTGTTTTGATGGTTATGTTGTATGGGTAGTTTAACACTGTTTTGATGGTTATGTTGTATGGGTAGTTTAACACTGTTTTGATGGTTATGGTGTGTGGGTAGTTTAACACTGTTTTGATGGTTATGGTGTGTGGGTAGTGTATGGGTAGTTTAACACTGTTTTGATGGTTATGGTGTGTGGGTAGTGTATGGGTAGTTTAACACTGTTTTGATGGTTATGTTGTGTGGGTAGTTTAACATTGTTTTGATGGTTATGGTGTGTGGGTAGTGTATGGGTAGTTTAACACTGTTTTGATGGTTATGGTGTGTGGGTAGTGTATGGGTAGTTTAACACTGTTTTGATGGTTATGTTGTATGGGTAGTTTAACACTGTTTTGATGGTTATGTTGTATGGGTAGTTTAACACTGTTTTGATGGTTATGGTGTGTGGGTAGTGTATGGGTAGTTTAACACTGTTTTGATGGTTATGGTGTGTGGGTAGTGTATGGGTAGTTTAACACTGTTTTGATGGTTATGGTGTGTGGGTAGTGTATGGGTAGTTTAACACTGTTTTGATGGTTATGGTGTGGGTAGTTTAACATTGTTTTGATGGTTATGTTGTGTGGGTAGTTTAACATTGTTTTGATGGTTATGGTGTGTGGGTAGTTTAACATTGTTTTGATGGTTATGTTGTGTGGGTAGTTTAACACTGTTTTGATGGTTATGTTGTATGGGTAATTTAACACTGTTTTGATGGTTATGGTGTGTGGGTAGTTTAACACTGTTTTGATGGTTATGGTGTGTGGGTAGTGTATGGGTAGTTTAACACTGTTTTGATGGTTATGGTGTGTGGGTAGTGTATGGGTAGTTTAACACTGTTTTGATGGTTATGGTGTGTGGGTAGTGTATGGGTAGTTTAACACTGTTTTGATGGTTATGGTGTGTGGGTAGTGTATGGGTAGTTTAACACTGTTTTGATGGTTATGGTGTGTGGGTAGTGTATGGGTAGTTTAACATTGTTTTGATGGTTATGGTGTGTGGGTAGTTTAACACTGTTTTGATGGTTATGGTGTGTGGGTAGTTTAACACTGTTTTGATGGTTATGGTGTGTGGGTAGTGTATGGGTAGTTTTAACACTGTTTTGATGGTTATGGTGTGTGGGTAGTGTGTGGGTAGTTTAACACTGTTTTGATGGTTATGGTGTATGGGTAGTTTAACACTGTTTTGATGGTTATGTTGTGTGGGTAGTTTAACACTGTTTTGATGGTTATGGTGTATGGGTAGTTTAACACTGTTTTGATGGTTATGTTGTATGGGTAGTTTCACATTGTTCTGATGGTTATGGTGTGTGGGTAGTTGTTGCTCTATGAGATGTTGTCACACAGCTATGCACACACACACACACGCACACACACACACACACACACACACACACACACACACACACACACACACACACACACACTGAGGGAGGATGACAAACGATCATATCTTGAGTTTGCGGGTCTTGAGAGAGAGAGATATTTACTTGTCTTTTAACTACCTCATGTATCTTGTGATGGGGTTTGTTGCACCACGGTCGTCTCCTTCTCCATTCCTCCTAATTAGCAGCATACAGTATAACGTCACTTTTGAAAGACTGATGTTTATGGCTGAGCTTGTGCCTCTCACAGGAAGAACTCTCTCTCTCTGTTAATGAGCACGAGTTTGGTCATTTATTTTTGCATGTTTATAAGATTAGCTTTTTAAGTTTAGGCATAATGATATTTTAAACCCTAAGCTCCGGTACGGGATGGATGCATCCAAACTGAATGACAGAATGGTATGACAGAGCGAGTGAAATGATGATGAAATGATTATGGTTTGGTTTCATGTTGTTATTTTATCTAAAAGCTCATTGGCTTGTGGCCCTATATACAGTTGTACTGAGTGGCGGATTCAGGATGCGCCTCAGAAACCATTGCCAAAACATCCCGGCTCTATCATTTGGCTGGCGGCCTGAGTTCTTACAAGGCAGACTGTGTGTTTCTAATCAAAACCGACTGGAGAAAGATACTGTGCATGGTGGTGGTGGTGGGGGGGGGGGGGGTGAAGTCTGAATGGAAGAGGGGGAGATTGAGTGAAGAAAGAGTGGAGGATGAACAGACGAGTGCAGTCTGCTTTGAGTCAGCTGGGACGGAAGGACTGAGGGAAGGAACTCTGGGGATGTGACTCAGTGTCCCTGCCAAAGGAAGAGATGGGATGGGAAGGAGGAGGTATTTGGTGTGAGCCCAAATCCCATTGCGATCAAGATGGAAGCTGTCTTAGGACTTTTTCACTGTGCCCCGGTGTTTTTGCCTGACTCCAGAAGGGCCATCCTATTGCCAGCTCCCCTTTTCCCCAGCAAAGCTATCAACACTGATTGATTAGGATGTGTGAACCCTAAAAGTGTTCGAGGCCAGGAGGGATTTGGATCGACATCACAGAAAATCAGCATTGACTTTTCGGAACAGCATTGAGGATATATTCTGTTTATTCATAAATCGGACTCGTTTGATGGATGGTTTACTTAGGGACAGGTAAAGAGACAAATTGCTACAAGTCTCAATTACAAAGTGATGTTTATCTTTCTTTTCCCCAGAACCACTCAGATCAGTGTTGACACGGTGTTGTACCCCTGTTCAGTGTCGACGCAGTGTTGTACCCCTGTTCAGTGTCGACACGGTGTTGTACCCCTGTTCTGGGAGTGTTTGGTTGTTCAGTACTTGGGACTCTACCATAGTCTTCTGAACTTTGGTGTAGTATTGAAAACAGACCAAGGAAAGCAGCCAAACCCTGAAAGTTTGAGGTGCGCTTGATTCAGCTTAGTGTTGACTCTTTCATTAGGTCCATTGTAGGCTAACGACATACTAAGTCAAATCTCAAGTATTTTACATATTTGACCCAGGCCTGATTGACACGTTTCACTGTTGGATTGATCATACGCTCTTCAAGCGGTTGCCCTTTCTTTGTTGATTGAGTAATGTAATAAGTGCCATGATTGTTCCCCTCTAAAAGACGAGCCACTCGATGGCACCAATGTTGTCCTTTAATGCCTAAGGAAAGGTACAATCCAACTGAGGCCCATCACTTGCTTGACGTAAATCTCATGTCTAGTATTTGTTAGCCTTTTGTTCATGGCAAGGTCACACAAATCAGTGTCAAACATGAGACAGCATGTGACATCAAAACTCCCTCTGAAACGTAACACACATGCTGTCTTGACAACTGTTCCAATCTCCCAGAAAAATACTACCCACTCAGATTTAAAGGGGGGGAACACATCTCAAGGAACTGTGAAAAATTACTTCATCCCTGAATATAGAGGGCCACCGCGGCAATTCATCTTGCAAATGGGGGAAGATTGAAAATCATATCTCCAGCTTTCGGTGGTATCATTACCTCTGCATACATGCACCGCATGTAAATATGCACTAGGCTTGGGCATACAGAATAACCACTGGCCTGCGCTTCAAGGCTAAGGCCGGGATTCAACCCTGCAGATGTCATCTCAGTTAGAAATTACCTTTAAATGCCAAGCGTGCTATAATGTTGATCTAGCGCGGATCGGAATGAATCCCGGCCTAAGTCAAGGTTTCCTGCCAGACTTTAAGTCATTACATTCCCATGCTACCGCCGGCGCGTTACAGCCGTAATATCCACCAAACGAATCCCTCCACACCTATATATCCGTCTCATAATCTCATAAATCTATTTCATCTGCCATCCCAGCGGTTGACACCGGCAACAGACGGTGTTATTCAGTTGTTGTGTGGGAACGAGGTGGCAGTCAGTACAATCTCTGGGTGGGTATCCGTGGTATGGGTTGCCGTGGCGCAGGTTGCCCCCCGGAGACGGGAGTTAATGGCGTGGCGTGATAATAATACAGCCCAGAGTGAGTTCTCGGCGGGGAGACACCACAGACAGAGAGGAGGTTTCAGGCCTCACCGTGCACTGAGCTAGGCCCACTCCTCCTTTGTATGTATAATGGTGTAGAGATAGAGACGGTGATATGGTACTGTTAGAGTTTGCTTAATATTTTTTAACCATAAAGGTATTATCTTGAACACTTAAGGTCAATTATTACTGTTTATCACTCTTCATTGACAGTATATTAATAACAGGACAAAATAAAATCATGGGCATTAATAGGGAGTTGGTCCCCCCTTTGCTGCTGTAACAGCCTCCACTCTTCTGGGAAGACGTTCCACTAGATGTCGGACCAATGCTGCAGGGACTTGCTTCCATCCCATCACAAGAGTATTAGTGAGGTCAGGCAATGATGTTGGTGGGTTAGGCCTGGCTCGCAGTCGGCGTTCCAATTCATCCCAAAGGTGTTTGATGGGGTCAGGGCTCTTTGCAGGCCAGTCAAGTTCTTACACACCGATCTCGACAAACCATTTCTGTATGGACTTCGCTCTGTGCACGGTGGATTGTCATGCTGAAACAGGAAAGGGCATTCCCCAAATGGTTGCTAAAGTTGGAAGCACCGAATCGTCTCGAATGTCATTGAATGAGGTAGCGGTAATATTAAGGGGCCTAGCCCGAACCATGAAAAACAGCCCCAGACCATTAATCATCCGCTACCAAACTTTAGTTGACACTATGCATTCGGGCAGGTAGCGTTCTCCTGGCATCCACCAAATCCAGATGAATCCGTCAGACTGCCAGATGGTGAAGTGTGATTCATCACTAGAGAACGCGTTTCCACTGCTCCAGAGTCCAATGGTGGCGAGCTTTACACGACTCCAGCCTACTCTTTGCATTGCGCATTATGATCTTAGGCTTGTGTGCAGTTCTTGTGATGGCGTTGCTTCCCGAGGCAGTGAGGAACTCGGTAGTGAGTGTTGCAAGCGAGGACAGGCAATTTTTATGTGCTACGCGCTTTAGCGGCCCGGTTCTGTGAGCTTGTGTGGCCTACCACTTTGCAGCTAAGCCGTTGTTGCTCCTAGACATTTCCACTTCACAATAACAGCACTTACAGTTGACCAGGGCAGCTCTGAAAAGGGCAGAAATTTGACAAAGTGTTGGAAAGGTGGCATCCTTTGACGGTGCCATGTTGAAAGTCACTGAGCTCTTCAGGTAGGCCATTATACTGTCAATGTTTGTCTATGGAGATTGCATGGCTGTGTGCTCAATTTTATACACCTGCCAGCAACGAGAGTGTCTGAAATAGCCGAATCCACTAACTTGAAGGGGTGTCCACATACTGTTGTGTGTTCATCCTGTTTCACACATGTACAGGTGTGTATTAATTGTATGTTATGCTTTAACAGCTAGGCTACCTCCACTAAAGTATGCGGCGGTAGCCTAGCAGGGCGGCAGGTAGCCTAGTGTTTAGCGTTGGACTAGGAACCGCAAGGTTGCAAGATCGAATCCCCGAGCTGACAAGGTAAAAATCTGTTGTTCTGCCCCTGAACAAGGGAGTTAACCCACTGTTCCTAGGCCGTCATTGCAAATAAGATTTTGTTCTTAACTGACTTGCCTAGTTAAATAAATGTGTAATTACAGCCATCACTGCATTCTCTTCCCATCTTATGTCATGTATTTTATTAAATTACAAATCCACCAGGACATTGAATGCAAAAAAACTGTTTTATAACCCTGAGCCACAGTGCTTGGCTAGCTAGCTTGGTCCCTCCACCCATGTGGTTAGTGAATTACCCATACTATCATACTAGACCTCCTACTGAGAAACAGGTACAAATCAGTTTAGAACTAAAAATAGAATCACTTTGAGGTGGGGTTCTCTGTCACGTTCTGACCATCGTTCGTGTGTGTTTTCCTTGTTTTAGTGTTGGTCAGGACGTGAACTGGGTGGGCATTCTATGTTGGATGTCTTGTTTGTCTATTTCTATGTCTGGCCTGATATGGTTCTCAATCAGAGGCAGGTGTTAGTCATTGTCTCTGATTGGGAACCATATTTAGGTAGCCTGGGTTTCACTGTGTGTTTGTGGGTGATTGTCCTTAGTGTTAGTTTGCACCAGTTTAGGCTGTTTCGGTTTTCATTACGTTTATTATTTTGCACTGTTTGTATTTAGATTCGTGTTGCTATAGTCACAATAAACATGGATCGCAATCTACACGCCGCATTTTGGTCCGACTCTCCTTCTCATCAAGAAAACCGTTACAGAATCACCCACCACAAAAGGACCAAGCAGCGTGTCAACAGGCAGGAGCAGCGCGAGGAGATGCGCAATAAGGATTTCTGGACATGGGAGGAAATCCTCGACGGGAGAGGACCCTGGGCTAAACCAGGGGAGTGTAGCCGCCCAAAGGTGCAGCAGGAGAAGAGGCAACAGGAGCAGCCCAAAGAGGAGGTATGGACATGGGAGGACGAATTAGAAGGAAGAGGACCCTGGGCTCAGCCAGGAGAATATTGCCGCCCCAAGGAAGAACTGGAGGCGGCGAAAGCTGAGAGGCGCAGATATGAGGAGGCAGCACGACGTAGCGGATGGAAGCCTGAGAGGCAGCCCCAAAAATTTCTTGGGGGGGGGGGGGGCTAACAGGGAGTATGTCTACGCCAGGTAGGAGACCTGGGCAGACTCCCTGTGCTTACCGGGGGCTAGAGAGACCGGACAGGCACCGTGTTATGCAGTGGTGCGCACGGTGTCTCCAGTGCGGGTGCATAGCCCGGTGCGGTATATTCCAGCTTCCAGCTTGTCGGCCGGGCTAGATTGAGCGTCGAGCCTAATGCCATGAAGCCGGCTCTACGCAGCTGGTCCCCAGTGCGTCTCCTTGGGCCGGCTTACATGGCACCAGCCTTGCGCTCGGTGTCTCCGGTTCGCCTGCGGTTGGGCAGGCTCGGTGCTCAAGAGCTCCAGTGCGCCTGCACGGTCCGGTTTTTCCAGTACCACCTCCACACCCCAGCCCTCCGGTAGCAGCTCCCCGCACCAGGCTTCCTGTGCGTGTCCTCGGCCCAGTACCACCAGTGCCAGCACCACGCATCAGGCCTACAGTGCGCCTCGCCTGTCCAGCGCTGCCAGAGCCTTCCTCCTCTCCAGCGCTGTCGGAGTCTCCCGCCTGTTTAGCGCTGTTAGAGCCTTCCTTCTCTACAGCGCTGCCGGAGTCTCCCGCCTGTTCAGAACTGCCAGTCTGCATAGAGCTGCCAGTCTGCAAGGAGCTGCCAGTCTGCATAGAGCTGCCAGTCTGCAAGGAGCTGCCAGTCTGCATAGAGCTGCCAGTCTGCATAGAGCTGCCAGTCTGCAAGGAGCCGCCAGAGCTGCCTTTCTGCAGGATGCCGCCAAAGCTGCCAGTCTGCAAGGAGCTGCCAGAGCTGCCAGTCTGCAAGGAGCTGCCAGAGCTGCCAGTCTGCAAGGAGCTGCCAGAGCTGCCAGTCTGCATGGAGCAGCCAGGGCCGCCAGTCAGCATGGAGCAGTCAGGGCCGCCAGTCAGCATGGAGCAGCCAGGGCCGCCAGTCAGCATGGAGCAGCCAGGGCCGCCAGTCAGCATGGAGCAGCCAGGGCCGCCAGTCAGCATGGAGCAGCCAGGGCCGCCAGTCAGCATGGAGCAGCCAGGGCCGCCAGTCAGCATGGAGCAGCCAGGGCCGCCAGTCAGCATGGAGCAGCCAGTCAGCATGGAGCAGCCAGAGCAGCCAGTCAGCATGGAGCAGCCAGAGCTGCCAGTCAGCATGGAGCAGCCAGTCAGCATGGAGCAGCCAGATCTGCCAGTCGACCAGACTCTTCCAGATCTGCCAGTCGACCAGACTCTTCCAGATCTGCCAGTCGACCAGAATCTTCCAGATCTGCCAGTCGACCAGACTCTTCCAGATCTGCCAGTCGACCAGACTCTTCCAGATCTGCCAGTCGACCAGACTCTTCCAGATCTGCCAGTCGACCAGACTCTTCCAGATCTGCCAGTCGACCAGACTCTTCCAGATCTGCCAGTCGACCAGACTCTTCCAGATCTGCCAGTCGACCAGACTCTTCCAGATCTGCCAGTCGACCAGACTCTTCCAGATCTGCCAGTCGACCAGACTCTTCCAGATCTGCCAGTCGACCAGACTCTTCCAGATCTGCCAGTCGACCAGACTCTTCCAGATCCGCCAGTCGACCAGACTCTTCCAGATCCGCCAGTCGACCAGAATCTTCCAGATCCGCCAGTCGACCAGAATCTTCCAGATCCGCCAGTCGACCAGACTCTTCCAGATCCGCCAGTCGACCAGACTCTTCCAGATCCGCCAGTCGACCAGACTCTTCCAGATCCGCCAGTCGACCAGACTCTTCCGGATCCGCCAGTCGACCAGACTCTTCCGGATCCGCCAGTCGACCAGACTCTTCCGGATCCGCCAGTCGACCAGACTCTTCCGGATCCGCCAGTCAGCCAGGATCTTCCAGAACCGCCAGCCAGCCAGGATCTGCCGGATCCAACCACCTGCCTGAGCTTCCTCTCAGTGCTGAGCTTCCTCTCAGTGCTGAGCTTCCTCTCAGTGCTGAGCTACCCATCAGTCCTGAGCTACCTCTGTCCTGAGCTGCCCCTCTGTCCCGAGCGGTCTTTAAGGAGGGTAACCTATCTAGGGACGCTAAGGAGGTGGACTAAAACTGTTATGGAGTGGGGTCCACGTCCAGCGCCAGAGCCGCCACCGCGGACAGATGCCCACCCACACCCTCCCCCATAGGTTTAAGTTGTGCGTCCGGAGTCCGCACCTTGGAGGGGGGGTACTGTCACGTTCTGACCATCGTTCGTGTGTGTTTTCCTTGTTTTAGTGTTGGTCAGGACGTGAACTGGGTGGGCATTCTATGTTGGATGTCTTGTTTGTCTATTTCTATGTCTGGCCTGATATGGTTCTCAATCAGAGGCAGGTGTTAGTCATTGTCTCTGATTGGGAACCATATTTAGGTAGCCTGGGTTTCACTGTGTGTTTGTGGGTGATTGTCCTTAGTGTTAGTTTGCACCAGTTTAGGCTGTTTCGGTTTTCATTACGTTTATTATTTTGCACTGTTTGTATTTAGATTCGTGTTGCTATAGTCACAATAAACATGGATCGCAATCTACACGCCGCATTTTGGTCCGACTCTCCTTCTCATCAAGAAAACCGTTACATTCTCTCTCAGACACAGAAAACACTTGTAGGTATTCATGCAACACCAATGATGAATACTTGCAACAAAAAAAAGCGAATTAAATGAAAAACTCACTTTAATTCATAATTGAAAGCTATCAAAGCACTGTTAATGCTTGCTAATGTTATTACAAGGCTAGAAAATTACAAAATTACAAAGATCTCAAATGTAACGTCATAATGGGCACTTTTAATGCTCAACATTTCTTTCCAAACCACATAATGGGCACTTTTAATGCTCAACATTTCTTTCCAAACCACGTCCGTCCCAGTTAGGCTGTGTCTGAAATAGCACCCTATGCCCTATAGTGCATCAATTTGGACCAGGGCCCACAAAGTCAAAAGTAGTGCACTAAATAGGGAATAAATGATGCAGAAAAATTAATCCATGCTTTTGTTACTTCTAGGTTAGACTACTGCAATGCTCTACCCTCCGGCTACCCGGATAAAGCACTAAATATACTTCAGTTAGTGCTAAATATGGCTATAATCCTGACTAGAACCAAAAAATTTGATCATATTACTCCAGTGCTAGCCTCCCTACACTGGCTTCCTGTTAAGGCAAGGGCTGTTTTCAAGGTTTTACTGCTAACCTACAAAGCATTACATGGGCTTGCTCCTACCTATCTTTCTGATTTGGTCCTGCCGTACATACCTACATGTACTCTACGGTCACAAGACGCAGGCCTCCTAATTGTCCCTAGAATTTCTAAGCAAACAGCTGGAGGCAGGGCTTTCTCCTATAGAGCTCCATTTTTATGGAATGGTCTGCCTACCCATGTGAGAGACGCAGACTCGGTCTCAACCTTTGTCTTTACAGAAGACTCATCTCTTCAGTGGGTCATATGATTGAGTATAGTCTGGCCCAGGAGTGTGAAGGTGAACGGAAAGGCTCTGGAGCAACGAACCGCCCTTGCTGTTTCTGCCTGACCGGTTCCCCCCTCTCCACTGGGATTCTCTGCCTCTAACCCTATTACAGGGGCTGAGTCACTGGCTTACTGGTGCGCTTCCATGCCGTCCCTAAAAGGGGTGCGTCACTTGAGTGGGTTGAGTCACTGACGTGATCTTCCTGTCTGGGTTGGCACCCCCCCTTGGGTTGTGCCATGGCGGAGATCTTTGTGGGCTATACTCAGCCTTGTCTCAGGATGGTAAGTTAGTGGTTGAAGATATCCCTCTAGTGGTTTGGGGGCTGTGCTTTGGAAAAGTGGGTGGGGCTATATCCTTCCTGTTTGGCCCTGTCTGGGGGTATCATCGGATGGGGCGACAGTGTCTCCTGACCCCAGTATTTATGCTGCAGTAGTTTATGTGTCGGGGGCTAGGGTCCGTTTGTTATATCTGGAGTACTTCTTCTGTCTTATCCGGTGTCCTGTGTGAATTTAAGTAGGCTCTCTCTTATTCTCTCTTTCTCTCGGAGGACCTGACCCCTAGGACCATGCCTCAGGACTACCTGGCATGATTACTCCTTTCTGTCTCCAATCCACCTGGCCGTGCTGCTGCTCCAGTTTCAACTGTTCTGCTTGCGGCTATGGAATCCTGACCTGTTCACTGGACGTGCTACCTGTCCCAGACCTGCTGTTTTCAACTCTCTAGAGACAGCAGGAGTGGTAGAGATACTCTTAATGATCGGCTATGAAAAGCCAACTGACATTTACTCCTGAGGTGCTGACTTGCTGCACCCTCGACAACTACAGTGATTATTATTATTTGACCATGCTGGTCATTTATGAACATTTGAACATCTTGGCCATGTTCTATTATAATCTCCACCCGGCACAGCCAGAAGAGGACTGGCCACCCCTCATAGCCTGGTTCCTCTCTAGGTTTCTTCCTAGGTTTTGGTCTTTCTAGGGAGTTTTTCCTATCCACCGTGCTTCTAGACCTGCATTGTTTGCTGTTTGGGGTTTTAGGCTGGGTTTCTGTACAGCACTTTGAGATATCAGCTGATGTACGAAGGGCTATATAAATACATTTGATTTGATTTGATTTGAATAGGGGCCAAAGTCAAAAGTAGTGCACTATATAGGGAATAGGGTGCCATTTGGGATACACATATAACCAACTGGTAATGCTCCTTTTTCTCCAGACCTCACACAGCATCCTCAATGCCCAAACATGAATCTCACCTCCATCAATAAGTGATCAGTCCCAGTTTGCTCTGTGACACCGGGCCATTGGCATGCTGGTCAGACAGTGGTGCTGTGAAAGGATGTCTACCCACTGTATTATTCAACACTGGTGTTTGGCAGCTGTGTGAGGCAGGAGACGAGCTGATAATAAGTCTGATTACCGCGTGTTGTGCTTTTATCCATTATTTACATCTCCTCAAATCAGGTTTGAAGTCGGCGTGGGAGAGCTTCTGGTGAGGAGAAAGAAAGAGATGGAGACTGAGATAGACGGAGAGAGAGAGAGAGGCGGAGAGCGAGACAGAGAGCGATACAGAGAGAGAGACAGAGAGAGAGACAGAGAGAGAGACAGAGAGAGAGAGACAGAGAGAGAGACAGAGAGCGAGACAGAGAGAGAGAGACAGAGACATGGTTCTTCTCTCTCTACACCTTTCCAGTCACTCCATCTTTAGGACGAGGAACGAAGGAAGACAGGAGCGAAAGAGAGAGGACGTCTAGGAGACATCCACATTGTGTGGCACGTCACTCCCATCCCAACACTCACAGAAGCACATTATGAATATGACAGCAACCCCTAGGACACAAGCGCGAGGGAAACATCTATTTACATGGAAAACCACATTTGTTTCCACTCTGTCGTCCTCATTCTGTCCCAACTGCCTTTGTTCATTCACTGCACCCCCACAATGATTTCACCGCGTGTCTCTTAGAAAAACAATGTTGTAATTGATCGCAGGCAGGACAGAAAGCAAACAGAGAGAGTTTGAATGGAGGGAAGAAAACACATTGTCATTACGAGCACATAAGCCTCATGCCTGAGTGCACTCTCAGCAGCAATGCTATAGGAGCTTCACTGACAGGCTAATTCAATGCTAACCGGGAAATAAATGTTATTGCGAATCACAACGACGTTATTGAGGATGGCAAGGAGAGCCGAGCGAAGGAATCTCTAGTGTGTTCATCACAGAGCAGTGATTCCCTGTGTAATTGATCCACTCTCTAGTCTCGTTAGCATGCACTAACAGAGTAAACTGAACTGATGGGCTGCCATCCACACACCCACCCCTACTCAGTTAAGCCTGTCCACTTACCATACATGTAGTTTGGCATATAGCTGTACACACACAGACACACATACAGTATACAGCAGTGGAGGCTGGTGAGGGGAGGAGGGCTCATAATAATGGCTGGAATGGAGTGAATGGAATGTGTTTCATGTGGTTGATGCCATTCCATGGACTCCATGTCAGACGTTATGAGCTGTCCTCCCCTCACCAGCCTCCATGTTTCTGCTTTTAATTACTGACATTATGGCAGGCTATTTGTTAGTCAGCTTGTCTATAATTAGATAAAAGAGAAGTTTCCTGAGAAGACTAAATAAACTCTTGCTCACCAGAATAATGTAATAAATCGATATGATGAATGCTTCAATGTAGTTGACATCGGTAAAGGTCTCCGTCATCTCCGCTTATCCACCCCCCCCCCCCCCCCCCCCAAAAAAAAAAAAAATGGGTAAGGTGGTCTGTGCAAAATGTCCAAATAACATCAGTTTGACCGGTTGTAAGGAAATAAAAAGCTACGAAAAGGACCCAACATGTTTCTGATAAGATTTCTGTTCGGCTTGGATGCATAGCCTATTTTATGTGGTTTAAATCATATCAGCTGATAAAGATAGCACCTCTAGCTGCATACACATTCTCTCAAGATGTTGGAATAAATCAATAATATTTCTCCTGTTCCAGACTCAGAATTTAGCCTACATTTGGTTATCATTTTACTGCAAGAAATGCTTAACTGTGCAGGATCTAACATTAAAGCTATGTGAGACCTACAATCTCCATATTTCAGTTTCCAGTTAACCCATCTGAACAGCAGGCAACAGTCCCCTTGACGTACCATAGGCCTATTCCCTGTCTTATGACTGTCAAATTTGTATAAAAGTGTACAGCGCCTCACAATCAGAACAGGGCAGCACGGCTGGCCCTTGGATGTACACAGAGAGCTAACATTAATAATATGCATGTCAATCTCTTCTGGCTCAAAGTGGAGGAGAGATTGACTTCATCACTACCTGTAAACTCAGCAAGAAAAAGAACGTCCCTTTTTCAGGACCCTGTCTTTCAAAGATAATTCGTAAAAATCCAAATAACTTCACAGATCTTCATTGTAAAGGGTTTTAACACTGTTTCCCATGCTTGTTCAATGAACCATAAACAATTAATGAACATGCACCTGTGGAACGATCGTTAAGACACTAACAGCCTACAGATGGTAGGCAATTAAGGTCACAGTTATGAAAACTTAGGACACTAAAGAGGCCTTTATACTGACTCTGAAAAACACCAAAAGAAAAATGCCCCTGCTCATCTGCGTGAACGTGCCTTAGGCATGCTGCAAGGAGGCATGAGGACTGCAAATGTGGCCAGGGCAATACATTTCAATGTCCGTACTGTGAGACGCCTAAGAGAGCGCTACAGGGAGACAGGACGGACAGCTGATCATCCTCGCAGGGCCAGACCACGTGTAACAACACCTGCATAGGATCGGTACATCCGAACATCACACCTGCGGGACAGGTACAGGATGGCAACAACAACTGCCCGAGTTACACCAGGAATGCACAGTCCCTCCATCAGTGCTCATATTGTCCGCAATCAGCTGAGAGAGGCTGGACTGAGGGCTTGTAGGCCTGTTGTAAGGCAGGTCCTCACCAGACATTACCGGCAACAACGTTGCCTACGGGCACAAACCCACCGTCGCTGGACCAGACAGGACTGGCAAAAAGTGCTCTTCACTGATGAGTCGTGGTTTTGTCTGACCAGAGTTGGTCGGATTCGTGTTTATCATAGAAGGAATGAGCATTACACTGAGGCCTGTACTCTGGAGCGGGATCGATTTGGAGGTGGAGGGTCCGTCATGGTCGGGGACGGTGTGTCACAGCATCATCTGACTGAGATTGTTGTCATTGCAGGCAATCTCAACACTGTGTGTTACATGGAAGACACCCTCAAGTGGTACCCTTCCTGCAAGCTCATCCTGACATGACCCTCCAGCATGACAATGCCACCATCCATACTGCTCATTCTGTGCATGATTTCCTGCAAGACAGGAATGTCAGTGTCCTGCCATGGCCAGCGAAGAGCCCGGATCTCAATCCCCTGTTGGATTGGAGGGTGAGGGCTAGGGCCATTCCCCCCAGAAATGTCTGGGAACTTGCTGGAAAAGTGGGGTAATATCTCACAGCAAGAACTGGCAAATCTGGTGCAGTCCATGAGGAGGAGATGCACTGCAGTAGTTCATGCAGCTGGTGGCCACACCAATTACTTTTGATTTTGACCCCACTTTTGTTCAGGGACACATTATTCTATTTATGCTAGTCACATGTCTGTGGAACTTGTTCAGTTTATGTCTCAGTTGATGAATCTTATGTTCATACAAATATTTACACGTTAAGTTTGCTGAAAATAAACACAGTTGACAGTGAGAGGACGTTTCTTTTTTTGCTGAGTTTATTTGTGAGAGGTATTGACATGTTGAATGCACCCAGCTGTCTGTTTAAACTACTGGCACACAGCTCGGACACCCATGCATACCCCACAAGACATGCCACCAGAGGTCTCTTCACAGTCCCCAAGTCCAGAACAGACTATGGGAGGCGCACGGCACTACATATCATAGAGCCATTACTACATGGAAGTCTATTCCACATCTGGTAACATCATGCACCTTATGGAACAGCGGGGACTGTGAAGCAACACAAACACAGGCACACACACATGCGCACACTATACACAAGTACACATGGATTTTGTGTTGTAGATATGTGGTAGTGAAGTAGGGGCCTGAGGGAACACACTAAATGTGTTGTGAAATCTGTTGTGAATGTATTGTAATGTTTTTAAAATTGTATAACTGCCTTCATTTTGCTGGACCCAGGAAGAGTAGCTGCTGCCTTGGCAACAGCTAATGGGGATCCCTAATAAACACCAGGAAGAGTAGCTGCTGCCTTGGCAACAGCTAATGGGGATCCTTAATAAATACAAATACAAATGATCACACATAACATAGCTGCCAGCATTCTGTTTTACCACCAAATCTTTCCAGAAAATTACTTCTCTGGTCCTCCCTTCTCTTTATTTTCAACTCTCCATTTCACTGCTTTTCTCTTATTGAATTAAACTCTGCCCGTTCCCAAAAGCATTTGGCCATTAGCATGCAGGCTATTTGGTGCCCTATAGGTCTACGGTTAGGGCCTAAAGCTTAGGCTTATCTACTGATGACAGATAGCTTTCAAAATAATGACAGAATAACCTCCATATACCCTATAGATAGAAATTGCACAAGAACGATACATTTATGGATTTAAGGTATTGCTTTCTCTTTATTCAACCCGCCTGCCACTCACCCTTCAATATTTCAGGACCCTAAACCCACCCGACCCGCACATATAACCACATATAACCACATATAACCACAGGGCCTGAGTCAACCCGGGCATCACTAACACAAACACACTTGATTAGATCATTTTCTGAACAGTCAGATGACAGACGCTCAGATCCCACCCACCCCAAGAGGACAGATGAGGAAAGAAAGGAGAGGAGGAGAAGTAAAGCACAGGAGAGAGAGCAGGGGGAGGAGACGGGAGGGATATAATGGAGAGATCATCAGAAATGGGTGGAACGGGAGGAAGCAGAGAATGGGAAAAGGAAGCAAAGAAAAAAAGGAGATAGACGTGAAGATGGAAGAAGAGGAGAGGAACATTTTGGATAAAGACAAAAGAAATGGAAGGTAGGAGAACATTGAGGCAGAAGGTCAACACGAGAGAAGAAGGAGAAATTGAGGTAGAAGGACAACATGAGAGAAGGATAACATTGAGGGAGAAGGACAACACAAGAGAAAAAGGAGAACATTGAGGTAGAAGGACAACATGAGAGAATGAGAACATTGAGGGAGAAGGACAACACAAGAGAAGAAGGAGAACATTGAGGTAGAAGGACAACACGAGAGAAGGAGAACATTGAGGGAGAAGGACAAAACAAGAGAAGAAGGAGAAATTGAGGTAGAAGGACAACACGAGAGAAGGAGAACATTGAGGGAGAAGGACAGCACAAGAGAAGAAGGAGAACATTGAGGAAGAAGGACAGAGGAGAGAAAAAAGGGAGGGCAGGAGATCAACCTCAGGAGGCTGAAGAAATTCGGCATGGCCCCTAAGAACCTCACAAGCTTCTACAGATGCATCGAAAGCATTCTGACAAGCTGCATCACTGCCTGGTAGCTCAACTGAAGGGCTCTCCAGAGGGATGGTGCAGTAAGCCCAACGCATTACTGGGGTCACACTGCTTGCCCTCCAGGACATTTACAGCACCCGGTGTCACAGGAAGGTCAAGAAGATGTACAACAAGGCCTGCTGAGTGACACAGTGGTCTAAGTCACTGCATCGCAGTGCTACCTGTGCCACTAGAGATCCTGGTTCGAGTCCAGACCAGAAACCAGAAAACCCATGGCGCGGCACACAATTGGCCCAGCATTGTCCGGTTAGGGGAGTGTTTGGCTGGCCGGGATGTCCTTGTCCCATCGCACTCTAACGACTCCTGTGGCGGGCTGGGCCTTCGCCTCTGAGGTGTACGGTGTTTCCTCTAACACATTGTTGCGGCTGGCATCCGGGTTAAGTGGGTGTTGTGTCAAGAAGCAGTGCAGCTTGGCTGGGTTGTGTTTCTGAGGACGCACGGCTCTTGACCTTCGCCTCTGAGTCTGTACAGGAGTTGCAGTGAAGAGGACAAGACTGTAACTACCAATTGGATGTAATGAAAAGACGCACAACAAGAAAGAGAAGCTGCATATTTATTAGCCGTGGTATTTTTACAGAGGTGACAAAGTAGAGCAGGTGAGAACACATGGGGAAAAGTGAACGATCTATTTGACAAGACTCACACCAGAGGTGTAAGTCTTGTACACCATTAGTCATCAGTCCAATCACAAGAGTTTCTATTGGACACATTTTGGTAGGTCCCTCCCCGTTTCGTTTGCTTCTGTTTGGATCCTAGTGAATATACCCCTGGAGTGTGTTCATTGAGGCGCTGCATGGTCAGTCTGAGGTCTGAATTGGCCATGCAGCATTTAGTGATGAGGCCTGTGTAGAAGTCAGGGCACTCATACTTATTGTGCTTTGCAGAGCTGTTTTTTTTAAGTTATTTATTTTATTTCACCTTTATTTAACCAGGTAGGCTAGTTGAGAACAAGTTATAATTTACAACTGCGACATGGCCAAGATAAAGCAAAGCAGTGTGACACAGACAACAACACAGAGTTACACATAGCATAACATGGAATAAACAATAAACAAGCCAATAACATAATAAACAAGTCAATGACACAGTAGAAAAAAAAGAAAGTCTATATACAGTGTGTGCAAAAGGCATGAGGAGGTAAGCAAGAAATAGGCCATAGGAGCGAATAATTACAATTTCATCTGGAGTGATAAATGAGCAGATGATGATGTGCAAGCAGAGATACTGGTGTGCAAAAGAGCAGAAAAGTAAATAAAAATAGTATGTGGATGAGGTAGGTAGATTGGGTGGGCTATTTACAGATGGACTATGTACAGCTGCAGCGATCGGTTAGCTGCTCAGATAGCTGATGTTTATGAGAGGTGCACAGCGGTGCAGTATGGAGCATTTGAGAGGTGCACAGCAGTGCAGTATGGAGCCCTCCGCATTGTGACAACATTTGAGAGGTGCACAGCAGTGCAGTATGGAGCCCTCCGCATTGTGACAACATTTGAGAGGTGCACAGCAGTGCAGTATGGAGCCCTCCGCATTGTGACAACATTTGAGAGGTGCACAGCAGTGCAGTATGGAGCCCTCCGCATTGTGACAACATTTGAGAGGTGCACAGCAGTGCAGTATGGAGCCCTCCGCATTGTGACAACATTTGAGAGGTGCACAGCAGTGCAGTATGGAGCCCTCCGCATTGTGACAACATTTGAGAGGTGCACAGCAGTGCAGTATGGTGCCCTCCACATTGTGACAACATTTGAGAGGTGCACAGCAGTGCAGTATGGAGCCCTCCGCATTGTGACAACATTTGAGAGGTGCACAGCAGTGCAGTATGGAGCCCTCCACATTGTGACAACATTTGAGAGGTGCACAGCAGTGCAGTATGGAGCCCTCCGCATTGTGACAACATATGAGAGGTGCACAGCGGTGCAGTATGGAGCCCTCCACATTGTGACAACATTTGAGAGGTGCACAGCAGTGCAGTATGGAGCCCTCCGCATTGTGACAACATATGAGAGGTGCACAGCAGTGCAGTATGGAGCTCAATTTGCCTGCCTCAGGAGGCTACGTACTTTGGTCACACCATCCATACGGTGCCTCCGATCACATCTTCGGATCAAGCATAAATTGGCTCTTAGTTGGATTCTGCTGCAAAACGTTTCGCCTGTTACTCCAAACACTCAACATACATAAAATATGTTTGGTTCTTAAATGGAAGTTGTAGTTCACTTTAGAACCATACAATTAAAATCAAGTTTTTGGGGTTCCTTGCAATTTTTTCTGAATTACAGCTTCTGTTTGAAAACAGAACGGAACTCAACAGTGTTTAGAGTAAATGGCAACAGACAACGTTTGCAATGGACTGCGGAATACACCCCAGCTAGTATAACCCATGTGTTTTTCTAGAGACGGTGCCAGTGTTAAAGTGTGTTGTTCCTCCACTAGGGGACAGTCACAAACACAGGTGAAAGTTTGTTTGTAGCTATGCCAAAGATGATCTACTGTATTAAATTGATAGAGATAGCCAAGTAACAATGGAAATACATGTCCTCAATGATTGAAGGCAGGCGAGATCAGGTGGGATCATTCTAGCCAATGAGAGGGCAGATATGTGTGTGAACAACAGGCACAACTAAGTCGTTTTTCTCAGTTGCCGGAATGCGACGTGCACCCACTGATATCAGTACATTTGTAACAGCCTAAACATTACGGAAACTTCTATTAGATCAAATAAGCCTCACGTAATTTGACATTCATAGACCTCCATAAAAAGGGCTTATCTCAAGCAGACAGATTTTGGGCGGAGTAAATCCTCTCACTCTTCTGCTCTGTTAACTGACTGATAATACAAAGTCCTCTGATGTTCTCCAGATGAAGAAGTCATATCTACACGTTTCTGTCTGTCTGTCCCAAGCTGAGACAAACCAGTACGGTTGGAATCTTACATTTTACAGGTGTTATTTCTGTCTACAGTGATCAATATCTGGGTTTCCCAAACTCGGTCCTGGGGCACCCCCTGGGCGCACATCTTGTATTTTGCCCTAGCACCACACAGCTGATTCAAATAATCAAAGCTTGATGATGAGTCGGTTATTTGAATCAGCTGTGTAGTGTAGGGAAGAAACCAAAACGTGCACCTGGGGGGGTTGAATTTGTCAGTTAATGATGCAGGTTGAAAATGTACAGGAAAAGTACAAAATACTAGAGGTTACAATTATAAAACTAGAGAAATGTCAAATCTATAGTTTTAAACCTGCTTCTAACTAAGTTTCAAGTGCCAAGCCTTGCTTTACTGCCTCCTTAACACAAGTAGTTACTAGCCTGTTTATAATGACAAGTTAATGAGGAGGTTCCTCATGTGTGTTGTCCACCTCACCCTCCTAAACAGTTTGGGGTATATTTTCTAGAAAAGTTGTACATTCTGACCCAGTTTGTATACCACAGACCAGCCTAGAAGTATTGTAAACCCTTCATCATTACACAGAAGAGTCATTGAACGACCCTTCTGTAGAGAGGAGTTTTGTTAAGAGCCTCAGCATTCGGTCTGAACCTTAACAAGCATCTCTTGCGGTACGGTTTTGGAAGCACAAGAACCACATCAGCGATTAAAATGTTCAAGTGATACACACCTTTATAGGGTTAATGTTCCCACACTGCCATGTCTCCATGTCACAGTGCTTGTTTGCGGAAGACAGAGGCGACCACCTGTACCTATTGGCTATCTAGCGTGCTCTGAACACCTGTGTGTAGTTGGTCAACTGGAGGCATTCACAGCCAGCGAGGAAGAGGCGAAGCGAGAGGGTTAACTCCGCCCAAAATCTGTCCACGTTAAGCAGATCATTAATATTAAGCAGGTGAGGAGTTTTTATATGGTGGTCAATGAGTGTCGAATTTAGTGAGGACAAAATGTATTGCTATTTTAATACGTGAGGTTTATCTGATCAAATGGAAGTTTCGTGACGCTCAAGGTGTTATGAGTGTACTGATATAAGTGTGATGCACGTGACAACCCGGTAACTTTGAGAGAAAAACTCCATATAGGAGTTGTCCCTGTTTGAAATTCGAGATGGTCTATATACGTATTTATGAGGCTAGCATAGCATCTCACTCTCCATTGAATGCAGGCAGTTGACGTCAACACCCCTCATATAATATTCAAAAAAATAATTAGAATAACGAGATGTATCCACCAATCCAAAGAGAGGAATAGGCGGGAGCTTGACAGCTCACTGTTCTGCTCTGTGGACATGGAATCCCAATGTTAGGGCAGAGACACAAGCATCTCGTCATTATATCCAGTATCTCTGACACAGTGTATTGACCTGTGCAAACCTCCTACAGTAAGTGTATAGATTTATTTTTTAAGATCATTTTTTGCTGATATGAAAGATAATGGTCCTATCAGCATACGTTTTGAAACCTGTTTCTAAACGTTAAAACACAGCATCAGGACTGTAGTTCACACAGACGCAGCCTTGGGTGAAACTAACCGCTGAAAACACTACGGAGAGAAGTGTTTTCCAGAGCTAACTTGGGCCAAACAACGAGAAGTACCTGTACTTGTAGCCCGAGATGTACTCTTAAGGAGCCTACTGTTACTCCATTAGGTCCTTATATTTTCAGAGGTAGACTGGCTCTGGCAGCCAAAACAACCAAATACTCCATCTAAACATAAAGCCCTCTACTTTCATGTCAAATCAAAATCATTTCAGAATGGAAAACACACACTAACTGTGCACTGTTTTAACAGTTTTTAACACCAGCAGCAGCCGACAGTATTTTCAGTAACATTTGAGACGGCCTTGTTCTGTTACACACAGATGTTCGGAGACAGATATAGCAATTAGCACAGGTGGTCCCTCTGTTTCCTGTCTGTCTTCTGTAAAAACGAGCTGTAACATGGAGAAATGACCATGTGGGAACAGTAACCCTAAGTCTATTTAGCGTCTATAAACAGACTAGGCCCAGGTACTGTATGAGTTGTATGCAGGGACGGGGTTGTTTTCACACAGCCGGACCTACTCGGTTGGCATCTACTGTATGAAGGGTGCTTTCCTATAGTTTCTGTCAGTGTTATTTGTACTTTGTTGAAATCCTCCTGAATGTCTCTTTGATAAAGGACCAATACAGTAATGATTCTATTGTTGAACCAACTGGAAGCCCATCCATCTATATATAGTGTTGTGGCTTTTAAGTGAAGCACAATGTTTAACTGAAAACATTTTGTTTGTTGGCAGAATAAGTAGAGATATATTTTTTAAACAATTGTGTGTATCTTTGCCCTTGACCAGGGATTGTGCCACACAATCACAATTGTCTTTACATTCTTCAATTTTTGTTCTGCACTGGATTACGGTGGCCATGGCAACAAAATAAACTACTGCAATTCATACTGAGTGTACAAAACATGATGAACACCTGCTCTTTCTATGACACAGACTGACCAGGAGAATCCAGGTGAAAGCTATGATCCCTTATTGATGTCACTTGTTAAATCCACTTCAATCAGTTTAGATGAAGGGGTGGCAACAGGCTCAAGAAGGACGTTTAAGCCTTGAGACAATAGAGACCTGGACTGTGTGTGTCGTTCAGAGGGTGAATGGGCAAGACAATAGAGACCTGGACTGTGTGTGTGTGTCATTCAGAGAGTGAATGGGCAAGACAATAGAGACCTGGACTGTGTGTGTGTGTCATTCAGAGGGTGAATGGGCAAGACAATAGAGACCTGGACTGTGTGTGTGTGTCATTCAGAGAGTGAATGGGCAAGACAATAGAGACCTGGACTGTGTGTGTGTGTCATTCAGAGGGTGAATGGACAAGACAACAGAGACCTGGACTGTGTGTGTGTGTGTGTCATTCAGAGGGTGAATGGACAAGACAAAAGTGCCTTTGAAAGGTACCAGGCACACTGGTTTTTGCCAAGAACTGCAACGCTGCTGGGTTTTTCACCCTCAACAGTTTCCCTTGTGTATCAAGAATGGTCCACCACCCAAAGGACGTCCAGCCAACTTGACACAACTCTGGGAAGCATTCGGAGTCAACATGGGCCAGTATATTAGAGTCCGAATTGACGAATTGAGGCTGTTCTAACGTAATATTAGGAAAATGTTCTTAATGTTTTGTGCATTCAGTGTATGTTTGCTTAAGACTTTTCATTCATAAAAAAGAACACTGTATAAATGATTTTGATAAAATAATGTATTCATATTTTTTGGAGTGTTTTTAATAAATGTATCTGTTCCTACAGTTTTATTCATTATGAACTAAAATACAAAACTGATCCTAGATCAGCACAAAAATGTTTTGTCTTCCCTCCAATCAGGGACTGATTTATACCTGGGACACCAGGTGGACACAATTACTTATCAGGCAGAACAGAAAACCAGCAGGCTCTGGACCTTATAGGGTAAGATTTGAATACCCATGGTTCACATGACAGCTAAGGTGAGCTGTAGTAAGGTAAGGTAAGGTAAGGTAAGGTAAGGTAAGTTGAGTTGAGTTGAGTTGAGGTGAGGTGAGGTGAGGTGTGTTTGCATTCTGTGTTCCTGCCCAGAGGTATTTGTCTGATCTGGCCTCCAGGCAATCATAGAAAATGACTAAAGTAAAAGGCACTTAAATATTAAGTGAAAAAATGTATAAATTATTTAAAATTCCTTATATTAAACACACCAGGGGGTGCCATTTAAATTACTTACAGGTAGCAAAGGGCACACTCCAACACTCAGACATAATTTACAAACTAAGCATTTGTGTTTAGTGAGTCTGACAGATCAGATCATTTACCTGTCCTGCTAAGCATTCAAATGTAATGACTACTTTTAGGTGTCAGGGAAAATGTATGGAGTACAAATTACATGACTTTCTTTAGGAATGTAGTAAATTCTATTTTTTTTATTTAACTAGGCAAGTCGTTTAAGAACAAATTCTTATTTTCAATGACGGCCTAGGAACAGTGGGTCAACTGCCTGTTCAGGGGTAGAACGACAGATTTGTACCTTGTCAGCTCGGGGATTTGAACTTGCAACCTTTCGGTACTAGTCCAACGCTCTAGGCTACCCTGCCGTAAAAGTTGTCAAAAATATAAATAGTTAAGTACAGATACCCCCAAAAACAACTTAAGTAGTATTTTTACTTAAGTACTTTACACCACTGTGGGTGAGCATTATTGGTAAGTATGGTCAGCATTATTGGTAAGTATGGTCAGCATTATTGGTAAGTATGGAACTGACCAGTAGAGGTCACTGACGGACTGCTTTCAACTGCCATGTTGCCACCTAGTGGCCTCTTAACATAGTCTTGGATGTTTCCTGGAATCTCAACGTCAATCACATGAGGAGAAGGTTGTGAAGTGTGAATGAGCTGGTGGCTCAGGCTCTCGCCTGTTAAGTGTGTGATTGTGGGTTGGATTCCAGGCAGAGCGTGTGGTTGTGTTGGCAGCTGATGGGGTTTAATGCCTGGGGTTTCCGCTCCTGTGAACAGCAGTGGCTATGCAGGGAAACCTCTGGAAAAAGTAGACCCTTTGATTTTAATTAGTGCTTTTTGCCTATTTAAAACACAAAGGTCTACTTCTCCTGCAGGTGTTTCCCTCCACAACCACTGCTGCTTACTGTTCTGGAACCACAGTCCTGACTTACACTGTGGCAGAGTCCTCAGTGGTGAACTACCTGTCTTCCAGAGCACTGGGTTTAAACCTACAGCCCTGTGCTAATGAGGTGAGATCCACAACCACTGCTGCTTACTGTTCTGGAACCACAGTCCTGACTTACACTGTGGCAGAGTCCTCAGTGGTGAACTACCTGTCTTCCAGAGCACTGGGTTCAAACCTACAGCCCTGTGCTACTGAGGTGAGATCCACAACCACTGCTGCTTACTGTTCTGGAACCACAGTCCTGACTTACACTGTGACAGAGTCCTCAGTGGTGAACTACCTGTCTTCCAGAGCACTGGGTTCAAACCTACAGCCCTGTGCTACTGAGGTGAGATCCACAACCACTGCTGCTTACTGTTCTGGAACCACAGTCCTGACTTACACTGTGACAGAGTCCTCAGTGGTGAAGTACCCGTCTTCCAGAGCACTGGGTTCAAACCTACAGCCCTGTGCTAATGGGGTGAGATCCCACAGACTCCTTCACACTCATTACACTTCTCTTTGTAGTTTAGACATCGACATTCAGCTGCTAAAGGACAAGAGATGGGATTTGAACCCATAACTTATTATTTATAAAGCATTTACTCCACAGAGCTACCAATACCTCCACCCACAGAGCTACCAATACCTCCACCCACAAAGCTACCAATACCTCCACCCACAGAGCTACCAATACCTCCACCCACAGAGCTACCAATACCTCCACCCACAGAGCTACCAATACCTCCACTCACAGAGCTACCAATACCTCCACCCACAAAGCTACCAATACCTCCACCCACAGCGCTACCAATACCTCCACCCACAAAGCTACCAATACCTCCACCCACAAAGCTACCAATACCTCCACCCACAAAGCTACCAATACCTCCACCCACAAAGCTACCAATACCTCCACCCACAGAGCTACCAATACCTCCACCCACAAAGCTACCAATACCTCCACCCACAGAGCTACCAATACCTCCACCCACAAAGCTACCAATACCTCCACCCACAAAGCTACCAATACCTCCACCCACAAAGCTACCAATACCTCCACCCACAAAGCTACCAATACCTCCACCCACAGAGCTACCAATACCTCCACCCACAGAGCTACCAATACCTCCACCCACAAAGCTACCAATACCTCCACCCACAGAGCTACCAATACCTCCACCCACAGAGCTACCAATACCTAGTCCCACAGAGCTACCAATACCTCCACCCACAGAGCTACCAATACCTCCACCCACAGAGCTACCAATACCTCCACCCACAAAGCTACCAATACCTCCACCCACAGAGCTACCAATACCTCCACCCACAAAGCTACCAATACCTCCACCCACAAAGCTACCAATACCTCCACCCACAAAGCTACCAATACCTCCACCCACAAAGCTACCAATACCTCCACATTCATGGCCATTTTGTTTTTAATTTGAACATTGATGTAAGTGTCCACTAAAGTGTAACCTTAAAGTCATGGATGGATGGAAGGCAGGGACTCAGGCCAGGAGCCACCAAGTCCAACACACGTATTCACCTTCTCTTCTGAATTTTGGCATAAACATTTGTGGAAATAACCAGTAAAGCAGAAGAGATGGGATATGAAGCAAACATCTCTTAGAAGAGCAGCAGGGATTTAATGCCCTTTCTTTTCAAATCTGCACGTGTATTTGACAGTGACATTTCAAAATGGCAGAACACAAACAAAAGCACATGCATCTAGATGAGAACCCACAACCTCTGAAACAGTTGCTTTAACCATTGAGCCACCAGCAGCTGCATGTCAGCCAAAACATGTTTTTTTTAATCTCAGGGAAGGGTAAGTAGTTCAATTTTGAATCATCAGAATGACAGAACTCAGATTTGATCTGAGCCACAAACGTATCTAACATTCCAATGTTCTCTTTACGTTTTTATAATTGTAAAAAATATCTAATGGGGGATTGAACCACCAACTTCAGAATAATTAAACAAGTTCATTTATCCACGAGCCCCACGCCTCCACCTTGCGTCTGTCACTTGCATTGAGAAGTGTTGAAACACAGACAAATACATTACCTCTGAAAAACACAAGAGATATTAGAATGTAGAATTGTGCTATACTAAAATACAGCAATTGGGGTTTATTACAGGAAACCAAGAGCACAAAACAGCACACTTGTTTTAGATCTCTACCATAGAGATAGATCGAGGACTCATCTTTATATCTGTTCCATTATAGCGTCTGTGACAACATGGGCAGCGCCATTGAGGCTACAACCCATAGGAAAACCCACCCAGTTGACTACTTTAAAATGGCGGAACCATGGTGAAATCCCTCTGACGCAGCTCATGCTGTCACAGATGCTGTAATGGTACAGATAAAGATGCTAAAACTGCCTTTTGGCCACATGCTCCTAATACAACAGGTGTAGAACTTAGTGTGAAATGCTTACTTACGAGCCCTTTAACCAACAATGCAGAGTATCAAAACAGTAGGCAAGACAAAGGAAAACGAGTAACACAATAAAATAATAACGGGTCTATAAACATGGTGTGTGTGTGTGTGTGTGTGTGTGTGTGTGTGTGGTTAGAGTTGATTCTGTGTACATCGAGCCTGTGCAAGAAAGTCCGTCCAAAGAATTATCATTTAATAAGGGGGTCAATGCAAATAGTCCAGGTAGCAATTTGATCAACTTTTCAGCAGTCTTATGACTTGGGGGCAGGAGTGTTATGGAGATTTTTTGGTCGCAGACTTGGTGGTACTGCTTGCCGTGCGGTAGCAGAGAAAACAGTCTCAGGGTCCTTAGCTTAGTGATCAAATAAAATCAAAGTTTATTTGTCACGTGCGCTGAACGTTGCACACCGTGAATACAACACGTGTAGACCTTACAGTGAAATACTTACTTACAGGATCTAACCAATAGTGCATAAAAGGTGTGAGGTGAACAATAGGTAAGTAAAGAAATAAAACAACAGTAAAAAGACTGGCTATATACAGTAGTGAGGCTATATACAGTAGCAAGGCTATAAAAGTAGAGGCTACATACAGACACCGGATAGTCAGGCTGAATGAGGTAGTATGTACATGTAGATATGGTTAAAGTGACTATGCATATAGGCTGAACAGAGAGTAGCAGTAACATAAAAGAGAGGTTGGGGGGGGCACACAATACAAATAGTCTGGGTAGCCATTTGTTTACCAGTTCAGGAGTCTTATGGCTTGGGGGCAAAAACTGTAACGCTTGCTGTGTGGTAGCAGAGAAAACAGTCTATGACTTGGGTGACTGGAGTCTGACAATTTTTTGGGGCTTTCCTCTAACACCGCCTATTATATAGGTCCTGGATGGCAGGAAGCTTGGCCCCAGTGATGTACTGGGCCATATGCACTACCATCTGTAGTGCTCTCGATGGTGCAGCTGTAGACAGTTTAACATGGTGTTCTTGGTCACAGGGACTATGGTGGTCTACTTGAAACATGTAGGTATTACAGACTGGGTCAGGGAGAGGTTTAAAGTGTCAGTGAATGCCCTTGCCAGCTGGTCAGTGCATGCTCTGAGTATGCACCCTGGAGAGTGGGAATATTTAAAGGGCAGTGTTCCCCAACCCCTCCCCGTTTTTCAACTGGTCGTTCAGAACATCACCATTTCAGTTGAATCTACTCTGAGATACATTTGAAGAAGAGATCAAGCGTCTTAGAGTAGGAATACAGATTTAGGATCAGGTTTACGATTTAGATCGCAACAAATAAGATTACATGGACAGAGGGGACCTGATCCTAAATCTTGGTACATATGGGCATATGTATACGTGAACCTGCACCACCTCCACCAAGAGAAGTCTCTGTTGCCTGGGGAAATATCTGTTTTTGTTCAGCAGTTGTTATTACCAAAACTCCCACAAGATGGCACCAAAGACACATGCCATGCTTATTTCTACCTAATATCCACAGCTTGTTTAATTATAAGCATTGTGGACGACCAAGTCCAATATGGTAAAAACCAGGACCTGTAGGTAACAGAATAACATGACGAGTGAATAGATATTCAACCTAATACGCAATGAAGCATCTGAAAAATCACTGGTTGAGATAGGAAAGAACCAAGTCAACAACGTCAGTACAGAGTACAGTGGTAGCATGTGTTACACCGAGAGATGGATTAGAAATCACCATGTCATTAGTCTGTATATTTGCTATACACAGGGAATACAGAATGAACCAATGAGATATTCATAATGTCACATTTCTGAAAAAGGGGCTGAGACTGGTCAACAGACAATAGCAATAACAAATATCACCATCAATAAGCATCAAATTAACAAATATCACCATCAATAAGCGTTAAGCTTTAGGAAGCCTATTATAATCAATATCTTTATCATTAATATGTTTATTATAATCAATATCTTTATCATTAATATGTTTATTATAATCAATAGCTTTATCATTAATATGTTAATTATAATCAATACCTTCATCATGAATATGTTTATTATAATCAATACCTTCATCATGAATATGTTTATTATAATCAATACCTTCATCATGAATATGTTTATTATAATCAATACCTTCATCATGAATATGTTTATTATAATCAATATCTTTATCATTAATATGTTTATTATAATCAATATCTTTATCATTAATATGTTTATTATAATCAATACCTTCATCATGAATATGTTTAGACCCAGCCAAACTATAATAATGTAAAAAGATAACTATTTGACACATTGGAAAGAATCAACCAAAAAACAAAGCAAATTGGGATGCTATCTGGCCCTAAACAGAGAGTACACAGTGGCAGAATACCTGACCACTGTGACTGGCCCTAAACAGAGAGTACACAGTGGCAGAATACCTGACCACTGTGACTGACCCTAAACAGAGAGTACCCAGTGGCAGAATACCTGACCCCTGTGACTGGCTCTAAACAGAGAGTACCCAGTGGCAGAATACCTGACCCCTGTGACTGGCTCTAAACAGAGAGTACCCAGTGGCAGAATACCTGACCCCTGTGACTGACCCTAAATTAAGAAAATTCTTGACTATGTACAGACTCAGTGAGCCTAGCCTTGCTATTGAGAGATGCCGCCATAGGCAGTCCTGGCTCTCGAGAGAAGACAGGCTATGTGCACACTGCCCACAAAGAATTAGAAACATTTGAGTGCAATGTTTACAGTACATTTTATTTTATTTTTTTATTGGGTAGACCAGCTTTAATATTGTGGATAGATTGTGGCTTCCATCAATGTAATTGTCTCCATAATTTCCAATCCCACATATATTTTTAGGGTAGATGTATATAAAATCTATATATTTTCCTTTATTATTTTCCCCTAATCCTACCACTCCTCCCCCCTTGTAAACATTGTTTTTTAATGATGTTGTCTTTTGTTTCTTGCTTTGGCAATATAAACCCATTTCCCATGCCAATAAAAACCCATTGGGGGAGAGAGATCTTTGTGTACAGACTACATGCAATGCAACTGTACATACCGAGCTATTGTTTGTTAAATCGCTCTTTCACAAATCCAATTTGGTTCCTCGGTACATCCTACATCATTCCATGTATATACATGGTCACAATATCTATAATTCATCTCAGTACAGTCCTCCTCCCCATTAGGACCTGAATTATCAGGCTGTTTCTCCGCCCAGTACCTAGAGGGTTAACAACACAGAGAACTAGACAGACACTGGTTAACATAATTCTAAGTCATACCAATGCAGATCTATTTAAAATGGTTACAGTCTTATGGACAGATTATTATCTCTCACCATGTGGTCAGTGGTGTACCGTCCACCCATTTCCAGGTCCCCGTTGTCACTCTTTCATTCAGACCCATCCAGGAAAATGTCCTTAATGCAATGAGGAATTTCTGTTAGGTGAAAGATAATGATGTTGTCAATTGCATGTAAGTATTTATTTACCTGATTCATCTCTCTCTTCATCTCTCTCTCTCTCTCTCTCTCTCACCTGTTCCTCTCTACTATTTATGATCACCAGGTGTGCTCCTCTCTCCAGACCTTCCTGTTCAGCGTACTCCCAGGGTTTCTTTTCAGCCGAGAGGTAGTAACAGCTGCTGGAGCCAAACTACTTCCATCCTTCAGGACACATTTTCTCTGTTTGAGAAGACAAACAGAGAAGGAAATAACACTTAAATACAGCAAACCTGTTTCAGTTTCTAAAGGCTGTGTGTTGCCGTGCCCGCGTGTTGCCGTGCCTGCGTGTGTTGCCGTGCCCGCGTGTTGCCGTGCCTGCGTGTGTTGCCGTGCCGCGTGTTGCCGTGCCTGCGTGTGTTGCCGTGCCCCCGTGTTGCCGTGCCTGCGTGTGTTGCCGTGCCCGCGTGTTGCCGTGCCTGCGTGTGTTGCCGTGCCCGCGTGTTGCCGTGCCTGCATGTGTTGCTGTGCCCGCGTGTTGCCGTGCCTGCGTGTGTTGCCGTGCCTGCGTGTGTTGCCGTGCCCGCGTGTTGCCGTGCCTGCGTGTGTTGCCGTGGCATCCAGAGTTCATGTGATCCTAAGTAGAAAAACTGGCTTAGTTGCCAGAATCTTGCAACATTCCTTTAAACAAATGTTAACACTGAAATTGAACTATTGGTTCACTGCACACAGTGTCCAAGTGCACACTAGATTCGCACACTTCAGGAGAAGGAAGGGTATAGAATCGACACTGAACAAAAATATAAACTCAACCTGTAAGGTGTTGGTCCCATGTTTCATGAGCTCAAATAAAATATCCCAGAAATGTTCCACACGCACAACAAGCTTATTTCTCTCCAATTTTGTGCATACATTTGTTTACATCCCTGTTAGTGAGCGTTTCTCCTTTGCCAAGATAATCCATCGACCTGATAGATGTGGCATATCAAGAAGCTGATTAAACAGCATGATCATTACACAGGTGCACCTTGTGCTGGGGACAATAAAAGGTTGCTCTAAAATGTGCAGTTTTGTCACAACACAATGCCACAGATGTCTCAAGTTTTGAGGGAATGGGCAGTTGGCATGCTAACTGCAGGAATTTCCACCAGAGCCGTTGCTAGATCATTTAATGTTAATTTCTCTACCATAAGCCGCCTACAACGTTGTTTTAGAGAATTTGGCAGTATGTCCAACCATCCTCACAACCGCAAACCACGTGTATGGTGTTGTGTGGACGAACGGTTTGCTGATGTCAAAACAGAGTGCCCCATGGCGGTGGTGGGGTTATGGTATGGGCAGGCATAAGCTACGGACAACGAACACAATTGCATTTTATCGATGGCAATTTGAATGCACAAAAATACTGTGATGAGATCCTGAGGCCCATTGTGAGGCCCTTTAAAAAAAAATGCACATCTGTATTCCAGTCATGTGAAATCCTTAGATTAGGGCCTAATGCATTTATTTCAATTGACTGATTTCCTGATATGAACAAAGTCAGTAAAATATTTTTGTTCAGTATAGATACAGTCCTGGTGACTGACTTGGCAACTTACCACACCCAGAGAGCCCCTTCTCCAGCGTCACCTTCTCATTGATCAGAAGACTGACCCTGTCTCTCAACATGTCCCTGTTTAGTCAGGGCATTGTAACACTCCTGTAACTGGTTTTGGTTTGTTTTCTCTAACTGGTCTCTCTCACTCTGTAACTGGTCTCTCTCACTCTGTAACTGGTCTCTCTCACTCAGTAACTGGTCTCTCTCACTCTGTAACTGGTCTCTCTCACTCTGTAACTGGTCTCTCTCACACTTTAACTGGTCTCTCTCACTCTGTAACTGGTCTCTCTCACTCTGTAACTGGTCTCTCTCACTCTGTAACTGGTCTCTCTCACTCTGTAACTGGTCTCTCTCACTCTGTAACTGGTCTCTCTCACTATGTAACTGGTCTCTCTCACTATGTAACTGGTCTCTCACACTCTGTAACTGGTCTCTCTCACTCTGTAACTGGTCTCTCTCCCTCTCTAGCTGGTTTCTGTTCTTCCGGCACTGGTCTCTCTCTGTACCCAGGCCAATGATACCACTACTGGTGTTTGGATGGTCTCTGTCATGCGCCAGGCCAGTGGTGTTATTACAGGCCTGTATCTGGTCTCTCTCTTTATCAGAGCAGGCAGAAAGAAAGAAAAGAGATGTTCTGGGAATGGGTCCTAAATGGCACCCTATTTGTTATATAGTGCACTAGTCCTTTGTGCCTTGGTCAAAAGTAGTGCACTACAAAGGGGATATGGGCTCTGGTCAAAAAGAATGCACTACAAATGAAATAGGGTCCAAAATGGCATCCTTTTGATCAGAACCCTATGGACCCTGGCCAACAGTAGTGCACTAGTAGAGTATAATTTGGGATACTTGTAGAACACACAGCATCCCAAAGCTCACAGCAACCATCCTATAGAGTGTTCTCCCTGAATCCTCAGGTCCTGAGGAGATACACACTGATGTGAGAACACACACGTACCCATACACACAGACACATGCATAAACACGCATACACACACATGCATACACTCACACATCATAGCAAGCATGCACATACACACACACATACCCCCCCCCCCCCTCATACACACACACACACAAACTCACACACACACTTGAGGGTATGACATAATCAGCAACAAGAGGACTGTTTCTCACAGCTGCTTTAGAGGAAGTTACTGTATCAGTATAACATGTTACAATCATTAAAGGGGAAGTTACTGTATCAGTATACCATGTTACAATCATTAAAGGGGAAGTTACTGTATCAGTATAACATGTTACAATCATTAAAGGGGAAGTTACTGTATCAGTATACCATGTTACAATCATTAAAGGGGAAGTTACTGTATCAGTATAACATGTTTGTCACGAATGTTGTTGTAAGGATTGTCTGACCAAAGTGCAGCGTGGTATGGGTTCAACATATTTATTTAGTGAACCGGCACAAAAAAAAAAGATAAAGCACTAACGAAACGTGAAGCTATGGCGTGCTCACAGGCAACTAACCAAAAACAAGATCCCATTAAAAACCCAGTGGGAAAAGGCTGCCTAAATATGATCCCCAATCAGAGACAATGATAGACAGCTGCCTCTGATTGGGAACCATACCAGGCCAACATAGTAAAAGAAAAACTAGAATACCCACCCTAGTCACACCCGACCTAACCAAATTAGAGAATAAAAGGCTCTCTAATGTCAGGGCGTGACAATGTTACAATCATTAAAGAGGAAGTTACTGTATAACATGTTACAATCATTAAAGAGGAAGATACTGTATAACATGTTACAATCATTAAAGAGGAAGTTACTGTATAACATGTTACAATCATTAAAGAGGAAGTTACTGTATCAGTATAACATGTTACAATCATTAAAGAGGAAGTTACTGTATGAGTATAACATGTTACAGTCATTAAAGAGGAAGTTACTGTATCAGTATACCATGTTACAATCATTAAAGGGGCAATCTGCAGTTTCTACATTAATATTTGCATATATAACCCCATAGATTCTTGAAGATTATAACATAGAAATGCCTCATGAGGTTGGTTTAACAGTCATACAAAACATATGCATTTTTACTCCATTGTAACACTGTATAGCCTCAACATGGTTAAAACAACAATTTTGATCTTCTGGATGGTCAGTCCTTGCTAGGACTAATGCGGTGACCATATTACCGCCACACCTGCGGTCACATGATGGCAGTCAAATTCCATGTGACCGTTTAGTCATGGTAATTAGGCTTCTCCAAGCTCTGATGCTGCTGATTGTCATTAGTAGCCTACCAAACCTGCTAACTGCCTGCTACTCAGCACTCTATTGTCCCTTAATGCAAATGTAATCAAAACTCAAATTATAGACTTGAGAGCCCATGAGCTCATGCTGAGCAACATTTCTATAGGCTATGTGTGTGAGAAAACAGAGTTTAGAGGGCCTTTCTGAAAAAGAAGAGGATCCCATCAGCTTTCTATAGGTTAGGCCTACTATGTTTATTTATTTCTCAACGTTCCTAATATTAAGCACATTGCTTCGCTTTACAACAGGAGTATAACCTACCTGGCTGGTATGAAAATGAACACTACCCCATATCCCTGTTCCAAGACAGGTGCATGATAATGATCCATCCTATATCAAAACTATTTTCACACATATATTATTTAGTATATGTAAAGATAACATTCAATTAAGAAAAGTGTGATGGGTGACAGTATTAACCTATCAATTGTGAATGACTAATTATCACTTGTGTATGATTGTATTATCACTTGTGAATGATGTATTATCACTTGTGAATGATGTATTATCACTTGTGAATGATGTATTATCACTTGTGAATGATGTATTATCACTTGTGAATGATGTATTATCACTTGTGAATGACGTATTATCACTTGTGAATGATGTATTATCACTTGTGAATGATGTATTATCACTTGTGAATGATGTATTATCACTTGTGAATGATGTATTATCACTTGTGAATGATGTATTATCACTTGTGAATGTTTTCTTGCAGTAATGTAAGAAACAGTGCATACTTTTTTCTGTGACTATTTTATATCATAGTCACAGGCCCACAGGCCTGTATGTTTTAATAAGGATTGTATCAGAACTAAAGTGGCCAAATAACTTCTTAAAATTAGGCTAATTAATCTGCATTATAACTGTATAGAGCAATGTTCCCTCTAAACTGCGTGTTGGTGCAGGTGCACAGCTCCCTGGGACTGCAGCGCAGAGGAAATATCAGCACGTGCACTTTATAGAGTTTTCCTCATTAGTGAACACTATCAGCGTTCCCTTTACTGTGGGTAATGTGATCTAATCAACGATTATTAGCCACTTTCAATGCAACATACCGACACAAAACAAACTATGCAAGAACTTAGTATGCAAAACTAACTGCACAAGAGATTTTGTTGTAGGCAGAACGCATCAGAGTAGGATTCTACTGCAATGACAGGCACAACTCAGGCCCATACTCTATCTACACAGACTGGTGCGCCATAACCAATCAGAGCTGCAGTAGTTATGCAAATAGACCATTGCCATACATGGATCAGTGCCATTCCCTTTGAACTGGACTGTTTTTACAGCGTGAGCAGACGTGAGTAGATGTGCTTGTTTTGAGATCAAAGTGAGAGCTGCATGTAGCCACATGCATATCTGTTCCTATCCTTTGCCAGTTAGTGAGTTATTATCCCAGATATAGATCATTTGCAGTCCTCAATGGGGGACTGATTTCTTCCTACAAGAGCACAAAACGTGTACATTTCTAGACATCTTTGAAAAGAGAGTCAGGTAAAGAGCTTTTTTTGTCCTAAAGGGGCAGTGTTGTA